>NW_028270180.1:44376261-44679291 GCF_037043375.1 Chiloscyllium plagiosum
TTAATAAAAAAACATTATTTACTCGTTCCCACAATTTCCTGTCACAAATGGATTTGCTGATCGACAGTTTTAGTTAAACTTTGTCCCATCCTGTTCCTTTCTGTTGTCTTCGGTCACATTCCCATGCTGCTCTGATGCTTCACCTTTTCTCTTTGGATTTGAAAAGCTCCTTTCACCTGAAGCCTGTCCCTGCATCCTCTCTGTCAGTTTAAAGCCCTGTCCAAAAATCTACCAAAGTGATTGGCCAAGAAACTGCTCCCAGCACGGTTCCAGTGGAACAATCTGAATGGATTTTTTTTTATAAATCAGGTAAGGGATGTGGGTGTCTGTGGCTGACTAGCCTTTATTGCTCATCCCTTGCTGCCCTTGAGCTAAGCAACTGGCTCGCCCATTTCACAGGGTAATTGAGAGGCAAACACTTTGCTGTGGGTATGTCGTGCAGACCACGTGAGAGTGAACAGTTGCCCTTCTCTGAAGGTCAAGTGTTTGGATTTTTATCAATACTTATTTATGGATTGTTAATTCCAATTTTTAAAACATATATTCATTTAAGAAGAAGGGGGTGGTCACTTTGTTGGGATTGTATTGTAGACTGTTGTAGACCCAACAGATACCAAAGGAGCAGCTGTGTCGAGAGATTGCAGATAACTATAGGAATAATAGAGGAGTGCAGGCTGGAGATGTTAATTTTCTCTGTATTGACTGGGCCACCTCGAGTATAAAAGACCTGGAAGGAGAGCAAATTTTCAAATGTGTCCAAGAAAGGTTCCTAACTTAATATGCAGAGGGCCCTACTCTACTCAGGCAGGTGCAACACTGGACCTCCCCTCAGAAAACGAGGTCGGGCAAGTGACTGAAGTGTCATTCGGAGAGCACTTTGTGTCCAGTGCCCACAACTGTCTTTGTTTTAACATAGTTATGGAGAAAGATCAGCAGGTCCACAGATTGAAGAGGAAAACTGGAACAGGGCCAGGTTTGGGGCCATTCTGCAGGATCTGGCCAGCGTCAATGCCGTGAATTTAAAATTGCACAACGCCCAGTTATAATCCAACTCGCAATGTGACCGAAGCGCTGGTGATCACTGAAACAGATGAAAGGCTGAAACTAAATTTGTTTGATATTATATTCCATGACACTGCCATCCTGTTGCTATAAATTCTGTACCTTAGGATTGTGCTCCACAACCACCTGATGAAGAAGCAGTGCTCTGAAAGCTAGTGCTTTCAAATAGACCGGTTGGACTCGAACCGAGTGTTGGGTGATTTTTAACTGTATATACCCCCAGTCCAACACCGGCAACTCCATATTATGATTCCAATCGATTGGATGAGTATGTTTGAAGGGAAAGGAACAACTTTGGGTGGGTGCCACGTTGGCACAGTGTTTAGCACTGCTGCCTCACAGCGCCAGAAACCCGGGTTCAATTCCTGCCTCAGGTGACTGACTGTGTGGATTTTGCACATTCTCCCTGTGTCTGCGTGGGTTTCCTCCGGGTGTTCCGGTTTCCTCCTACAGTCCAAAGATGTGCAGGTCAGGTGAATTGGCCATGTTAAATTGCCCGTAGTGTTAGGTAAGGGGTAAATGTCGGGGTATGGGTGGGTTGCGCTTCGGCGGGGCGGTGTGGACTTGTTGGGCCGAAGGGCCTGTTACCACGCTGTAAGTAATCTAATCTAAACTGGCAAATGGGAGGCTTTGTAAAGTGTGATATCAAGAATCCAGGACCAGTATGCTCCATTGGGATAAAGAGAAAGCTGGCAGGTTTAGGAATCCTTGGCTGATGAGGGATAATAAGGCTCTGGTCTTAAAATGAAGACTGCATTCATTGGGTTTAAGCTTTCAGTATCTACATAAACTCTTCTATTCTTAAAGACACGATCAATCTATGCAGAAGCCCACAATCCCCTCAGTATCTGTAACACTGCTAATCTGCAGAAGTTATTCCAATGCCTGTGACTCTTCCGATCCAGTTCCTACAAGACCCTCTATCTATGTGATATCTTCCCATTGCCAGCACCCACCCTGTCAATGTAAGCTCCTCCAGTGTCTCCATCCATCTACTCATTCCCATAATATTCTCCAGCTCTTGCATGTGTAAACATCACCCTCCCCTACAACTCTTCCCACTTTGACCAAACTGGAGGAGGTTATTAATGGTCCCTCATCTGTGAAACTGTCTCCAACCAAAATTGTTGTCTTTAATCTCTTGGAAAATCTGCATGATTGTACACTTTCCATGTCTAAATAACCTGCAGAAGCTAAGCCTTCCTGTATCTATAAACATCTTCAGTCACGACTACCCTTCATACGTCTGTTTGTGGGTCTGTACAACCTACTTTATCTCTGTAATCTGCTCCATTCACCTGAAACATTCCTGTTTGTGTAAAACACCCCATCCTACCAATGTTCATATCTTTGTAAACTGATCCATCCCTCCCAACCTCCCCAGCTCCATGAAACCCCTGTAGGCCCTACAGCTCCCCACATTTCTGTAACCTCCTGTGGCTTAATGCACCTCCCTCCCTGTGAAACCACCTCCAGTCCCCACAACACTCTGTATCTGTTACCTCATACAACCTTAGCAACGCCTCCTCTTTGTGTCCCTTCATTCAGACCCCATCCTCTCCAGCTTCCTGAAATCTCTTCCTGCCATCATAACCCTCGCTATTTAGAACAAAAATAGGACAGCCCAGTACAAGCCTTTCAGCCCTCGATATTGTGCTGACCTTTTATCCTACTCTGAAGACTAAACTAACCTACATAACCTACATTTTGCTAAAATCGCTGTGCCGATACAAGAGTTGCTTAGATGTCCGTAATGTGTCTGAATCTACTACCATGGCTGGCAGTCCATTCCATGCACCCACCACACTACGTGTAAATAACGTACCTCTGATATCTAAGCTAAATCTTCTGCCAATTACCTTAAAAATATGTCCCCTTATGATAGCCATTTTGCCATGGGAAGTTGTCTCTGGTTATCCACGCGATCGATGCCTCTCATTACCGTGTACACCTCTATCATGTCACCATTCTTCCTTGTTCACTCTGATCTGAAAAGCCCGAGCTTCCACAACCTACCTTCAATGGGCATGCCTCCAGTCCAGGCAACATCTTGCTAAGTATCGTCTGTCCTGTCTTTAAAGCTTCCACATCCTTCCTATAATGAGGTGAACAGAACTGTTCACAGTATTCCAAGTGTGGTGTAACTGGGGCTCTATAGAGCTGCAGCAAAACCCTGGATCTCTTAAACTCAAACCCCCGCTAATGAAAGCCAACACACCATACGCCTTCTTAACACCATCTCAACTTGAGTAGTAACTTCAGGGACACACTGTTCGTGCACACTGCTAAGTATCCTGCCTTTAAACATGTAAAGTTTTTTTTTTCTGCAGAATCCTCCAATCTGAAACCATCCCTATTTTTGTAACTTCCTGCAGTCCCTACAACACTCATAAACTGTGAAACCTCCTCAAGTCCCTATATTCCTAATGCCTGCAAAATGCTCCAGGCCCGATATCCCTCCCTAACTCTGTAAATGCCACCGGCCTCCAGTGCCCTTCTGGGGAACACTGCAGAGGAAGGAAGATGTTGAGTCCGGGCCATGTGACAGAGGTAGGAAGGGCTGCAGAACCTGGAGGATGGTACAAACATGGGAAGGGATGTGGGTCCTGTAGGAGTGTAGAGGGAGCGGGATTCATAGAGCCTGCAAGATGGAACCAAGAATGGATTACGGAAACTGAAGGATGTTCTGATTTGAACCACAGATCATTTTTTATTGGACCATTCAGCCCCTCTTAGAGTCAAAGAGATGCACAGCATGGAAACAGACCCTTCAGTCCAACCCGTCCCTGCCGACCAGATATCCCAACCCAATCTAGTCCCACCTACCAGCATCTGGCCCATTTTCTTGCAAACCCTTCCTATTCATATACCCATCCACATGCCTTTGTATCAGCCTCCACCACTTCCTCTGGCAGCTCATTCCATACACGTAGCACCCTCTGCGGGAAAAAGAATGCTCCTTAAGTCTCTTTTATATCTTTCCCCTCTAACCATAAATCTATGCCCTCCAGTTCTGGACTGCCACATTGAAGGGTAAAGACGTTGTCTCTTTACCCTCTCCATGCCCCTCATGATTTTATAAACCTCTATAAGGTCACCCCTCATAATTTTGTAAATCTCTAGAAGGTCACCCCTCAGCCTCGAGGCTCCGGGCAAAACAGCCCCAGCCTGTTCAACCTCTCTCTATAGCACAACCCCTCCAATCCTGGCAACATCCTTGTAAATCTTTTCTGAACTCTTTCAAGTTTCACAACATCCTTCCGGTAAGAAGGTCACCAGAATTGCACACAATATTCCAAAAGTGACCTAACCAATGTCCTGCACAGCCACAACATGATCTCCCAACTCCTGTACTCAATACTCTGACCAATAAAAGAAAGCATACCAAATACCTTCTTCACTATCTTACCTATCTGCGACTCTGCTTTCAAGGAGCTATGAACCTGCACTCCAATTTCCCTATGTTCAGCAACACTCTGTCAGGCCTTACCATTAAGTGTATAAGTCCAGCAAAGATTTGCTTTTGCAAAATGCAGCACCTCGCATTTATCTGAATTAATCTCCACCTGCCATTTCTCAGCCCATTGGCCCAACTGATCAAGATTCCATTGTAATCGGATGTAACCTCTTTCACTGACCACTACACCTCCAATTTTGTTGTCAACTGAACACTTACAAACTATACCTCTTATGCTCACATCCAAATCATTTATGTAAGCAATGCAAAGTATTGGACCCAGCACCGATCCTTGTGGCACTTCACTGGTCACAGGCCTCCAGTTTGAAAACCAATCCTCCCCCACCAGCCTCTGTCTTCTGCCTTTGAGCCAGTTCTGTACCAATTGGCTAGTTCTCCCTGTATTCCGTGAGATCTAACCTTGCTAACCAATCTCCCAAGGGGAACCTTGTTGAACGCCTGATTGAAGTTATTTAGATCACATCCACCGCTCTGCTCTCATCAATCCTCTATGTTACTTCTTCAAAAATCTCAATCAAGTTTGAGAGACATGATTTCTCACTCACAAAGCAATGTTGACTATCCCTAATCAGTCCTTGCCTTTCCAAATACATGTACATCCTGTCCCTTACGATTCCCTCTAAAAACTTGCCCACCGATGTCAGGCTCAACAGTCTATAGTTTCCTGGATTTTCTTTACTGCCTTCCTTCAATAGTAGCAACACGATAGCCAACCTCCAGTCTCCTGGTTCTGATGTCCTGTTTCTAGAGATCTTTACCGGAATGAGTGAGCATAGCTTCAAATTGCCAGGCTGTGAGATGTGAATTCCGTTGTGAATCTATTTGGCCGTTCTGTCTGTGTGCCTGATACTGACCTGGTGGTGCTCTGGTAGAAAGCACTCTCCATAACATCCAGATCTATGTTACTGACCAGAGCTCACCTCATCAAAGCCTTCATTTGGAATGTTCTTTATTTTAACATTTTTAAATGGCAGTTTTGTGAGATGCAGGAATTGAGGAGTTGTCATTTTTGAAAGAATGAAACTTTTCTCATTGACCCTGACCCATGCAATGGGGATTAGTGGATTCTGTTGTTCTCTGCAGACTGTCACTCAGAGGATTGTATCACCAGGGAATCTAAGTTCAGATGGTCTTTGCCTGGTCGAGTGTGAATTTACCAGTTTATGTCGGCTCGGACACAATGTTTCTGGAAATGTACAACTGTGTAAATACTTCACCGACTGGTTCAGGGGTGAGTGCACTGGGCTCTGAGCACCAGGAACTGGAAAACCTCATGCTGTTTGTATGTGGGGCTTGGCACCAGACTGGGTGAGAGAAGCTCCCTGAGTAAATGACAGGTACGGAGCTTGGGATCCTTCTGCTGTGTTTGACCTTGTGCCATATCGTTATCTCTCTCTCATGAGTGAGCGTGACATGTTCTCCAGTCCTGACAATGTCCACTCCCTGTAAACCCTTCTTGCTGTTGGACATCTCCCTTCTCTCTCACTCCCTCCAGCCCTTCCAACTTGGCCTTCGTCTCATATCTCCTACAGTCCCAAACAACCTTGGTTTTTGTTATCGCATTGCTTTCCTTTGAGCTGTGTGGGAACAAACCTGAAGTAGGTTTGGGCCATTGGGAGAAAAAGACAACTCCCTCTTCTCCATCTTTGTCAAACAGAGTCTCCTTGTCTGCCTCTCTCCCATAAGAGGAAGGAAGCATCCTTTCAGCATCCACCTGTCCATTCCCCTGAGGATCTGTACATTTTAATGAGGAAGACTGTCGTCCTGCTGACCCTCAGTGCCACAGCACCGAAGTGACCTTTTATGTTCCTATAATTTTTTGCGACCACTTCCTTTTGCTCGACCCGTCCATCATTCTGAAGCCTCACCCAGTCTGGACAGTGCTCCAAGCCAATAATTACTGAGAATTCTCCAACCCTCTATCTCCATAAACTCCCCACATTCCTACAATCCTCCTTTTCTGTGAGAACTCCTCCAGCTTCTACAGTCCAGCCAAATTATTGCAACTCCTTCAGCCCTCACCATCTCCGTATGCTCCAGTCACTACATTTCTCTATGCATCTGTAAACCCCTCAAGCCCCTCCAAATCTACCTATCTTTCCAAAGTCCAACAGTTCCAAAATCCATCCCTCTACATGGAACTTCCACCAGAGACCACTGGCCACCATATCTCTGCAATCCCCTGCGCTTCTCTTTATTTCTGTTCCCAGCTTCAGTCCCTATAACCCTACTTCCATGTACAACATCATCAAGTCCCTGCAATCCTCCCAAACTGTGGAACCTCCAAAAGACCTTACAATTCCATCTCTGTCTCTAACTGTCTGCAGTGATTTTGTCAATTCGAGTCAGAAAATCATAGAGATGTACAGCATGGAAACAAACCCTTCGGTCCAACTTGTCCATGCCAATCCAGTCGCATCAACCAGCACCTGGCCCATCTCCCTCAAAACCCTTCCTATTCATGTACCCATCCAGATGCCTTTTAACTGTTGCAATTGTACAAGCCTCCACCACTTCCTCTGGCAGCTCATTCCATACACGTACCGTCCTCTGCGTGAAAACGTAGCCCCTTAGGTCTCTTTTATATCTTTCCCCTCTCATCCGAAACCTATGCCCTATAGTTCTGGACACCCAACGCAATGGAAAAGACTTTGTCTATTTATCCTATCCATGCCCCTCATAATTTTGTAAACCTCTATAAGGTCATCCCTCAACCTCTGACGCTCCAGGGAAAATAGCCCCAGCCTGTTCAGCCTCTCCCTGTAGCTCAAATCCTCCAACCCTGGCAACATCCTTGTAAATCTTTTCTGAACCCTTTCAAGTTTCACAACATCCTTCCGATAGGAAGGAGACCAGAATTACACATGGTAGTCCAAAAGTGGCCTAACCAATGTCCTGTTCAGCCGCAACATGACCTCCCAACTCTTCTACTCAATACTCTGAACAATAAAGGAATGCATACAAATGTCTTTTGTGCTATGTTATCTACCTGTGACTCTACTTTCAAGGAACTCTGTATTTCATTTGAAAAATTGGATAGACAGATGGATTGGCCTGAGGTCTTGTGGGTAAAGCTAGTTCAGTCTAAGCTATTAGGCAGAGCAAGTGAGGTATTTGCAGCGCTGTCTCATGAGTGGTCAAGAGATTATGCACATGTCAAACAGTCTATTGTAAGTGTTTACGGATTAGTATCAGAAGCGTAGCGACAGCGTTTCAGAAACATAAAGAAGGAACCAGGACAGACTTATGTGGAGTTCTAAAGTATTAAGCATAGTAATCTTTCTGCAACATCTGCAGTCTCCATGCGTCTCTCTGTTACGTTGAGCTGCTCCAACCCCCATAACATTTCCTGCCTGTGTACATGATCAAGTTGATACAACCCTTATGATTTCTGTTGTGTCCTGCAGACCCGTTTTTGTGAATTCTGCCGACAACTAATACTCTCCCTATCTGTGTAAATTCCCCCAGCCACTACAATCCCCATTACTTTGCGGCCCCCACCAGACCTGAAAGCCATCGCTATCTGTGAAAGTTCCTTCAGGTTTATATCCTTCAATGTGCTGAAACCTGCTCTCACCATTGCAACCCCCATTATTTCCTAACTTTGTTGAGTCTCTAAAACCATCCCTATCAGTTTAATCTACTCCACTGCATACAACACTCCCAGTCTGTGTAATCTCTTCAATTACTTCAGTTCCAATGTACCTATGTGTTGGTGTGACTGCTTTGTGGCCATTGTATCCTTGTTTATATCTGCAAAAGGCTCTGCTCACGGTAGCACATCCTATGCTCATAAGTGAATCTGGTCTCTCACAAGTCTCTACAAGCTTCCCTATCCCTGTCGTAACTTGCAGCATGCACACCACTCACTCTCTATGAAGTACAGTACAGAGCATAAAATCATCTCTCCTTTCAAGTTTATTCAGTCCACAACTTCTTCCCTATCCGTGGAACATTCTCCAGTCTGTATCATCTTCCATGTGCTTGCAACATTCTCCAGTCCATACCACTCTCCCTTTCCCTGTAATATTCTCCAGTCCATACCATCCTCCCTATCACTGTGATATTCTCCAGATCCCACAACTGTTGTGAAATGTACCACATCCTGGAATCATGCGAATGTTTCTACACTCTGATCAGCATAGTCCATGTAACGATCCACAACCCTACACACCTCCCTATCTCTGGAATCTAATCAAAGACGCTGTATCTCTCTAACTTCCTTCAAACAATAAAATGTTTTCTCCTGTGAATGTTCGCTAGCAACTGCAGCAATACTTAACCCTGCAACATCGTCGCACTCCCAAACATCTCTCCAACTCTGTGACCTCTATCCATCCCTCAAAGACCCTCTCTCGGTGACATGCGCCATGCATTTCCACAAGACAGATGGAATGAGAGCATTAACTGAAGAGAACAGATATGATCGAAATGTTGTTATGGAGATGTGGCTGCAGAATGACCATGGCTGTAATGTGATTATTGAGAGGTTGTAGGGATTTAGGCAGGATCAGTTTAAAAAAAAAACAAAGTCCCGTTTTGTTGTGAAGAAAGGATGCAGTCAGTGCATGCTGAGACAGCCAATTTAATCTGGGAATGAAAATATAGAGTCATGCTGAATGGACAACGTTCAAATAGCAAGGGAAATCTGGAAGATCAAATCACAATCCATGGAATCAATGGTCATTGCTAAGTTGGATACAATATTTTCTTGGTGATAGTAGACAGAGGCATGTGCAGTGGTGAATTTCTGATTGGACGTCTGTGGCCAATGATGTTTCACAAGGAGCGTGCTGCGATATCTGTTTGTAACTTATCTCTGTGAATAAGATGAAAAGGTCAGCAGTTTGATTAGTAACTTTGCAGACAACATTTGGAAAGGCATGTAATGATTAGGGGTAGTTCGAGGAATTGTGGATAGTGAGGAAGACTGTTAAAGGTTGCAGCGATGTATAGATCAGCTGGAACGCTGGGCAGAGAAATGGCAAATCGAATTTCGTTGGGACAAGTGTGAAGTGGTGCATTTATGAAGTCAAATCGCACAGCCGTTAAACGGCACGTGGATATGCACTTGAAGTGTCACAATACTCACGTCTATGGGCCTGATGTATGAAAGTGGGACTAATATAGATTGTACTGTATTTCTGACTGTACAGAGATTGCTTCTGTGATTGTATGGCTGTGGAAGGTCAATCACTGAGCAGCTTTAGACAGGAAATGATGGGTTTATGAAGCGTACATGAACAAGAGTGAAATGTAAAAACTTCTCAACATAGAGTATACCAAGGTGAAATGTTAGAGAAGATCATTGTATCTTCCTTACAGGCTGAAACCAGAGACCAGGAAAATTGCAGGACTATGAAGCAACCACTTTTGTTCTGCCTTCACAAAAGAAAACATTTCAAAAAGTAAACTCCCAGCACTTCTCAGTCTACTGAGAAAAAGTAAATAGAATCAAATCTGTACATAAATAGTTTTGGAGAAATTATTTTGACTGAAATCTTATAAATCCCCAAGAATCGTTAATCTTCTCGTTGGCTACTAAGGGAGGTGGCCTAGGTAATAATTAATACTCTGTTTATCCTCTTCCAAATGCTTGATGATTCTGGAACTGAATTCACAGATTTGACAGCAGCAAATGTAACCCCAGTATTTCAAAAGGAGGCAGGGAATCACAGTCTGCTTCGCACCGAAAAAGCAATCAGGACAATACAAGAGTCTAGTAGAAAAGATGCATTTTCAGGGAACTTTGAAAATTACATTAATGATGAAGTAATGAACATAGATAAAGTCATTGCTGATTTCTTAAAGGCCAATCATATTTGAGAAACTGATTGGGAAATAAATTATGGCACAGCAATGCCTGCAGTGAATTTGGATTATCAGAAACATTTTTGATGAAGTCCCAAGTCTAGTGTTGTGACAATGCTACTCCTTTAACAAGCTTATTCTGGCCTTGTTTTATTTTTCATGGATGCCTTAAAAGCAGCGAGTCCAAAAAGTCTGGGTTTGACTACTTGGGAGTGCTTTCAAGTCTAAAATAAAAGCACGCATGATGAGGAGCAAAGTATCGTAGGTTTGGTCATGTACAATGAGACAAGAATAATTATTCACATCATAGCGAAGGAGTGACCACAGTATGGTTGAATTTAGAATACAGATGGAGAGTGTGAAGATGAAATCCAATACCAGGGTCCCGTCCTTCATCAAGGGAGACTACAATAGAATGATGGAGGAGTTGGCTAACGTTGCCTTGAAATAAATACTTCATGATGGGAGAGTTGACAAGCAGTGGACAACTTTCAAAGGAGATTTTTAATTTCCGTGGCAAAAGTATATTCCAGTGAAAAGGAAAGACTCTAAGAAAATGGATGATCTGTCAATTGTGTCGAAGGAAATAAGGGACGCTATCAGATTGAAAGAGAAGGAATACGAAGAGGCCAAGAACAGCAAAAACCTAAAAGATTGGGGAAAAGGTGAACAGAAAGCCACAAAATGAACTATAAAGAAAAGTATGATAGAACACGAGAGAAAAAATATACAAGTACAGAACATAAAGATGGATAGATGATGGTATATACTATAAATGCATAAAATGTAAAATCATGACTCGAGTAAATGTTGGTCGTTCAAAGGATGGGAACGGGTCATTTAGCTATAACATATGACGAAATGGCCGAGGCATTGAACAGGCTTTTTTGTATCTGTCATCATAGTGGAGGATACTAATAGCATGCTAGTGATTGTCAAAGAGACGAAGGTAGGTGAGGACCTTGGAAACATTCATTATTATGGAAGAGATAGTGTTGGGCAAGCTAACAGACCTGAGGGTAGGCAAGTCTTCTGGCCCTGATGGAATGCATCCCAGGGTTCGAGAAGAGATAGCGGTAGAAATAGTAAATGCAATTCTGGCAATTTGATAAAATCTGTTGAACTCCAGGGCAGTCCCAGCAGATTCGAAAACAGCAAATGTGATGCCACTGTTTAAAAAGTGAGGTAAATAAAGTATGGGGAATTATAGACCAGTTAGCTTTTCCTGTGTAGTGAGGAAACTGCTTGAGTGTATTATCAAGGAAGAAATATCAAAGCATTTTGATAGAAATCGTCCCATTGAGCAGACACAGCATGTGTTCCTGAAGAACAGGTCATGTTTACCAAATCTTTTGGAAATCTATGGAGACAGTACGAGCAAGGTGAACAACGAAGCCCCAGTGGCTATGGTGTACCTAAATTTCCAAAAGGTCTTCAACAAGTTGCCGCACAAGAAGCTGCTGCATAAGAAAAAGCTGCAAGACATTACAGGTCAATTATCGGCATAGACAGAGGATTGCTTGACGAACAGGAAGCAAATTGTGAGTGTAAGGGAGTGATATTCTGGCTGGCAATCAATACCTAGTGGTGTGCCTCAGGGATCGGTGTTGGGGCCACAATTATTCACAATTTACATAGATGATTTGGAGTTGGCGAGAACGTGTAGTGTGTCAAGGTTTACAGATGACACGAAGATGCGTTTCATTGCAAAGCGTGCAGAGGACTGAGAGACTTCGTGGATTAACATAGCTACTTTGAGTAAGTGGGTAAAGGTCTGGCAGATGGAATACAAAGTTGATAAATGTGATATCATCCTTTTTGTTGGGAGTGCCAGCAAAAAAGGATTATTACTTGAATGGTAAAACGTTGCAGCATGCAGTTACACAGAGGGACCTGCTTGTCCATGTGCATGAATCACAGAAGGTTGGTCTGCAGATACAGCAATTACTGAGGAAAGCAAATGGAATTTTGCCCTTCATTGCGAAAGGGATTGAGGTTAAAGTCAGAGAGGTAATGTTGCAGCTGTCCAGGGTGCTGGTGAGACCACACCTGGAGTACTGCATGCAGTTCTTGTCTCCTTACTTCAGGAAGGGTATACTGGCACTGGAGGGGGTGCAGAGGTGGTTTATCCGGATAATTCCAGAGGTGAGGGGGTTGGCTTATGAGGTGTGACTTAGCAGACTGGAACTATATTCATTGGAATTTAGAAGAATGAGGGGATGATCTCATAGAAGCATATAGAATTATGCAGGGAGTATATAAGAGAGAAGTAGAGAGGATGTTTCCACTGGCATGTGAAGCTAGGACAAGAGGGAATGGCCTCAACATTAGATGGAGTAGATTTAGGATTGAATTGAGAAGGATCCTCTTTACCCAGAGGTTTGTAATCTCTGGAATTCCCTGCCCAGTTACGTAATTGATACTACTTCAGTAAATGTATTTAAAACTAAGGTAGATAATGTTTGATCAATAAAGTAAGTAAGAGATATAGTGAGAGCGCTGGAAAGTAGATCAGAGTCCACGAGTAGATCAGTCATGATCTTATTGAACGGCAGAGGACCAGATGGCCTACTCCTGCTCCGAGGTCTTCTGTTTTTCTGTTCTTATGAAAGGGGAGTTGCCAGTTATCCCAGATCAGCTCCTCTGCTTTAGTTTGTTTGGTCTGATTTTCCGCAGTCTGGCTGTTTACTCAACGCAGGCAGCAGTTGTGAAGCTAACGGAACCAAAGAAGCAGGTCCATGTTGTTCGTCCCTCTCTTTGACATTTCTCCTGTTAGAAACTGGGTTTGATTTTTTATTTTCCTTTCGGTTTTGCCATGGAGTATTTATCGAGATTTTCTCAAGTATTTGGAACACGATCATTAAGTTGGGATAATCTGTTGGGTTTTCGGATCGGTTAAGTTGTTCTGTATTGTTTGCGTCTCACTCAGTAATCTTGCAAAGACATTCTGTTTTGATTAAAACTAAATGATTTGACCAGCTGCATCACCCCTGGATTATCCGCCTTACACTTGCTTAAGTCAATGAGCAAAAGTTCGGTCTGTGCTACTTCCTTGAAATGATTAGAGGTGGTCTGTCCTGGCCCATAACAGTGTATAACAGCAAGATATACTGGCATGGGTTGAGAATAGGAGACCTGACAGGAAAAAGTGAATTAGCATAAACCGTTCCATATATTTTGCAGTAGAAAGCAATGACTAGCGGTATAATCCAGGAATTGATGTTTGGGCTCCAACAATTCAGAAAACAGATCAAACATTTGTTCATGAGATTAAATGTAATCTTTTCAAATTTGCTGATGGTACCAAACTGAGATTGTGAGTGGGTGAGGAGCATATAAAAAAAGTTTCAAGGTGATTGAGACAAGTGGACGAAATGATAAAATACGTGGCAGATGAAGAACAATGTGGATAGATGTAACATTGAGCAATTTGGTCGGAAATAGATGAACAGGCTCGCATTTCAAGAGGAATTCATGAAAAAAAGTTGCTGCATGAAGATACTGACGTGTATACTTTTGTTGACTTCTTCACCACCAAACTCCAAGGTCCATGCAGGGCAGTTAGTTCTGAAGCCAGAAGTCAATACTGGGATTGATATTGGCACACTGACCACCAAGTGGGGAGCTCTATCATTGAAACGAATCTCGACCTCTTGGTACACCTGTCACAGAAAGCAATACTGCTGCAACAGAAAGTAGGTAGAAATTTAAATGATGTATTGACCTTCATTTCTGGGGGATTTGAGCCCAGGTGTGTCTTACTGCAGCGACACAGGGCCTTGGTGAGCCCCCATATCGAACATTGTGCGGTATGTGTGCAGTCTTGGTTTCCTTACCTAATAAAGCACAAACCTGACATTGAGGGAGAGCAGTTAAGGATGACCAGACTGATTTCTGGGATGACTGACGTGTTGGGGGAGCAGAGTTTGGGGCAACTGGGCCTGTATTCCATGGACTTTAGGAAAATGGGTGGAGATCTCAGTGAAATATATAAAACTCTGACAGGGTGAAACAGATTGTCAGCGGGGATGATAGTTCCACTGGCTGGGACGTCGAAAACAAGGGTCACAGTATTAGGTACATGCAAGCCACTCTGCATTGAGATGAGAATATATGACTGCATTCGCAGACTGGTGAATCTGGGGAATTCTGCTCCACACTTTGAGTGCGAGCAGCAGCTAAGGTAAGACAGTTTGTTTTAAAATTACTTATCGGTAGCGGGCAGCGGTGTTTTTTTTCTCTCTTTACATAAAGAACGGGAGCAGCAGGGGGAAGTGACGAAGACCAGAGGGGCAGCCGGGAAGGAAAGCAGTGAGTATAAATACTCACCCTTCGACGCCAACGGTCACTTTGAGTGCGAGCAGCAGCTGAGGTAAGACAGTTTGTTTTAAAATTACTTACCGGTAGCGGGCAGCGGTGTTTTTTTTCTCTCTCTTTACAGAAAGAGCGGGAGCAGCAGGGGGAAGTGACGAAGACCAGAGGGGCAGCCGGGTAGGTTTTTTTTTCCCTTTAAAAGCGCGCAGGAGAAGAATCCGAGGCACTACAGAGGTAGTGTCTCCCACATGCCCTCCTCCTCTAACCTAAATAATAAGACCCGTTGTGGTAAGTAGGTAAGTGCTGCATTTTGCTTGTTGTATTCTTGAGACCCAGTATTTTTTATAAAAGGTGACTTTCAGAGGGATGGCAGTGAAGGCAGTGCAATGTTCCTCTTGCAACATGTTTGAGGTGAGGGATGCCATGGACGTCCCTACTGATTATACTTGCAGGAAGTGCACCCATCTCCAGCTCCTCCAAGACCGTGTTAGGGAACTGGAGCTGGAGTTGGATGAACTTAGGATCATTCGGGAGGCAGAGGGGGTCATAGATCGGAGCTTTAGGGAAGTAGTAACTCCAAAGATGGCAGATAGATGGGTGACAGTGAGGGGGACTGGGAGGAAGCAGCCAGTGCAGGGACGCCCTGCGGCCTTTCCCCTCAAGAACAAGTATACCGTTTTGGTTACTTGTGGGGGGGGGGGGGACTTACCAGGGGTAAGTAACGGGGCTCAGGCCTCTGGCACGGAACCTGTCCCCGTTACTCAGAAGGGAAGGGTGGAGAAGAGCAGAGCAATAGTAATTGGGGACTCGCTAGTTCGGGGCACAGATAGGCGGTTTTGTGGGAACGAGAGAGACTCGCGTTTGGTATGTTGCCTCCCAGGTGCAAGGGTACGTGATGTCTCTGGTCGTGTTTTCCGGGTCCTTAAGGGGGAGGGGGAGCAGCCCGAAGTCGTGGTCCACATTGGCACCAATGACATAGGTAGGAGGAGCACTGAGGCTGTTAGGCAGGCTTTCAGGGAGCTAGGTTGGAAGCTCAAAGTTAGAACGAACAGAGTTGTTGTCTCTGGTTTGTTACCCGTGCCACGTGATAGAGAGTCGAGGAATAGGGAGAGAGAACAGTTAAATGCGTGGCTACAGGGATGGTGCAGGAGGGAGGGATTCCAGTATCTGGATAACTGGGGTTCTTTCTGGGGAAGGTGGGACCTCTATAAACAGGATGGTCTGCACCTGAACCTGAGGGGCACCAGTATCCTTGGTGGGAGGTTTGTTAGTGCTCTTGGGGGGGGGGGAGTTAAACTAACTCTGCAGGGGCATGGGAACCCAGACTGTAGCTTTAGGGTGCAGGACCTGGAGTGTAGGGAGGTTAGGAACATGGCATCAATTTCAAAGGAGGGTGCCTGTAAACAGGAAAGTGGCTTGAAGTGTGTATACTTCAATGCAAGAAGTATACGAAATAAGGTAGGTGAACTTGCAGCGTGGGTTGGTACCTGGCTATTACGGAGACATGGGTAGAACAGGGACAGGATTGGCTGTTGCAGGTTCCAGGGTTTAAATGCTTTAGTAGGGTCAGAGGTGGGGTTAAAAGAGGGGGAGGTGTGGCATTGCTTGTCAAAGATAGTATTACAGCTGTGGAAAGGACGATGGATGAAGACTCGCCATCTGAGGTAGTTTGGGTTGAGGTTAGGAATAAGAAAGGTGAGCTCACCCTGTTAGGAGGTTTTTACAGGCCTCCTAATAGTCCTAGAAACGTAGAAGAAAGGATTGCGAGGATGATTCAAGAGAAGAGTGAAAGTAATAGTGTGGTTGTTATGGGGGACTTTAACTTTCCTGATATTGATTGGGAAAGCTATAGCTCAAGTTCGTTAGATGGGTCAGTGTTTGTCCAATGTGTGCAGGAGAGTTTTCTGACACAATATGTAGATAGGACAACAAGAGGTCAGGCCATACTGGATTTGGTTCTGGGTAATGAACCAGGCCAGGTGTTAGAATTAGAGGTAGGTGAGCACTTTGGGGACAGTGACCACAATTCGGTGACTTTTACTCTAGTGAAGGAGAGGGATAAGTGTGCACTACAGGGCAAGAGTTATAGCTGGGGGCAGGGAAATTATGATGCGGTGAGGCATGACTTAGGATGTGAGGCTTGGAAAAGTAAGCTTCAAGGCAAGGGCGTAATTGATATGTGGAGCTTGTTCAAGGAGCAACTATTGAGTGTCCTTGATAAGTATGTACCCGTCAGGCAGGGAGGAAAGGGTCGTGTGAGGGAGCCGTGGTTTAATAAGGAATTGGAATCGTTGGTAAATGGAAAAGGGCGGTCTATGTAAAGATGAGGCCTGAAGGTTCAATTGGGGAGATTGAGAGTTATAAGGTAGCCAGGAAGGACCTGAAGAGGGAGCTAAGAGCAGCAAGGCGGGGACATGAAAGGTCCTTACTTGGTAGGATAAGGGAAAACCCAAAGGCTTTCTATAGGTATGTCAGGAATAAAAGAATGACTAGGATAGGAATAGGTCCAGTCAAGGATAGTAGTGGGAATTTGCGTGTGGAGGCTGAAGAGATTGGGGAGACATTGAATGAATACTTTTCGTCAGTATTCAATCAGGAACAGGACATTGTTGTCAATCTGAGTACTGAGTCACAATTAAGTAGAATGGATGCCTTTGAGGTATGTAGAGAAGAGGTGTTGGAAATTCTGGAAAGGGTGAAAATATATAAGTCCCCTGGGCCTGATAGCATTTATCCTAGGATTCTGTGGGAAGCAAGGGAGGAGATTGCAGAGCCATTGGCCTTGATTTTTATGTCCTCGTTGTCTACAGGAATAGTGCCAGAAGATTGGAGGCTAGCAAATGTGGTTCCCTTGTTCAAGAAGGGGAGTAGGGATAACCCTAGAAACTATAGGCCGGTGAGTCTCACTTCTGTTGTGGGCAAAGTCTTAGAGAGAATTGTAAGGGATAGGATTTATGAACATCTGGATAGGAATAATGTGATCAAGGATAGTCAGCATGGTTTTGTGAAGGGCAGGTCGTGCCTCACAAACCTTATTGAATTCTTTGAGAAGGTGACTAAGGAGGTGGACGAGGGGAAAGCGGTAGATGTGATGTATATGGATTTTAGTAAGGCGTTTGATAAGGTTCCCCATGGTAGACTACTGCAAAAAATACGGAGGTATGGCATTGAGGGTGAGTTGGAGCTTTGGATTAGGAGTTGGCTTCCTGGAAGAAGACAGAGGGTAGTAGTTAATGGCAAAGGTTCATCTTGGAGTGCCGTCACTAGCGGTGTTCCACAAGGATCTGTTTTGGGACCATTGCTGTTTGTCATTTTTATAAATGACCTGGAGGAGGGGTTAGAAGGTTGGGTGAGCAAGTTTGCGGATGATACGAAAGTCGGAGGAGTTGTAGACAGTGAGGAAGGATGTGGCAGGTTACAGCGGGATATAGATAAGCTGCAGAACTGGGCAGAAAGGTGGCAAATGGAGTTCAATGTAGCTAAGTGTGAGGTAATTCACTTTGGTAAGAGTAATAAAAAGATGGGGTACTGGGCTAATGGACGGATACTTGGTAGTGTGGATGAGCAGAGGGATCTTGGTGTCCATGTACACAGATCTTTGAAAGTTGCCATCCAGATGAATAGTGCGGTGAAGTAGGCATATGGCATACTGGCTTTTATTGGTAGAAAATTGAGTTCCGGAGTACTGAGGTCATGTTGCAGTTGTATAAGACTCTGGTGCGGCCGCATCTGGAGTATTGTGTGCAGTTTTGGTCGCCATACTATAGGAAGGATGTGGAGGCACTGGAACGGGTGCAGAGGAGGTTTACCAGGATGTTGCCTGGTATGGTAGAAAGATCGTATGAGGAAAGGCTGAGGCACTTGGGGTTGTTTTCATTGGAGAAAAGAAGGTTTAGGTGTGACTTGATAGAGGTGTACAAGATGATTAAGGGTTTAGATAGGGTCAATAGTGAGAATCTTTTTCCACGTATGGAGTCAGCTATTACAAGGGGGCATAGCTTTAAATTAAGCGGGGGTAGGTATAGGACAGATGTTGGGGGTAGGTTCTTTACTCAGCGAGTCGTGAGTTCATGGATTGCCCTGCCAGTAGCAGTGGTGGACTCTCCCTCATTATGGGCATTTAAGCGGGCAATGGATAGGCATCTGGAGGATAGTGGGCTAATGTAGGTTAGGTGGTCTTGGATCGGCGCAACATCGAGGGCCGAAGGGCCTGTACTGCGCTGTATTCTTCTATGTTCTATGTTCTATGTTCTATGATCTATGTTCTATAAGACTGTGGAAACTGAGGCACTGAATATAAATAAGGATTTCTAGACACTAAAGGGGTGAAGTTGCAGCAGGAGTTTGGTGTGGAGAAGTAGGATCAGCGATTGCTATATTGAATGGGAGAGCAAAATTGACGGACCAAAGTTCCTACTTCATATTTCTCTGATATATGATCACTTCAAATGATACACAATATATAGTGTTAGGGCAAAGTTAATTGAAGAGTTGTTTGGCCATAACTTAGAATGGTAAAGTCTCAATGTGTTGAAAGGCCTACTCATTTTGCGATGTTTCTGTGCAGTCTGTGGGAATGCTCTGTTAATGTTGTCATACGCTCTCATTAGCCTGCTTGGCACACCCTCCTCATTCCTGAAGAAAGGCTTATGCCGGAAACGTCTATTCTCCTTCTCTTTTGATGCTGCCTGACCTGCTGCGCTTTTCCAGCAACACATTTTTAAGCTCTGATCCCTAGCATCTGCGGTCCTCACTTTCTCCTCATAAGCTCTCAGATGTAACGAAGGAGGTCTCTGCAGTGTCGACAGGACTGTGCTTCCTATTCCCTTTTCCGATACAGAGGCTGGTGCCAGGTGTTATCTCATTTTTATGCTTTAATGCCTCGGAGAAATTTGATGTAACGGCCTTTCATGTCCGGTTCAGAGACCATCGAAGAGTTTACCACATGTCTGTGTGTCTGGAGTCACTTTTTGGTTCGAACATGAAAGCACTGGAAATTCACTTCCTGAATGTACATTGGGAAAAGGAAATTTACGTTGACAATGGACATGTGCTTCAAGGTCAATATTACTGGCACAAGATTTTAGATCTCGATATTCTATTAATTATATCTAACTTCCACCAGCTGCCAGAGCATTATTCTGGTCTGGATTAGTAATCCAGTGACATTTCCAGAGCAACACCGTCTCCACATGGGGGCCTATCGGACACAGCACTTTGCACGTTATTTCTGTGCTGGTCGACAGTTCCGTCAAAACATTCCCACCAATTTGATTATCATGATGGGACTGAGGGGGTGATAATTGGTCATATTGTAATTATTCTCCTCTTTTAAGGGACAGGACACTTTTGTGTAATTTTCCACATTGCCAGGGAGATGTCAGAGTTGGAGCTGGAATGAAAAAACTTCCACAGAGACACGGCTTGTTCTGCAGCACAAGTCTTTAGTTATATTGCAGGAATGGTGTCAGGGCCCATTCCGTTTGTCGTATCTACTGTGTTTAGCTGTTTCTTCATGTTACGTGCAGCGAATCGAATTGTTTGAAGTCTGGCATCTGTGATTCTGTAGATATCATCCAAGCAACACTTATGGCTGAGGATGGTATATACACTGCATCCTTGTCTTTTACATTGATGTGCAGGAAGGTTCCATCTTTTTTCGGGGAATGGTCAAGCTCTAGCTGAGTGGTGTTGCAGCAGATGTGTTAGTCGAACAACCCCAAGAATGATCTGGTGACCTGAGTTCGAATCCTTTTACAGTACATGATGCAATTCAAATCAAATACATGTTTGGGATTAAGAGGCTAATGATGATAATGAATCGATTGCTGACTGTGGGAGAAATCGATTTGGTTCAAAAATGTCCTTTAGGGAAGGAAACTGCCATCCATACCAGCTCTGGCCCACATGTAACTCCAGACACACAGCAATGTCATTGACTCTTAACAGTCCTCTGGCTAATAAATGCTGACCTAGTAAGCGACGCCCTAATCCTAATGAACATTGTTTTCAAATAATATTTGTGGAGTCCTTTTCTCTCGTCAGTTGTTCCATGGTTCAACACCCTTTCTGATGGATGTGCCAGGACTGCAGAGCTTCGATCTGATATGTTTGCTTTGTAATCATGTTGCCCTCTCTGTCAAATATTAGTCCTGCTGTTTGGAATGTAAGTACAGTAGCCAGTGTGATAGCTTTAAATGGATTGTCATCAGTTTGAGGTACACATGGTTCTGACTCTGGTATATTCACCCACAATCGTCAATGAAACATCGATCCGATAATAGAAATAATAGACTGAAAGATTAGACTGGGCAAAACGTTACAGGTTGTAACTGAATACAATTCTCCTTCTGTCCAGCTGTGATCTATATTACCACATGAATTTCCAGGTTTGAGCTGCAATTTCTGCAATGCAATTCAGCTGTCTGTCCCCCAGTTCACACCGAGAACCATTCACCCATCACCCCGTGACCCACCCTGTTTACTGATGTGGTAACACTTCCATTTTAATACTCTCATTCCTCTGAGTGTCTGTCCATGGTGTCACAGCACTTACTTGTCATGTTTCTGAAGACCCCTAAATATTTTCCGTGGGGCAGCACCGTGACTCAGTGGTTAACGATACTGCCTCATAGCGCTGGGGACCCAGGTCCGATTCCATCCTCTGGCAACTGTTTTGCACATTTTCCCTGTGTCTGTGTGAGTTTTTGCTGCACGCTGCGGTTCCCACCCACAATCCAAAAATGTGCAGGTTATTGACCTTGCTGAACTGCCTATAGTGTTCAGGAATGTGCAGGTTAGGTCCATTAGTCAGGGGTAAATATAAGATAGGGCAATGGGACTAGTTGGTTTAGTCTTCAGAGCATCGATTGTTGGGCCGAAGGGCCTGTTTCTACACTGTAACGATTCCAATTCTAATATCCCTCCGAATCTTTTTCCGTATAATTGTGCCACTTTCGATTTTAACATTGTAACTGTTTCTCTCTGTTTTTCTCCATGGCCTTGTTGAAGAACTTTGTAGTGTGAATGATGCCAATCTTATGTAATTTCAGAACAAATGAATTTGTATCTTGTGTTATTGTTCACTTCCCAGTTTATGGTGCTCCATGTTAGACTGGGCGTTTGAGCAGCTTTGACACACGTCTTTCAAGCTGTTAAACACCAGAAATTGCTGGAGAAACTCAGCAGGTCTGACAGCATCTGTGGAGACAAAGAAACAGAGGTAGTATTTCAAGTCCAGCTTGACCCTTGTTCAGAACTGAAAAGGATGTTTCATCCCTTGACAGAAGTGGACGAGGGATGATGGGAAACAGAGCATTTGGAGGTGCAATATCACAGAGGAGGGGCGTTTGATTGTGGTGAAAGAGAAACAGATGTAAATTGGGTGTATATTAAAGTGTTAATGGGATAAATGGTTTCTCTCTACTGAGTGCAAGGTAAACAAGACATAGACAAGGTCATAAGGAAACCAGGAAGCAGAATGTATGTAAAATGGAGAACAGCCATAATGGGTTCAGATTGTGAAGTTATGGAAATGAATGTTAGCTCCTACGGGCTGTAACGTACAATCCGTAAAGTGAGGTGTTACTCGAGCTTGGGTTGTGCTTCATTGGAACGTTAAAGCAGCTCAGGACCGAAAAGTCAGCATGAGAGCAAGGAAGGTTATTGAAATGGGAAGCAGTGAGAAGGTCAAGGTTATTCTTCCAGACGGAGTGGGATTTTTCCTCAGTGCAGTCTGTGTTTGGTCTCCCCAGTGTAAAGGAGACTGCATTATGAGGAGCAATGACAGGAAGACTGGATTGAAAGAGTACAAGTGAAATGTTGCTTCATTGGCGGGGGGGGGGGGGTTGTGATTGAGTCAGTCTCCGCTGATCATATGTTCAGCCACATGCAGAAGCTTCCCCGAATGATTGAATAGAATCAGAAATCTAAACTGAGGATTTCTGTCTCACATCTGGTCTGAGTTGTGATGTGGAATTACACCCAGAGGAAGGTCAGTGGGTATACATGGGCATACATTCAAGCAAATATCCCATACTGCTCATAAATTATTGTTTCTGTTCGAAAAGAAGGACTCGATAGAAGATGAACCACCCGTGGTTCACAAAGTCTGTCAAGGATTCTATTTAATGACAAATTAACGAGCATTAGAGTGTGTCCAGATTTAAGACACTTATTTCAGGGACCAGACGCAGATGCGAGGCATGAATTTCAATTGTGCTTCCAAAATTACACATTGAAATCCCTGCCATTGCTGCTCCATCCTCTTTCCTGCTTGTCTAACTTTTCTGATTCCAGGTTCTCCCTTTCCAATTACTGAGCACATTCTCTCACATTATGGTCCCTACGCTCTACAACTGAAGTTCTTTGATCAAGTCTACCTTCCCTGCTTTAGCATCAAGTTCGGTTTGTGCTTCCACTTTGCCTCTGGTCTCAGTGTGGTTCAGCCTCTCCATTCATGCTGTTTTACACCTCCCACTCACACCTCACTCTGGAAAGTTTCCTTCTTGGAGTAAACTTTATTGAAAACCCCTCTTCCCCTTTGCACTGAATAATCCAAATTTCAAAAAGTATTCTCAGCCTTCATCTCACTGTGCTAAAGGCTAATGCACGCCGACCGTGTGGTATAACAATTCCTTTTCTTACATTGCTCTGGCAAGAGAAACGTTTTCACTGTAGAAATCATCACCCCCTTTAGACAAAGGAATTTATTTTCTTGACGTCTTATTGGCACTAGTAAGAGTTTCACGCTACCTTAGTATTTTACCATGAAGACAAACAAATCACAGTATGAAGTTTGTGCTGAGTGTTGTTTACCTGTCGTTTTTTGAAAAAAATATTGTTTCAAATTTGCAATGCTGATTAGTAAATGCTTGTACTTGAAGTTAGTATCGAATGGAATGGAGGACGTTGAGAGGTGACATTCTGGAAGTTAATAAAATCATGGGAGGCATGGATAGGGTGAATTGCCAAGGTCTTTTCCACACGATGGGGGAGACCAACCATATAGGATACAGATTTAAGGTGAAAAGGGGAAGATTTAACATTCACAAAACTGCAACTTTTTCACGCAGAGGAGGTGTGTGTATGGAATGAGCTGCCAGATGAACTGGTAGATGCAAGTACAGCGACAACTTTTAAAAGACATTTGGACAAACATATGAATGGGAAGCGTTTCGAGGCATGTGGACCAAATGCAATCAGATGAGACTAGTTTAGTTTGGAAAACCTGGTCAGCATGGACATTTTGGATGAAATGTTTGTGTGCAATATGACTGTATGAATCTAGAAAGCGAGGGAAAAACCAAGACATGGACGGATAAAGGATGAAAGGATATGATGTAAATAAATTGGCAAGAAATATAAAAACAAGCATCACCAGTTTTTCTGTGTGTATATAAAAATTTGAAGATGAGTGTGTGACCTTTGATAGAATGACAGTCAGGAAAGCATATTGAGGCAATTCGGAGGGTATGACTGGGGAAGTGGCTACAGGGAACATGCTGATAATTTACACCAGTATTTGACATTAATCCTCACAGGGAAAACACGGTAAGTATTTTAAAATCATCAAGAAAATGGTAATAGGAGGGTTCTCGAACCGTCTCTAACAAAAGGTACAAGATTTTTAACAACGGATAAAACTAAGGATAGGCAGGTCAGCAGTAATTCATAATTGGTTTTAAAAGAAGTGGTTACAGAGTGACTGGTGTCACTGTGTAAAATAATCCATAACTCTCTGGATTGCAGGCGTGTTCCAGTGAAACTCGTGAAGCTCCAATATGGCGCCTGTTTTCAAGGATAGAGCGAGACAGAAAGCAGATACCATTTAGCCTAACCATTATTACTGGGAATCTGCGACAGTCTGTTATTAAGGAAGGAATTGCAGGGCGTTTAGAAAAGCTTCAGGCAGAGTCAGTATGGTTTTGTGAAAGGAAACTATGTTTTGCCTTGTAAAATCATGCAAAGGTTTTCTGGACATCCCATGAGAATGTTACAAGCGGACTTGATAAAGGGGGACTGTTAGACATGAGGCTTTCCAGAGATTTTCCACAAGGTATCACAAAGTAAAGGTTATTCCACCAGACAGAACCTCAGAATATCATGGATAACATGGGATGACGGATGGTTATCACAAAGAAATTGGAGAGTCAGGATTCATCGATCCTTATGGTAAAGACATATCTACTGGAGTAGCACCAATATCAGTCCAATGGCTTCAGCTATTTACATCTATACTGAGAGCCTGAAGGAGGGAGCTGAGTGCAATACACATCCGAGGTTGAGGATGACACTGACAACCAAAAGGCAGGCTGTTATTTAATGAAGAGGAGACCCAACAAAAGAGCATTACAAAGGGATTGGAGTGTTCCTGCGTATGAAACATAAAGTCATCATGCTGATGCAGAAAGTAACTAGATTGATACATTAAGCGGGTTTCTGAGATGAGAGGGTAGAATTATTGAGTACATCTAAAATGGTGAGGCAATTATTCATTGTGCTTGAAATGAATGAGCGTGACATTACTGAAATGTACAAGGTACAGAGGGGGCTTGACAACGTATTTGTTGAGAATGTGGTTCCACATCTGGGCAGAGTGTCTCACTCCTGGACATTGATACTGAATAATGAATATCGATTTCAAACTGAGATGTAAAGAAAAGTCATCTTTCAGAAAATAGTGAATGTTTGGTATTCCCTAACCCAGAGAGTTGTGGAAGGTGGGTCACTGAATATATTTACATAGGGGGTGGATTGGTTTCGGACATATAAGCGAGTTGAGAATACAAGGGGGTAGCAGGAAAGTGGAGTTGAGCCAGCCTGGATTCGACAAGTACATTTTCGAAACAAGGCCTAACCATCGGAGTGATCTCGATCTGCTCCTGTGTAGCAGGTCCGAAGGGCTGAATGGAACATCAGAACACAGAGCTGAGGGACACTAGTGGGCCATTCGGCCCTTTGACACTACTCCACCAGTAAAGTAGGTCATGGTTCATCTCATTGTCTTCTCAGCTGCACTTTTCTCTCCATGCACCATTATCCCTGGGGATACACATGTCTATGGAAAATCAGACGAAGCCAGCCTCGATATAATATAAAGATTCAGCCATCATAAACTTCTGGGAAAGAGAATTCCCACTTGAATAAGTGCCCACTTTGAGAATTTTCCTCACTCCGGTTCTAACTATGGTTGGAGGGTGCCACTGTTACCGTTTCTAATACCGCTCCTCCACAGTTTGCAACAAATTTAAATGTAACCAAGTTGGAGATATGGCCGATGATAAAGGTCTCAGACTGGGTCAGGTTCAGTGATAAGAACAAGTCAGGCAGATTTTTTTAGTCAGCCACATATAACTAATAGAAGTACCGGAGCAGCATGGTGATTCTGTGGTTAGCACTGCGGCCTCATATCATCAAGGAGCTGGGTTCAATAGCAACCTTCAATTCTCCCCGTATCTGTGTATGTTTTCTCCTGGTGATCCAGTTTCCTCCCACCGTCCAAAGATGTGCAAGTCAGAGTTAATTGGACATGCTCAATTGTCCATAGTGCTCAGGGATATGTAGGTTAGCTGGTTTGGTCATGGAAAATGTAGGATTATATGGTTAGGGTAGGGGGATAGGTCTGAGTGGGATGCCGTTCGTGGGCCAATGTGGACTCAATGGACAAAATGTCCTGCTTCCACACTGTAGAGGTTCTATGACAATCACAAGTTTGGACTAGACAAAGACCCAGTGGTTATTTACCTGATCCATGCTCCTTAAGGTCTTACATATTTCAATAAGATCATCGCTCATTCCAAGAATAATCTATTAAAGCCTCCATAATAAAAGCCCTTCATTCCTGGAATACGTGAAGTGAAACATCTCTGAACTGCATCCAATGTAATTATGTCTTTTCTCTGGTAAGGAAAAAAAATAACAACTTCACACCCCAGATGAGGTTATTTATTATTTTCTCAGTGTTGTGAGACTTTGGAAGTCTCTTCCCGCAGAGCATTGGAGGCAGAGATATTGAATATTTTTGGGGCACAGATCGAAGGTTCATGGATAACATTGGATTCAAGGATTATTGAGCAGGAATATGCAGTGTGGGGGAAATGCTGGCAGTAGTTCAAAATGACACTGATCCAAAACACCCAGGAACATAATGCAAAACAAATGGTAAGGTAGATAAATAAAATAAATGCAAAAGTGATAGAATAGAGTTCCAAAGGACCATGGGGCTGCTCTGTGATGACAGAGAGACCACTCGTGGTGGTTTAACCTGAGGGTCAGCACACCTAAGGTGTTGGGATGAGGTTGAGAAAGTGTCGACTTCATGGTCACCTCTATCAGAGTGTCAGTGTGGGAAATTGAACCTGCGCTGGTGTCCTCTTTCTGCACCACAAACCAGCCATCCAACCAAATGAGTGGGAGACTGTGTAACTGTTACAGACAGAAACAGCCACAGACAAAGGATAATAGAAACTTTCAAAACAAGGGAAAAAGGTACAATTCAGATTACAGTCAAGATAACAGCTGAGGATAAAAATGTTCTCGGCTAGAAATTGTATGTTATAACGAGGCAAGTGTTTGGAAGCTGTCTTTGGCTGAATAAAATAAGGTGGGACAAGTGAAATAACCACAATACTAATTATTATTGCTTACTGATAACCATAAAATAAGTGTAGATTTTGGTCAGTCTGTGTAAAATGAGCTTACCATTACATAAAAATATACAACTGATGGAATATATTGTTTGGAGTGTCCGTCCCCGTGGGAAATGCCCTCGAACAGGCGCTTGAAGAAAACCGGGGTAAACGTGCCTGAGTGTCATCTGGTCAGTGACAGGAACCCAGGGAGTTGAATAACTGAAATTTCATGCAACATGGAGCTGAGAAAACCATCAAATAAGCCGCAATCTTATTATATGCTAAGGCACATTTGAAGAGTTGATTGGCCTCGTAATGGATTTTAATTGTATGTGGTTTGAATAACATACATCTCTAATCCATCCCTTTATATGTTACATAATGGTGCATTGACATTTTCCTGAAAATGGAAATTACTTGGAACATTTTCTGGAACATCCCATAATCGGCCTTCTCCAGAATATTCTATCACCGTGTGAAAGACGAGAGAGAAAGAGAGAAAGAGGAAAGGCACTGCGTGCAGCAGTGAGAGTGATGCAGAATGAGCCTTGTTCGGATAGGTGCTATAACAGTGTTTATAGTGTGCGGCTAAAGTGGCGAGAGAGAGAGAGAGAAGGTGCTGCATGCAGCAGTGAGAGTGGTGGTGCATGAGCCTTGTTCGGGGGTAGGTGCTATAACAGATTTCAATGAGTGTGCGGGAGCAGAGAGAAGATGGTGACACTTATCCTGGCAGAATGGGGAAGGTTATTGATGCCTGTACTGTATTGTTGGACATTTCTTCAGACCGCAGATCCTGCACTGAACTGGGCGGTGAGCTGCCACCACTGCGCAGGATATCTCCAAACTGAGAAAGCTCAACCGTTTGCCAATTGGCCTTTTAAAGATGGTGCCAGTGCCAGGGATCACAGAATATCCATGGGGCATCCAAGAGATGGTGTTTACCTTCAGCCATGAAGGGTGGGAGAATTAGGCTGGCATTGAATGATAGGTACACCGTGGGGTGGGGTGGGTATTTAATGAGGTAAGTTCGATAAGATAGCACCAGGAAACTAACTCAGCCTCGTACAGATAATCCCTCAGTCACACTCAATGAAAATGGCACTGAGATAATTTATTGTTAGTTTCTGCCCAATGAGTTGAAGATTCGGTTGACTCCACTCCCAGTTACAAAGCTGAATAACAAATGTTCACCAAAAAATCTCCATAATCCGAATTCACACCAATATCCCACTCACCCATCATTCCTGGGAATACTGGCTCACGTTGCCAGCTAATGTCAAAATATCTTCATTTCAGCATTCTGAAACCTGTGATCTTCCATGAAATTGCCTCTCAATCTCCCTTTCCCTTTTTCCCCAAAAATATTTTGTTTGTTGATATTTAAACTGATTCCCCTGCCATCTCTCTCTGGCAGTGATGTTCACACCCACAGCACCCCCTTGTCATGGCACAATGGACATATGGGGCTGTAAATGGATGGGAGCTGCACATCCTGTCACTTCCAGCATGGGCTGCAAGTTTCCTCACTATGGGCAGATATCTAACACATTGTTACTGAGCAATGTACTGGAGTGGTGAAAACAGCTGCTTTGACGGTAACTGCTCCAGGTTTACAGATCCATTCACTGCGCAGCTCCCCATACCGATAAGATGCCATGTCCACGTCCATAGAGCAAGACACTGGTGTGGGCTGCATATCACCCCAAGCTGGACAGAACGTTTCGTCAGTGTTTCTGAATCAATACATTGGTGTGTACTGTACTGCTCCACGTGTTGGACAGATGGCTAGTGGACTGGAGAGACCTGTGCTATATTCCATCTGGACTGATTGCTGGGTTGTACTGAACCTGGTCTGCACAGTGCTCCATGTTGAGCAAATATCTCATCTGGGCTTATACGGTCTGGGCTGGATCTGTGAGGTGGATTAACTCTGCGATATAATTCCTGATAGAACTATCACTCCTCCAGCATGGGGCATTCCGCTGTTAAATCCTGTGTTTCTGCAACATGTTGTTCATTAAGTAATTAGCCAATTAACACGTGAATATCTGTCCTTTTTACTATGGAACTGAGCAGACACATATCAAAATATATGATGAAGGTAGTCTTGACCGGAACATTTTCTTATTTTAAAGATAAATGTGAGGTGCTGTGTTTCAGATGCAATTCGCCTGGTCAAAATATTCGACATTAAGCAAAACACAATTCATTCAAACACTGTCAAAAAACAAAAAAGCAGAATGATAGATTGTTTAACTACTAAACAATAACTGTTCCAATATGGTAACATCCTATAAACACACACGTCAAAAACAAATTCAGGAAAAAGATTGTCCCACATGCTGTTCTCCAATCCAGGAGGAAAGAACATCAAAAGACAATTCTGAGAGAAATCTCATAGACAGTGTAGCAACTGGGAATGACTTCCAGCCTTCCAATGCTGCTGATACCACAGCAATAACTGGGGAAAAGGAGCTGTTTGTACATTGACTGTGATTGATGTCAGTCTCCATGGATACGAACTGCGTCATTGGAGGGTTTCCCTCTTCTATTATTAAGGGGCTTCCTTCAACATGTTATTCCATAGTATCAGCGGCAGCGTCATCCTCAAGATGATTGGGCTCAGCAGCTACAGGGAGAGGGAGAGGAAGAGAATCTTAGAACAATAAACTGGAATGTTCCAACAATAGATCAGAATCTGAGAGCATTAGACTGGAATGTTCCAACAATGGACAGTACTTTATCTTTGGGTCTATACTTGGATTCTCAGGATTGGGCATGTTTAGAGTTGAGGATACGAGCCGTACTGATTTTTATTCAGGCAGCTTACTTTCTATCCTCGCTATTATTGGTGTTCCGGGTAAGCCTATTTCTGTCCATTCTATTAGTGATGGTGGAGGTTATTGCTATTTCTGTTATTTATATTTAACAAATATATAACCTGTTATCTTCAGTTTCAGTCACAAATTCCACTTCATTTCTATCAATTTCCGAATCCTCACTCATAAACATATAAGAAGGAACAAGACTGTTCAGACCCTTGAGTTTTCCTTTTGCTCTGAACTGTTTTATGTCTCTATATTCTCTCTGTTATCAACCCTGCCTACACCCACCATTATAATATCCCCAGTCTCCAGCTCTGCCTCAGTGCTGTTGCAGAATAAGCCATCATCTGCCCCCTTGTTAACTTCACATTTTACGGCTCCAGTTCTTTTCTGACCACTCTTCCAGTTACAAACATTTTGACTACGAACTTGTACTTGTCTCTCCAGTTATTTCATAATAGTGACCTCATATCAGAATAATAATGTCACTTGCCGTGTTATGGCTCTCAAGGCATTGTTTCAAATTCTACCAGAACCAATGATAGAACTTAAATTCAAATGGCAACAATTGGAAAAAAACCTCATTTTACAGAGGGCAACCATAAACCATCAGGATTTCTTTTATTATTTCACTGATAGCCTTTGGTAAAGAAACTAAGTGTGACAAAAAAAGGTTGGCTCCATATTTTCTTGACAAATGGTCTCGCAGTCAACGGCAATTGGTGATGGATGACAAATGCTGCCCTTGCCAGTGATGCGGACATCTCGTGAAACAACCGAATTAAAGTTGAAATAAACCAAGGAACTGTGGATGATGGAGATCTGAAATAAAATTCCCCAGAGTCTGAAAATATTGGAGAATCTCAGCAAGTATGGCAGCCTCTGTCAGGAGAAAAACAGATAAAGTTTCGAATCTAGTGACCCTATATCACAACTGAAAGCAACTGGGAAGTAATGTTATTTATAACAGGGATGGTCGGATTTGTGAGGGGGAGGTTAGTTGAATGGATGTAGAAATGCCGGGCGAGAAAGAGAGAGATAGAAATGAAAAGCAAACATAGGAACTGCTGATGATGAACCAGAAGGAAAATAACATGGGAATATATTCTAAAATGTCCCCTTCTCCCATATTCCTGAATATCGTGTGAATTTAGATGTGTCCCTGTTTACATTGAGTTATATTCCCTCTGTCTTTCTTCTCTGAGTGTGATGATCAACTCCATCGGTAATACTGGTGCCGCCCTTATAGTTGCTGAAATACAAAGGAACGGAATGTCACATTGTCAACTGATTTTTTTGGAGATGGGAACTGTAATCGTAGGGCTGTGCAGAGATGTAACTTTTTTTTCCTGCTAAGAACAGAAACATTTTCAACACTGAATGGGTGCACTGTGTGTGGGGGGATTTGACTTGCTCCAGTAATTACAGATTAAAGAGACGTTCTATGGACACTTTTCACGGGTTTGTGTTATCAGCTGCTGCATCCCTTCAGAGAGACCCAAGGGTATGGTGACCCCACTCTGGACGAGATATGAACACTGCATTTACAGACGGTTCTGGGTTCATGGCAAACACATGGAGTCATGGCTACACAGCAGGGAAGCTCTGTACACAGGGAGGACAAGGGCACTGCATGTTCCTACCAGGAATTTCCAGCACCATTTGCTGAAGCTGGACCCATTCTAAGTGTAAAATTTGAAACCAGCATCTTTCAAAAATGAGGTGGTCACTGAGCTGTGTCCCCTCCTTCAAACTCACAGCAGGGACAGGACTGTGCTGACACACACCATGAAGTGAACTGGATTGATTCTGGAACTTTATAGGCAGAGTGGGTGACAAATCCATCACCATGAAGTGTGTTGGATTGAGTCTGGACCTTTCCAGGCAGGAGTGAGCGACATATTCGGAGTGCTCCGATATACCACTAGCTGATAGAAGCCACCTGCCTTCTGAGAGGAATACATTGGTTCTGTCTCCACAAGAGAAGGTGAAGAAACGAACTTCCAGAAATACTAAGGAACAGGGGCCCTGGTGAAAATTACGGTCTGCACGAAATTATAATTAATGAAGAGTATGTCTTTGAAAACCTAATCGAATTGAAGATCGGTATGTTGCTGGAACTGATTAGCTACATCCCAGAGTATTGAGGAGCTAGCAACAGAGCTCGTGAAAGAATTTCTGACTATTCGTCGAAGCTGGTTAGATTCTGGAAAGGATCCTGCAGACTGGAAAACAGCTATTGTAAACCTAAACATTTAAAACAGGACGGAGAGGGCAAACAGAAAACTAAATAGCTTGATGTCAGCTGTGAGAAAATCATTGTAACCTTTTATAAGGAATGTGACAACTAGATACTTGGAAAATAATGGTATGATTCGGTAGAGTCAGCCTAAATTCAGGAAAGGGAAAAGATCTTTGATACACCTGCTGTAGTTTGTGGAGATTGTCCGTTGTGACATCGAAAATTGACAACCGCTGGGAGTAGAGGATTTGATTTTTCAGAAAACGTTTGACACGGTTGAATACTGGTAAGTGGGGAATGCGAGAGTCCATGGGTAGGTAGGGGTGTAACACACAGAATGGATCAAAAATTGGATAATGGGCAAAATAAAGAGAGTAGTGTTTTACTCTGGGTGGAAGGCTTGTGGGTTACAGAAGGATCAGTGTTTGGGCAATAGCTGTTCGCATGGTATAACATGATTGAATGGGAACAACAAATATAATGCTTCTCTTTTAAGTTTATTAAATGGTGAGAGGTTGGGAAGTTCTGTTGTTGAAAAGGACATGCATGTCCTTGGTTATAAGTCACTAACAGAATTCAGATGGGACAGTAAGTAATTATAACTGAAAATGATATCTAGCCTTTCATGCAAAATACTTGAAGTACCAAAATAAATATACCTTACTCAGTGGTAGTGTTGTGTTAGATTACTTACAGTGTGGCAACAGGCCCTTCGGCTCAATAAGTCCACACCGACCCACCACCCCTTACCTAACACTGCATGCAATTTAGCATGGCCAATTCACCTGACCAGCACATCCTTGTGACTGTGGGAGGAAACCGGAGCACCCGGAGGAAAACCACGCGGACACGGGGAGCACGTGCAAACTCCACACAATCAATCGCCTGAGGTGGGAATTGAACCCGGGTCTCTGGCGTTTAAGGCAGCAGTACCACCATGCCACCCTGTTGAAAGAGGATTTTGGGTATTATGTACAGAATGAGTCTACTTCATAAATAATGATCACCACATTACTGAGACAGTGCAAAGGAGTTTCGTCAGACTGATCCCTAGCATGATGGTACCATCAGGAGAGAGAGCGGTAACTATGTTGTTAATCTGCAGCACTGTGAGAGAATACGAAGGTGAAACTTGACGGTTATGGACGGACCCTCATTTTGTCCCAAGCAGCCATTGATAAGGTGAGAAATTTCGTACTTCCCATAGGATGCTCGATTCCCAATAGTTTACGTCCCAGTGCATAGACCTCATTTCGATTAACAGAGTGGTACAGGCTCCGAATGTACTCTGAACACTGTAATGCACAATTACCGTGTGACCCTTCACTCAAAATTACATTGTCCATAATCATTTCAGCAGCCACAATACCTTCATTCTGAAACAGTTAGCCATTCCCCACCAGCTTCTGAATTCCAGAGAGAACATAGGTCTGCTCTCTCAGCGATGGAAGGTGCCTTTGAGACTCATTATAAACAATGGCTTCATTCCCACTGCCAGAAAGGCATGCTAGCTTAACCCGGATGGACTACGAATAATGAAGCCACGAGGAATAAAATGGAACAGTCCATCTGTGCAGTCCCTGCTCCATTTGTTTGCGACGTTGGAGCATCTCTGACACCTTCCTGTTCCAGCGTTAGTGACTTGAGAAGCTGAATGACCTTTTCCTGTTCCTTTATAAGTCACTTGGGGTGGGAAATGGTCACTTTCTGATCCTTTGTCTGTGACATGTGGCACTGAGCAGATTCCTTGTCTTCCTGTGTAACAGCAGGGGGAATTGAATGGGCTGTCCCTTTTCTTGTCCAGTAGTTTTGATGGGCGGAATGACTTTCCCATATTCCCGTGAAGCCACATTGATATACTTAGTGTACTCCTCCGTTTACTGTGGAAATGTGCAGCGCTGTTTCAAGAATGTTACCGACAGTTTAACTGCACGGGCTTGAACGTTGCCTCAGTCTTGTTGCACATGGATACAGGCTGCATCAGGAGGTCAGCGATGATGAATCGATGTGGACTCAATGGGATGAATGGCCTGCGCCTTCACAGCAGGGGTTTCCTGAGCTGCGGGAGCTACCCTGAGGATCTCTTGCAGATGTGTCCTACAGCTGAGATGATTGATGCCCACCGATGATAAACATGTTCCCTTGTGCTGTGAATGACTCCAAACAGCGGAGAGATCGCAATGCATTCTGATGAAGTGAAATTTTGCTTAGGGTCCTTGATGTCATCCTCAGTTAAATACTGCCTTGATATCAGGGCCAGTCGCTCTTTACTAAGCTCTTTTATTCAACTCTGTCGCTCATATCAATGTGTCATGGTGTAGTAGCAGGCCTGTTCTTCAAACAGAAGGTAGTGAATGTCAGTAATTCTCTATTGCAGAGTCATAGGAGCTATAGCAGTAAGTGGCCTCCAACAGCTTCCATCTAGCAAGTTGGAGGGTCTGAATGAAACATCAGAACATCGGACTCAGAATCAGGATTAGATCATTAGACGCTATGAACCTTCTACACCAGGCACCAAGATTGTGGAAGATCAGGTAGTGGTCTCAGCTCCGCTCTCCTGTCTGTTTCCCATTATCCATGACTCAAACTCGGTCAAATATTTAACGTACTCAATTTGAATAAATGTGAACAAAGAGGCACCATATATCTCTGAGGAAGAAAATTCCCACTCAAAAATCCTTTCAGAATTTCTCCCCATCTGTCTTACAGTGTCGTAGAGCAGGGAACCTTGTCCACATGAACCAGACATCCCAATCTGCTCTCAACACATTTGCCAGCATTAGGCCCATATCCCTGTGAACTCTTCCTCTTAATATTCAACTCCAGATTCCTCTTAAATGTTGTAACTGTACCAGCCTCCATCACTTTCTCTGACAGCTCATTTCATATACACATTACAAACCACGTGTCAGTTTACTAACTTTCTCCTCTCACCTAAAGCCTTTGTCCTATAGTTTTGGAACCCCCTACCCTGGGGAAAAACCTTGGCCATTCAGATTATCCATGTTCCTCACGATTTTATAAACCTCTATAATGTCAGGCCTCGGCCTCCGCTGCTCCAGAGCAAACAATCCCCAATCCATCCAGCCTCTCCTTGTACCCCAACACCTCCATGCCCGGCAATACCCTTGTAAAGCTTTTCTACACCCTCTCAAGCGTAACATCCTTCCAGTAGCAGAAGGAACTGAATTAAACACAGTGTTCAAAATGTGTCCTCACCTCTCCTGCCCAGTCGTAACATGATCTCCCAACTCGATATTCAATGCACTGATCAATAAAAGCAAGCATACCAAACCCCGTCTTCACCACCCTGTCTATCTGTGACTCCACTTTTAAGGAGCTGTGAGCCTGCACACTTTTGTTCAACAATACTCCCCAGGGCCCCACCATTAATTGTATAAGTCCTGCCCTGTTTTACCCTACCAAAATGCAACACCTCACATTTATCTAAATTTAACTTCATCTGCCACTCCTTGGCCCATCTGGTCAAGGTCCCATTGCATTCTGAGGTAAATTTTGCAGACCACTGCACCTCCAATTCTAATGTAATCTGTAAACAGTAAACAGGCAAATATTCACATTCAAATCATTTAAATAAATACTGAAAAGGAGTGAATTTAGCACTGCTCCTTGTGGCACAACACTGGTCATAGGCCTCCAGTCTGAAAAGCAGTCCTCTACCACTCTCTGTCTCCTACCTTCACGCTAATTTTGTAGTGAATTGGCTAGCTTATCTTGGATCTATTAATGACCCAACCTTTCTAAATTGTCTGCCATGCGGAATCCTGTAGAATGCTTTGCTGAAGTCTATATGGACAGCATCGACCACACTGCCATCACCATCGTCCTTGCCACCTCTACAAAACGCAATCAACTTTGTTAGAAATCATTTCCCATGCACAAAGCCATGTTGACTATCCTTCTTCAGGTGCTGCATTTGCAAATGTGTGTAAATCCTACCACTCTCAATGCTCTCCAAAAACATGGCCACCAATGACGTCAGGCTCACTGATCTATAATTCAGGAGATTATTCCCTTTCCTCGTTCCATGCTTCCGCTGCTCACTGCAAATGTTAATAGACCCAGGTTGGTGATATGACCAACAATATAGGTCTCAGACTGGGTCAGTGTTAGGAACAAGTCAGGCAGGATTTTTTAATCTGCTAAAATTAGCAAGTCTATGACGCAAACAAAGCTACTCAAACAATAATGGAAAGATAAATGAAACAGTTTGGATATTGTAAACCTGTGCACGATGTTTCCCTTTCGAAAAATATAGAATAATGCACACATTCGATGACAAACTGAAAAATAAAATCTCTGCAGAGTGTTAACTTGAAAGAACTTTGACTAGATATTAATTGAACCCGTGACAAAAGGAAACAAGAGTGAGGAGTTGTCAGCTCACACACGTTGCTGAGAGGAGGAACGCGGAGCGAGAGGGAGCAATAGGCCGTTTCTTCTCATGAAGACTACAATTTCTCCTTCTCTGAGTTGAATCACGCAATAACGTTATACGGCCCCAAACTGGACCAAATGAGGTCTCTTTGAACAGTGATTGAACTGTCCGACTCCAGCACATTTCCTGCTCCAAGTAGGTACATCACTGTTGCTGTTGGACACCCAACCATTTCTTTCGGAACAATAGTGCCACTAGATTTAAGATGTGTTTATATGTTCCCGTGTACTTTTATAATACAATTTGTAATATCTTCACGATATCCGCATTTCAATGAATGCCTCTTATTCTTAAATTAGAAACTCAGTCTTATTCTCCCATAAAAGATAAAATATTCGGCAGGTATTCACCAGCTCAAAATTATATATGGTCAACAAAAACATTTCGCATTCTCAGGCCTAAATTTCTAATAGTTTATAACATAATGTCTTCATCCCAAGAACAAGTAAAGAGAAACATTTTTGAAAAGTTTCAAAAGCAATTTGTTTTTCACGTCAGTGGAGTTACAACTACATACAGTACGTCAGATGTCGTCTCAGCAACGGCCTGTACAGATTCAGTAAATCATCCTTAAGATCAGACCGAATACTGTTTGCAAGAAAAAGTATCATTTTATTTAATTTTCAAATCACGTGCTGCATGTAGAGACTAACTTGATGCGATTTATGTACCAGGACACACGAATCCCTTTGTACCACTGAGTTCTGCATTCTGCCTCCAGCTGAATACTTTACGGTTGTTTTATGTTTCCTCCAAAATACAAACTTCTCATTACTCACATTGCACTGTTTTTTTTTTGTCGGAAGTTTAACTCACTGCTCTCCCCTGTCTTTATCCCATTTTGACGCTCTGCCTCCACTTGAAATCTTATGGAATGACTATCCTGGTGTATGAGCAAGCTAAGCTCCAATCCACACAGCCTCTTCATAAAAGTCATTAACCGAGATTGTAAACTGTTTAACAGCCCAGAAAGGTTGCATGTCCTCCTGCTATACTGTGTAGCTGATTGTCGATTTGTTTCTGATCTCTGCGATCCTTCATTCAGGCTATTTGTTGTCAGATGATCAGATGGAGTTCGTACTGTCAATGATTCTGGTCCCTGAGAGTTTGAAAGGTGAGCACAGAATATAGACTAACATTTGGGGGGTTACTGCTCAGTCAAAAATGCGATCTTTAGATGCAGCGATAGAACCATTTGCAATATCAGGCATGTGCTCAGTTTTGAACTTCATACACTGAGAAGGAGGGGGATTTCCTTTCAGTCTGATGGAAATGCTTCCCCTTAACAACACAATTAATAATCTTCATCATTAATTTCATTTTTGGCTGTTGTGTTGAAAAATTGCCGCAGTCACCACACATTAAAATAAGCGATTGTCTTTGAGAGATGACCTTATAGATGTTTATAAATTCAGGAGGGGCATGGATAGGTTAAATAGGCAAGGTCTTTTCCCTGGGGTAAGGGAGTCCAGAACTAGAGGGCATAACTTTAGTGTGAGAGGAGAAAGATATAAAAGAGACCTAAGGGGCAACTTTTTCATGCAGAGGGTGGGACGTGTATGGAATGAGCTGCCAGAGGAAGTGGTGGAGGCTGGTACAAGTGCAACATATAAAAGGCATCTGGAAGGGCACATGAATAGGAGTGGTTTGGAGGGATATGGCAGGTGAGGCTAGATTGGTTTGGAATACTAGGTCGGCATGGATGAGTTGGACTGAAGGGTTTGTTCCCTGCTGTACATCTCTGTGACTCTATGACTCTATGCACACTGTTCCGTGGGGATGAGAATACGACAGACAGCAAAGCCCCAAGGAGATAAAAACATCCTTATCTCAATCTTAAATTGTAGAACATCCAAATTAAAAAAGTGTATGAACCTCACAGCAAGACAGCTTCTCTTTTTCGGTAAATGAGGGTACAACCAACAGGAAACACAAAGACCATTCAGCCCCTCAAACCTATCCTAATTTGCCATTGACTCTGTTCAGTAAAGTATTTATCAAACTCAGCCTCCATGGTTCTCTTGGTTAGACATTTCAGATAGTGTAAACCATAGAGCGTATCAAATTAGTGCAGAACTAGACTGTTAGGTCCATCATGTCTGATCCGCTGTTCAATCGTGGCTGACATGTTTCTCAACAAAATTCTCCCGTCCTCTCACTGTAACCTTGAACCCCTTATCAATCAAAACTCTCTATCTCTGTCTTAAAGACGTAACTGTGTCTGTGTCTCTGTATGTCTGTATGCGTGTGTGTGTTTCAGCTTATTGGCAGGAGGCAGAGGGTGGTGGGGGAAGGTTTTCTTTTGGACTGGAGGCCTGTGACCAGTGGCGTTCCACAGGGATTGGTGCTGGATCCACTTTTGTTTGTCATTTATATCCATGATTGAGATGAAAATTATACAAAGCATGGTGAGCAAGGTTACAGATGACACCAAGATTAGATATGTGCAGTGGAAGGTGAAGAAGGTTACATAAAATTACGAAGAGATCATGATTAATTAGATCAATAAATCACAGAAATGTACAGCACAGAAACGGATCCATTGGTCAAAATCATTTGTTGCAACCCGATTTCGTAAATTAACTTAGTTTCATTTTCCAGCATTTGTACCATATCCCTCTAAGCCCATCAAATTCATGTCCCCATCCAGATGACTTCTGAATGTTGCAATTGTACCATCCTCCACAACTTCGTCTAGGAGCTCATTGCATACGCAATGAAAATGGTCCCCTTAGGCCCATTTAAATCTTGTCTATCTCACCTTATATCTACGTCCTCTAGTTGTGGACTTCCCTATCCTGGGGTAAAGTCCCTGACTATTCACCTTTTCCACGGCCCTCATGATTTTATAAACCGCTAGAATGTGCAAATGTGACTCCAATCGACCTAAATGTCTGTTCTCAGTCATTCCGGACCTAAATTCTGAAAGTCAATACAGACTCCTCTTCCTTATTCATCAGATCACAATTCTAAAATCATTTTAACAACATGTTCATCCACATTATGAAACACCTCTGTGGGATTTTTATCTAGATTTTTGGGCTCAGCGGTAGGCACACTACCACCACTTGGCAATAATCCCTAAGGCTGCAACATTATTCTCCTGTGTGTTTGTTCATCAGCCAGTTTGGAAATACTGTGACATACCTCCGTGACAGGCAGGGCTTGAATCCAGACCTTCTGGCCCAGAATAAGAGACATTACCATGCAGGTTCATGTATTGGAATATAACACAGAGCATTGGTACAAAGGCATTGGTGTTACTCACTGCACAAAACTTAAAAACATGCACAGACTTTGGGTCACATTTTAAATGTCAGCTTTCAGCTCTGTGTGGATTCATTAAAATTTGGTTCACTTTTCCTGAATTACATAGTTAAAATAATTGCACTGTTAAACAGATGAATGTTACTCACCTCAAATATAGGATGTTGAGTTTATGAGCTCTGCCTTCGAGATAAACTATGAAGATGGTTAATTGCTTGGCTATGATTTCCATCTTAAGTGGCTATTATCTGATATCTGCAATATGAGGGAAAGACATCCTGCAGACACACTCTGCACTATAAAGGATCTGGAATAGATACTGATCACTGAACACCAGAGCTGAAGAAAGAGCATGCTTTCTGGATCAAAAACACCAATCACTCTTTTCCGCCTCTAATGTGTGACTGCCCTCTTCTTAAAACCACCAAATGATCCAAGGCAGCTGATTACTGTCCAGTCCTTCCTCCCCGGTACTATCTCTCACTGTGCTGAGGAGTGGTAGATGGATTTTAATTTCAATGAATGCAAAGTATCGCAATTTAGTAAAACAAACAAGGAGAGGACATCTACAATTAAATGTCGGGCCATTGATAGCGTTGTAGAACAGGGAGATCTAGGGTTCTGGTATATTTCTTTGAAGTTTGCATCATGTGTAGGCAGGGTGATTAACTTGCTGACCTTCATTGCTCAGACCTTTGCGTACAGCAGGTGGAACATTATCTTCAGGTTCTGCAGGACATTCTCCTGAAGTACTGTGTGTAGTTCTGGTCACCCAGTTACATTTTGGACATTATTAAACTGGAGAGTGTTCAAAAAGGATTTACCAGGATATTGCTGGGAATGCAGTGTTTAAGTTATAAGGACCGTCTTGTTGAACTGGGAGCTTTTCCAAAACAGTGTAGAAGTTTGAGATCTTATCAACATGGTAGAGGTTTATAAAACATTGAGGGGTATAGATAATGTCGAATGGCAGGTGTCCTTCCCTTAGGGTGGTGGATTTCAAGACTAGCGGGTAATTTGAAGATGACAGGAGAAAGGTTTACAGAATATATAATGTCACAGAGCTGTCCAGCATGGAAACAGACTCTTCTATCCAACTTGTCCCTGCCGACCAGATGTCCTTAATTAACGTAGTTTCATTTGCTAGCATTTGGCACATATCCTCTAAACGCTTCTTATTCATGTGTCCATGCCGATTCCTTTTAAATGTTGTAATTGTACCAGCCTCCACAACTTCCTTTGGCAGCTCGTTACATACACAGTACCCTCTATTTGAAACCATTACCCATTAGATCCCTTTTAAGTCTTTCCCCTCTCACATTCAACTATGCCTTCCAGCTTTGGAACGTACTACTCTAAGATCACCTCTCAACTGCTGGTGCTCCAGGGGAAAAACAACCCGGCCAATTCGGCCTCTCCATAAATCTCAAAACCTCCAACCCTGGCAATATGTTTGTAAATCTTTTCTGAATCCTTTCAGGTTTCATACATCCGATATCGAGACGGTAATTGCACGAAGTATTCAATAGTGGCCTACCCAATGTCCTCTACAGCCGCAATATGACCTCCCAACTCTTATATTCAATGCACTGACCAACAACGGCAAGCATATCAAACACCTTCTTCACTATCCTATAAACCTGCGACTCCACTTTCAAAATACTACAAACCTGCACCCAAAGTCTCTTTGTTTAGCAACATTCCCCAGGGACTTAACATTAACTGTATAACCCAAGCCTTAATTTTCCTTTCCAAAATGCAGCACTTCACATTTTTCTAAACTGAACTCTACCTGCCACTCCTCAGCCCATTGGTTCATCTGATCAAGATCCCGTTATACTCTGAGGTAACCTTTTTCTCTGTCCACTGCACCTTCAATTTTGGTGTCATCTATAAACTTACCAATCATACCTCCTATGTTCATATCCAAATCATTTATATAAATGACAAATAGCAGTGGACCCAGCACCCACCTTTGTGGCACTCCACTGGTCACAGGCCTCCAGTATGAAAAACAACCCACCACCACCACCTTCTGTCTTCTATCTTCGAGCCAACCCTGTATTCAAAACGCTCAATATCTTTGTATTCTATGAGATCTAACCTTGCTAACCAGTCTACCATAGGGAACTTTATCGGACGCCTTACTGAAGTCCATATAGATCACGTGCACTGCTCTGACCTCCTTAATCGTTTTCATTACTTCTTCAAGCAAACATAATCACGTTTGTAAAACATGGTTTCGCACGCATAAAGCCATGTTGACTATCTCTACTCAGTCTTTGCCTTTCCAAATACATGTACATCCTGTCCCCCAGGATTCTTTCCAACATCTTGCCCACCACCGAAGTCATGCTCACCGGTCTGTTGTTCCCTGCCTTTTCCATCCGAGTTTGTTTAATAATGGCACCACGTAAATCAGCCTCATGTCTTCCTGCACCTCACCTGCGGCTGTTGATGATAAGTACATGTCATCAAGATTCCCAGCACTTACTTCCCAAGCTTCCCACTGAGTTCTCATGTACACCTGATCAGTGCCCATGAAGTGCGTTGTGATTACACATCATTTGGTTCGTGTATGGAACGAACGTCCTGAGAAGTGATGGATGTGGGTAATGCTACAACATTTAAAAGACAGTTGATGAAGTTCAAGTATAAGGGAAGGTTTGGGAAAATATGGTCCAAGCGCATGCAGGTGGGACTGGCTTAGTTTGAGATTATCATCCGCATGGACTGTATGGGCCGATAGGTCTGTTGACAAACACTCAGTGTAACTCTCTGACTCCAAGTGTGTTTGTATGTCCAAGCATGTATCTGCGCATTTCTGTCCGCGCTTGTCTATTTGTGTATGTTTATATGTATATCGGTGTGCCCCTCTGTGTGTATCTATCTCTCTGCACATGTTATGTGTCTATTTCTCTGAGTGTGTGTGTCTGTGTGCCTGTGACTGTCTGTGTGTTTGTGTGTGTGTGTGTGTGTTTGTTGATGATGCTGTGAGCTGCTGCCCTCCCTCTGTCCCTCGTAAACTGAATCTCTGATGATTTTTACCCTCCACTCCAAGCTGTACAGTGCTGGGGGGAGACGAGCAGAGACTGACAGCAAAATAAAGCTCAGCAGGTCTGGCAGCATCTGTGGACAGAAATGAAAGTTAACGTTTTAGGTCGAGTGACCCTTCCTCAGAACTCGTGTCAGGTGGATATTACATCACTGTAAGCACCATAGTGACTGCCAGACTCGTCCCACGCAGACACACACAGATATACACACACACACTGATACAGAGATTTAGAGAAACTCATTAATACGCAGAAACTAATACAGACATGGAATGTCTGTCGGTATTTCTCTTGCTCCAGGGTGACCTTGTCAGCATTTCACTTGCTTTGTCTGGTGGGTGTCAGTATTTAAGTCTGTCCTCAGGGAGTGTGTGAATAGTGCACTTGCTCACAATAGTGAGTGAATCGGTATTTCTGTGTGGCGTGTGACTGTAGGACAATTTCAAAATATGCAGATACCAAACCTGGAAGAATTATAATGTTTGTGATGGACAGTGTGGAACTCCAACGGGACAGTGACACATTGGTGTCGTTTTCAGGTTTATGGCAGATGAGGATTAATGCAGAGCAGTGTCAGGTGATGCACTTCGGTAGGAAGGACATTGAAATACAGTATAAAACAGGCTTTAAGGTTATAAAAGGGGTGCAGGAACAGAAGGCCCTGGGTGTATATGTGCACAGATTATTGAACATGTCAGGACAAGTGTGGAGAGCAGTAACTATCACAGATTAGTTTCAGTGTCTGAGCTGTTTACAGGAGGAGGTGTAGGTAGGAGCCTCCGTGCCCCCTTCCTGGGAGATGTTGGTGACGATATGTTGTGCGCCCACCCTCCTGCCCACCGAGACCGTGGGGATTCCATTTGCACCCGCTCGACACAAAGGTTTGTTCAATGTGTGCAGGAGAGTGTTTGTTCAATGTGTGCAGGAGAGTTTCCTGACACAATATGTAGACAGGCCAACAAGAGGTGAGGCCATACTGGATTTGGTTCTGGGTAACGAACCAGGCCAGGTGTTAGAATTAGAGGTAGGTGAGCACTTTGGGGATAGTGACCATAATTCGGTGATTTTTACTCTCGTGATGGAGAGGGATAAGTGTGTACTACAGGCAAGAGTTATAGCTGGGGTCAGGGAAATTATGATGCGGTGAGGCATGACTTAGGATGTGTGGCTTGGAAAAGTAGACTCCAAGGCAAGAGTGTAAATGATATGTGGAGCTTGTTCAAGGAGCAACTATTGAGTGTCCTTGATAATTATGTACCTGTCAGGCAGGGAGGAAAGGGTCGTGCGAGGGAGCCGTGGTTTAATAAGGAATTGGAATCCCTTGTTAAATGGAAGAGGGCGGCCTATCTCAAGATGAGACGTGAAGGTTCAATTGGGGCGATTGAGAGTTATAGGGTAGCCAGGAAGGACCTGAAGAGAGAGCTAAGAGCAGCAAGGAGGGGACATGAAAGGTCCTTAGTCGGTAGGATTAGGGAAAACCCTAAGGCTTTCTATAGGTATATTAGGAATAAAAGAATGACTAGGGTAGGAATAGGTCCAGTCAAGGATAGTAGTGGGAAGTTGCGTGTGGAGGCGGAAGAGATTGGGGAGACACTGAATGAATACCTTTCTTCAGTATTTACTCAGGAACAGGGCATTGTCGTCGATGCGAATACTGAGTCACAAATAAGTAGAATGGATGGCTTTGAGGTATGTAGAGAAGAGGTGTTGGAAATTCTGGAAAAGGTGAAAATAGATAAGTCCCCTGGGCCTGATGGCATTTATCCTAGGATTCTCTGGGAAGCAAGGGAGGAGATTGCAGAGCCATTGGCCTTGATTTCTATGTCCTCTTTGTCTACAGGAGTAGTGCCAGAAGACTGAAGGATAGCAAATGTGGTTCCCTTGTTCAAAAAGGGGAGTAGGGATAACCCTAGTAACTATAGGCCGGTGAGTCTCACTTCTGTTGTGGGCAAAGTCTTAGAGAGAATTGTAAGGGATAGGATTTATGCACATCTGGATAGGAATAATGTGATCAAGGATAGTCAGCATGGTTTTGTGAAGGGCAGGTCGTGCCTCACAAACCTTATTGAATTCTTTGAAAAGGTGACGAAGGAGGTTGATGAGGGGAAAGCGGTGGATGTGGTATATATGGATTTTAGTAAGGCATTTGATAAGGTTCCCCATGGTAGGCTACTGCAGAAAATACGGAGAAATGGCATTGAGGGTGAGTTGGAGGTTTGGATTAGGAATTGGCTGGATGGAAGAAGACAGAGGGTAATAGTTGATGGCAAAGTTTCTTCATGGAGTGCCGTCACTAGCGGTGTTCCGCAAGGATCTGTTTTGGGACCATTGCTGTTTGTCATTTTTATAAATGACCTGGAAGAGGGGTTAGAAGGTTGGGTGAGCAAGTTTGCGGATGATACGAAAGTCGGAGGAGTTGTTGACAGTGAGGAAGGATGTGGCAGGTTACAGCAGGATATAGAGAAGCTGCAGAGCTGGGCAGAAAGGTGGCAAATGGAATTCAATGTAGCTAAGTGTGAGGTGATTCACTTTGGGAAGAATAACAAAAAGATGGGGTACTGGGCTAATGGTCGGATACTTGGTAGTGTGGATGAGCAGAGGGATCTTGGTGTCCATGTACACAGATCTCTGAAAGTTGCCACCCAGGTAAATAGTGCGGTGAGGAAGGCATATGGCGTACTGGCTTTTATTGGTAGAGGAATTGAGTTCCGGAGTCCTGAGGTCATGATGCAGTTGTATAAGACTCTGGTGCGGCCGCATCTGGAATATTGTGTGCAGTTTTGGTCGCCATACTATAGGAAGGACGTGGAGGCACTGGAACGGGTGCAGAGGAGGTTTACCAGGATGTTGCCTGGTATGGAAGGAAGATCGTATGAGGAAAGACTGAGACACTTGGGGCTGTTTTCATTAGAGAAAAGAAGGTTTAGGGGTGACTTGATTGAGGTGTACACGATGATTAGGGGGTTAGATAGGGTTGACAGTGTGAACCTTTTCCCGCGTATGGAGTCGGGTATTACAAGGGGGCATAGCTTTAAATTAAGGTGGGGGGTAGATATAGGACTGAAGTTAGGGGTAGGTTCTTCACTCAGCGAGTCGTAAGTTCATGGAATGCCCTGCCAGTAGCAGTGGTGGACTCTCCCTCTTTATGAGCATTTAAGCGGGCATTGGATAGGTATATGGAGGATAGTGGGTTAGTATAGGTTAGGTGGGCTTGGATCGGCGCAACATCGAGGGCCGAAGGGCCTGTACTGCGCTGTATTCTTCTATGTTCTATGTTCTATGTAACAGGGCCATGGCTTCTAAGTTGTGCCGGGGGGAAACGGAGCTACCAGTGGGTTGAAAGTGAGAATTGCATTTCACTGAACATTGCTCCTTACTCTGTTGGTGGGACGTGGATGTTTCAGAATCTCCCACTCGAATTGTCCCCGTCCTCTCCAGCTCGTACCAGCGTCCTCCCCACATGGCAGCAGAAAGGTCGGTGAGGGAATGGATATCGGGCACTCCACCACGCAGCCTTGCACTTTCTGTCCGATTCCAGGCTGTTTCTCCTGGAATGGGAGAAAGGGACTGAAGGGGTGATGGTAGGAATGTATGGCCCTGTTGTTAGTGCTGGCGGAGGGAGCTGAATGATGAGGTGTCCGGAGGGAGTCTGTCCACATCATTGTATCCATGCAGTGTTATTAAAGTAGGGGGTAGAGTGTAGAGAGAGAGAGAGAGACAGAGAGAGAGAGAGTGGTGGGGGGTGGGGGGTAGGAGGAGGGAAGGTGCTGCATATCGGAGTAAAAGTGTTGGAGCATGAGCCTTGTTCGGGGTAGGTGCTATAACAGATACACAGTGAGTGGGAGGGAGCAGACAGAATACGCTGACCCTTATCCTGACAGAGCGGGGAAGGTTATTGATGCTTGACCTGAGTTGCTGGACAGTTCATCAGACTGCAGATACTGCACTGAGCTGGATGGCGAGGTAGACCAAGCTCGGTGGGTCTGGTGGTGTGGTCCCCTCTGGGAAGAGAATGATCTCCCTCTGTACTGGCCCATCCACCAGGACCTCCATGCCCCTGTCGACAAACCGTGGTGTAATTGCCCCTTAACTGCCATGCTCAGGGTAAACTGTGCGGGGCAGCTCCTAACTGAGAAAGCTCAACGATGTGCCATTGGCCTTTTAAAGCTGGCACCAGTGCCAGGGATCATGGAATATCCAGGGAATTCGGGCGATAGTGATTACCTACAGTCATGTTGGGTGGAAGAATTGGACTGGCATTGAATGGGGGTCACCATGAGATGAGGCGAGTTCGATAAGAGAGCACCAGAAAATTAGTTCGTCCACGTGCAGACGATCCATTTCACACTCAAAGAAAATGTCACTGAGACAAATTATTGTTAGATTCAGCCCGATGAGTTGATGACTTTGCTGGTCCTACTCCCAGTTACAAAGCTGCAGAACAAAAAGCTCATCCCAAACTCTCCATCATGTGACCTCACAGCAATATCCCATTCTCCCATCATTCCTGGAAACACTGGCTTATGCTGCAGAAAACTATTGGAATATCTATATTTCAACATTCTGGAACCTGTGAGCACATCCTTCCATGACATTGACTTTGAATCTCGCGGTCTCTGTCTAAACACCAAACCCCTCCCATTTAGGGATATTTGAACCGACTCCCCATCGATCTCTCTCTGGCCATACTTCTCACACCCACAGCACCCCTTATCATGGCACAGTGTAAATATGGAGCTGGAAATGGACAGGAGATGCACATCCTGTCACTTCCAGTATGGGCTGCAAGTTAACCCACACTGGGCAGCGATCTAACGCAGTGTTCTGAGAAATGTACTGGGGTGATGGACACAGTTACACACCCGGGTCGCATATCTCATCTGGGTTTATACATCAATGCTGTGGTCTGCATACCTTTCCACTCTCGGTAGATTGTGGGTTGTATTGCACAGGACACCATCCTGGTCTGCACAGTGCTCCATGCTGAACACATACTCATCTGTGTTTCTGGTGTCTGCTCTGGTTCTGTGAGAATGTGATATAACGAATCATTTTACTAGATATGGCAATGCCTTTATTTTTCTTCTCAATCATGTGATTGGACCCTCCAAATTCTATCTCCTCCAGCCAGTCCCATTCTTCAGTCTAACTCCATAGTTCAGTAACTTGTACCATGAGTAACTGTCCGGTTTTAATGTGAATAACTGTTCTGTCTGTTTCCTTGTCCTTTGGCATTGCTCAAATTGGAGCATCGGGATTCACTGCTGTAAACCTCAGTAAGGTCATTTCTCAGACTCAACGGTCGAGGTAATATAGCCCCAGCCTATTCATACTATCTGTGTAGCTCAACATCACCCGTCCCGGCCTCCAAAACCATCAACATACTTATAGAGTCATAGAGATGGACAACATGGAAACAGATCCTTCGGTCCAACCTGTCCATGCCAACCACGTATCACAACCCAATCTAGTTCCACCTGCCAGCACTCGGCCCATATCCCTCCAAATCCTTCATCTTCATATACTCATCCAAATGCCTCTTAAATGTTGCAATTGTACGAGCCTCCACCACTTCCTCTGGCAGATCATTCTATACACACACCACCCTCTGCGTGTAAAAGCTTCCCCTTAAGTCTCTTTTATATCATTCCCGTTTCACCCTCTACCTATATCCTCTAGTTCTGGACTTCCCGACCCCAGGGAAATTACTTTGTCTATATATCCGATCCATGCCCCTCATAATTTTGTAAACCTCTATAAGGTCAGCCCTCAGCCTCCGGCGCTCCAGGGAAAAAGCCCAGCCTGTAATACAACAACATTTGTTTCCTATAGCAATGAGAGCAGAATTAATGACTCTATTGCAGAAATGGCTGAAAATAGCGTGTAGGCGACAGTGAGCATTGCAGATGCTGGAGATTAGTGTCAAGAGTGTGGTGCTGGAAAAGCATACCAGGTCAGGCAGCATCCGAGGAGCAGGAAAATCAATGTATCAGGCGAAGGCCTGATTCCTAATGAATGTCTTTTGTCCGAAATGTCGAATTTTCCTGCTCCTCGGTCGCTGGCTGACCTGCAGTGCTTTTCCAGCACCACACTCTGAACACAGTGTGTATCCCAGATGGTCTCCTTCTTCACGACAGCAATTTCCCCTCCCACATAGTCGATGATGCCATCCAGAGCATCTCATCCACTTCCGACACCTCTGCATTCGAATCCCAGCCCTCCAAACGCAACAGGTAAAGAACACCCCACTTCCTGAACTCCCACCCTACCAAACCTCCAGATAAAATGCATTATCCTCCCCCATTTGCACCATCTATAATCAGACTCCACCAACAGGGATATATTTCCCTCCATGCCCTTACCTGTATTCTGTAAATAACATTCCCGTCACGACTCCCTTGTCAAGTCCACGCCACCCACCAGCCCATCCTCCACTCCTGGCACCTTACCCTACCACCGCAAGAACTGGAAAACCTGCACCCTCACGTCCCCCTCACTTCCATCCAAGCCCCAAAGTATCCTTTCACATTCATCAGACTTTTATTTGCACTTACTCAAGTCACCTACTGCATCGGTTGCTCCGGATGTTGTCTCCTCTACATTGGGGAGACAGGATGCCAATGTGTGGAACACCTCAGAGAACATTGCTGGTGTACCCGCACCAACCAACACCACCGCCCCGTGGCTGAACTCTTTGAATCCCCCTCCCAGTTCGCCATAGACATGCAGGTCCTGGGCCTCCTCCATCGCCAAACCTTAACCACCCATTGCCTGGAGGAAGCTAGACTCATCTTCTGCCTTGGGACCCTGCAATCGCATGGGATCCGTAAAGATTTCACCAGTTTCCTCATTTTCCTTCCCCACATGTTATCCCAGATCCAACCTTCCAACTCAGCACCGCCCCCATGAACTGTCCTATCTGTCCATCTTCATTCCCACCTATCCGCTCCATCCTCCTCTACGACATATCACCTTCAAACCCAACTTTATTTACTTGTCAAATTCTCAGCTACCTTCCTCCAACTCCATCCCCTTTCCATTTGTCTCTCAGTACCCCTGGGCCACAAGCCTCATTTCTGATGAAGGGCTTACACAAGAAATGTCGATGCCCCTCTGATGCTTGACCTGTGCTTTTGCAGCACCACATTCTCGACTCTGACCTCCACCACCTGCAGTCCTCACTTTCTCCTTTTAGCTAATGTATCCAGAAATGTTCCCACCAGACATCATGTGTAGCTGGTCTGTTATTTTATCCGTGACTCCTTTATAAACAGAATGGGACATGTGCAGCCCTGCAGTTTGCAGCCTAGAAGCCATTTTGTCATGTTTTTTGCACCAAGAAGGCATCTTGTTGTCACATAGGTTATGAAGAACATTTGTTAAATGGTTGCTCCTGACTACAACTGATCACCTCAGCCTGTATTCAGGTGTCAGAGATCCTCACCTGTCCCTCTGTAACAGGCTCAAAAGGCTGAATGGCCTCCTCCTATCCCTGTGTAACAGACTGCACAGGCTGAGTGGCATCCTCCTATCCCTATGAACAGACAAGAGTGGCTGAATGGCCTCATCCTATCCCTCTATAACGCATTCAAGAGGCTGAATGGCCTCCTCCCGTCCCTCTGTAACAGTCCCGAGACACTAAATGACACAGCAATCGATGGAGTATGGGAGGCTGGTAAACTGTATCGAATGAAGGCCCCTCCCTTCTCAATTACAAAGACATAAAGAACACAATTTACTCCAGGTGCTCTCTCAGTAACACCTCGTTCAGCTGCAGTAACACTTATCTTTGATATGAATAGTTCTCTTTGCATCTTTCCACCTCTTCAAGTGGGAATAGGCGAATGCGGGCTGAATGGCCTCCTCCTATCCCTCCGTAACACACGCATTGGGAGAGAATTGCTTCCCCCGTTCCTGAGTAGCCATCCCAATGCTTTGTCAAAGTTATGAACGGGTTTGATAACTGAGCACTTTTACCCAGGAGTAGCCTCACACAATTCATTTGGCAATTAGTATCGTACCTTGGGTTAAAGTCTCTTGAAATTTCTCCTCCATTCTTTTTTTGCAGCTGCTATGATATTTTATTCCTGTCTCCTTTTATAAACAGGGTGGGACATATACAACTCTGCAGTGTTCTGTCAATACTCCCACATACAAGGAAAAATGATTAAATATATGGAAAGATTTATGTCCATCCGTCAGTAACTCTCAACCATTCCATCCAGACTGAGTAAATGCTGACTTTTATTTTGATATCAAAAGGGATGTAACGAAGGGGTTAACTGAGTCTGTTTGTTCGGTGACTGTGATTAATGCCAATCTCCGTTGATTCTAATTACCCCAGTGGAGATTTCCCACCTTTAACGATAAATCGGCTCTGGTCAATGTGCTATTCCACAGTATGAGCAGGAGCATCACCGACTGCACGAACAGGGATCAGCAGCTCCAGAGAGAAGGGGAGGAGAGATCAGAATCTGGGAACATTAGACTGGAATATTCCAACAATGGACAGGAGTTTATCCTCTGATTTATCTATTCTTTCCACATATTATGATGGGCTGTCTTTATCATGGCGGATCTATTATGTTCTTTGCATTATTCAATACTTTTATTATCCTCTCCTGTCTATCGTTGGTGTCCCTGGTAAGTCTCACTCTCTAGCTATTTTTTCTATAAACCAGTTATGACTGCATTACTGTTCTTTCATAAAGTCTACATGTCTTGCTACCATGATTCGGAGATGCCGGTGTTGGACTGGGGTGTACAAAGTTAAAAATCACATAACACCAGGTTATAGTCCAACAGGTTTATTTGGAAGCATACTCGCTTTCGGAGCGACGCTCCTTCATCAGGTGATTGCTACCATTATTGTTCCTGTTGAGACTCTGAATCCAGATATTCACTCCGCAGACGAGAACTAACTGCATCACTGAACTTGTTCAATTACTGTCTCCCTCCTTGCCTCTGGCAGTGTTACTCATGGGTCTCTATGTTAACCTATTCAGCGGTGAACCATTACCTCACTGACCTTGCTATTTAACTGTTGGGAGCATGGGCGTCACTGCCTACTGTAACGGTGACAGACTCCGTTTCCTTAATCTGATTCCATACTATCATTATTCAAGAGCTTTTTAAAATACATTTGTGGGACATTGTCATTGCTGGCTGGCCAGCATTGATGTCTCATCCCAATTTGCCTTTGTGAAAGTGGTGGTGAGCTGTCTTCTTCAATCGCTTCTTCAGTCCACTCGCTGTTGGTTGACCAATTGCGTAATTCAGTAGGGAGGGAATTTCAGGATATTGACCCAACGACTGTGAGGGAATGGCGGTAGTGTCAGAAGATTTGAGGAGAGCAAATGTTGTCCCCTTGTTCAAGAAGGGGAGTAGATACAACCCTGGTAATTATAGACCAGTGAGCCTTACTTCGGTTGTGGGTAGAGTATTGGGCAAGGTTACAAGAGAAAGTCTTTATAAAAAACTCGAGAGGAATAAGTTGATTCGGGATAGTCAACCCGGTTGTGAACTGTAGGATGTGCCTCACAAACCTTATTGAGTTCTTTGAGAAAGTGATCAAACGGGTGATTGAGGCTAACATGGCTGATGTGATGTATATAAATTTCAGTAAGTTGTTTGATAAGGTTCCCCACGGTAGGTTATTGCACAAAATGCAGAGACATGGGATTGGGGGCAATTTAGCGGTTTGGATCAGAAATTGGCTAGTCAAAAGAAGACAGAAGTTGGAAGTTGACTGGAAATGAACATCCTGGAGTTCAATTTCTAGTGGTGAACCGCAGGGATCTGATTTGGGGCCACTGTTGTTTGTCATTTATATGTATGACCCAGATGAGGGCGTAGGAGGATGGCTTAGTAAATTTGCAGACGGCACTAAGGTTGTTGGAGTTGTGGATAGTACCGAAAGTTATTGCAGGATACACAGGGACATAGATAAGATGCACAGCTGGGCTGGGAGGTTGCAAATGGAGTTTAATGTGTAAAAGTGTGAAGTGATGCACTTCAGAAGGAGCAACAGGAATAAAGAATACTGGGCTAATGGGAAGATTCGTGGTCATGAGGATGAGCAGAGAGATTTCAGTCTCCATATGCAGAGATCACTGAAAGCTGCCACCCAGGTTGATAGAGTTGTTAAGAAGGCATACGGTGGGGGGATTCAAGATAGTGGCAATTCTGTAGGTATGCCCTGCTGAGCTCTGCACCAGAACCCAGACAAAGTGGGGCACTCACTCTCTCTTTATTACCCATTGCGGTCGAAATCATTATTTTTTAATGACCTGAATTGCTGTTTTTGAGTTTAAAATTGTTAGCAAAATGACTAAAGGGAAGTGACTGCGAGGATTTGACACTCTCCTGCAGCAAGGGACACATCTGCGGCCGCATCATCGACCACAGCGAGCGCTTCCAGGACTCACCTGTGGAGCACAGCCTGGCTTGGAGTTTGTGAAACTCTGAGAGAAGATCGATTCAGCGATGGAGGAATCCCGGGCCAGGCTTAAACCGATCTCAGTCATGCTGCAGAAGCATGGCCAGGAAATTCAGCGTCTCAGGAAGCACATCATGGAGGTGGAGCAACGGGATGCAGCCTCTGAAACTGCGGTGGAATCCTTGGCGTGTCAGGTCTACGTCTTGATCAGCAGGTACGAGCTTTGGAAGAGCAGGTCGATGAGCTCGAAAATGAAGGCTGTCGGTAGAACATCTGCCTGGTCGGGCTGCAGGAACAGGAAGAGAGATGCCAGCTGGTCAGCTTATTGGAGAAATGGCTCCGCAGTTTTTGAAGTTGGGAGTCGGGTCGGGCCGGGTTCGGGTGAGTGGGCCCACCGGTCACAGTGCACAGTTCCGAAATGGACCAGCGCCCCCATCCTGTCCTAGAGAGACACCAGAAGTTGCAGAGATAAGTTTCCTTTCATTTGTGTTAGATGTTGGTCTGTTGTAGACGTAAAATGTTCGAAGTTTTGATCTGGTAGATTTGGAAGATACATTTTAAAAGTTATGCAAACTGTTTGCTGTTTTCCCTCGGCAAGCTATGAGTGGGGTTCGTCCTCCAGGGGCATTGTACTATTTCAGACGATTATGGCTAACAGTTCAGTTAAATGGTGCACTGGAATGTTAAGAGGAGTCATTCACGAAATAATATTAAAAAGATGCTTTCAAGCCTGAGAAAAAATGGGGTTGATGTCACCGTCCTGCAAGAAACACATCTAATCAGTAAGGAGCACTTCATGTTACAGCAGGGAGTATAAAGAAAAACAAAGAACAAAGAAAATTTCCAGGCCAGGAACAGGCCCTTCGGCTCTCCAAGACTGAGCCGGCCCAAATATACTGTCTAAACCTGTTGGTCAATGCTTACGCATCTGTATCCCTCTGCTCCCCACTTATTCATGTCCAGACGCATCTTAAATGAATTTACCGTGCCTGCCTCATGGTTCATGAATCTTGCCCTTACTATCCTTTGCCTTCAACGGGACATGCCTATCCTGCACTATCTTTAGCCTAACTTTGAAAGCCTCATGCATCTCAAATGTGGACTTTCCTTAAAATAGCTGTGTCCAATCCACATTTCCGAGTTCCTGCCTAATTTTGATATAATTGGCCTTGGTCCAGTTTAGTACTCTTCCCTTAGGACCACTCTCTACTTTATCTACGAATATTCTAGAACATACAAAATTGTGGTCACTGTTCCCAAAGAAATCCCCAGTGCAACTTTTAACACCTGTCCTGGCTTATTCCCCAGTACCAGGTCCAATATGGCCCCTTCCCTCGTCGGATTATTGACATACTGCAGTAGAAAACTCCCCTGGACGCTGTTTCCAAATTCTATACAATCCAGACGTTAAGTGCCTCCCAGTCAAAGTTGTGAAAATTAAAATCTCCTATCGCCACTACCCTATTACCTCTACACTTTCCATAATCTGTTTACCTATTTGTTCATCTACCTCACGCTCACTGTTGGGAGGCCTGTAATACAGCCCCAACAATGTAACTGCGCCCTTCTTATTTCTCAGCTCCACCAATAATGCCTCACTATCCACGACCTCCATAGTGTGCTCCTTTAGGACAGCCGTGATATCATCCTTGACCAGCAATGTATCTCCACCCCCACCCCCTTTTGCTTCCCACTCTGTCCTGTCTGAAGCGTCTATATCCTGGAACATTTCATTGCCAATCATCATACCCTTCCTTCAACCAAGTCTCTGTGATTGCAATAACATCATACACGCAGGCACCAATCCAAGCCCTAAATTCATCTATCTTTCACACTATATTCCTTGCATGTAATTAGATGCGTTTCATGCCACCAGATTTTTGCGCTCATCCGCTTTCTGCCTACTCTTCCCTTTATTAATGCCATCTTCATAATTCTTACAGTCTCCAGTCTCGACCTCACTGCCTATTTGTTTTGTCTTCTGGTTCCCAGCCCACTGCCACATTAGTTTAAAACTCCCCAACAGTAGGATCAAAAACTCCCCTATGGACATTTGTTCCGGTCTGGTTCAGGTGTAGACTGTCCACTTTGTCATAGTCCCACCTTCCCCTGGACCGGTCTTATTATTCAATAAATCTGAACCCTTCCCTCCTACCCCATCTCTCAAGCCATGTGTTCATACTGCCTATTCTTTCATTTCTACACTGGCGAGCACGTGGCACTGGTAGTAATCCCGAGAGCACTACCCTTTAACTTCTCTCCTAGCTCCCTGAATTCTTCTTTCTGGGCCTCATCTCGTTTCCTACTTATATCGTTGATGCCTATATGCAACAAGACCAACTGGCTGTTCACCCTCCCCTTTTAGAATGCTCTGCAGCCAATCAATGACATCCCTGACCCGAGCGCCTTGAAGGCAACATACCATCTGGGAGTCCTATTTTCGGCCACAGAACCATCTATCTACTCCCCTTACAGTAGAATCCCCTATGACCATGGCCCTACGAGTCTTTTTCCCGCCCTTCTGAGCTGCAGTGCCCGACACGGTGCCATGGTCCTGGCAACTGCTGTCCTCCCCTGGTGAGCCATCTCCCCCAACAGTATCCAAAATGGTACACCTGTTTTGGAGGGAGATGACCGCAATGGACACCTGCACTGCCTTCCTACTCTTTTGATGACTTTTGGTCACCCATTCACTGTCTCCCTGAGCAATCCTAACCTGTGGTGTGACCAGTTCACTAAACGTGCTATCCACTACCTCCTCAGTATTGCGCATGCTCCGCTGCGAGTCCATCCGCAGCTCCAGAGCCATCATGCGGTCAAACGGGAGCTGCAGCTGGACATGTGTCTTGCAGGTGAAAGAGGCAGGAATGTCAGATATAACAAGCAAGAGTCACATGCCACGGATCTGAGGTCCCTTGTCAATGTAAGCTTAGCTTTCTATGAACTAACTAAACCCAAACAATGCACTTAAATATATGAAAAAGAAAGGTAAAGAAAAAAAATAAAAGCTTCACCTTACTGAGTCTTCCCCTTCCGATTAGAGGATGTGGGCGGGACGGTGATACTACACATGTAGTATCTCGCGTTTAGACACTGCCCAGTTATAAATTAAGCCCTTACCTTCCCGGCAGCCCTCGCTTCACTCCACCTTCTCTCCTCACCGCTCTGTCTGACTGTTCAGACGTGTGATTTTTCTTATCCTTTAATTCGAAAAGCAGATGGCTTACTAACTCATCAAGAGGTATCTTCCATTTCAACTGTGAGACCAAATTAAGGATGAATATGGGCGATTTATGATTCTTAAAGCTTTAATACACGGGGATATGTATGGGAAATTGAATGGATCCTGCGCCTGGCACGTTCCCTCACTTTTTTAACAGATGCCCTTTCGGGTTGATGTCCCATGCGGCACGTCATACAGTAATAGGGAAAGACTTTAACCGACTTATTAACCCTGAAGTGGACAGGGTGCCCCGGGGTCTTTCAGGTATGTCCCCGCAATCCAGGCAATTGGTGTACCTGAACAGGGAGCTGGGAATGGTGGGTGTGTGGAGTTATCCCGAACTTGAGGAGAGGGACTTCACCTTTTTCCTCTCAGCCCCGTAAGTGCTTTTCGAGGATTGGCATTTTCTTTTTACCCTGTTGACCTTTTTGAATTCTGTGCTCTCCTGCAGAATTGGGAAGATAGTCATTTCTGATCATACAGCAGTGTTAATTGAGGTAAAGGTCGGTGGTGATGGGACAGGCTCATGGCACTGGCACAAGACTCTTTTCTTCCTGAAGGATACCAAGTTTATTGAATATATTTCGGGGGAATTTAAATTTTTTTGGGATATTAATTTGGGTACGGCCAGTAATCCATCGGTGGTCTCGGAGACTGCCAAGGCCTATGAGAGGAGTTTGATTATTTCTTACTTGGCGAACCGGAAGTGGCAGAAGGCAGAGCAGCTGCGTATGCTCAAGGCTTGCCTGAATGCAGCTGAAACAGCATCCCTTGCCAGACCGTCTGTAACCAAGTTGCAGCAGATTACAGCCCTCACAGCTAGTTTGAAAGCTGTGCTCACCCAGACAGCAAAAAGGGAAATCTCCTTTGTGAGGTTATTTGAGTATGGTGATAAACGGGGTAGTTATCTAATATACCTGGCCAGGAAGAAGAATGCCCCCTAATCTATCATATCCATTTGAGAGAGTGCTGCGACTCTTACTTGCGATGCCAAAAATTACTTTCGAATGGAACCAATTAATTTGAATCATGCCCAGGATACCAGAAACCACTGGAAGCTAAACCTTGCTGTTTTAACACCTGGAAACCAATCAAACTATAAGAATTTAATGTGTCATGGGGAGTATATAAACATGGTATTTTGAAAATTAATGGGAAAGCTAACTGGACAGCTAACATCTTGGTCTCAAATTAGAAAAAAATATTCTATCCAATATACTTTATTTACAGTAAAAAAAAACAGAAAGAAGGTGACCCAGGGAGATCATCAGCTGGAAGACTGAAGACAGCGGGAAGATAGAGACTGTGCGATGTTGAGATTAAGTTAATGTAACGTTCAATAAGTGGGTTAATGGAACAGCATATTTTCGGAGTTGTAGTCAGATCGTAAGCAATTAAGAAAAGGGGGTCTTGTACTTGTGAATAATTGTTGTTTAATGTTCCTGAAGAAGGGCTTATGCCCGAAACGTCAATTCTCCTGTTCCTTGCATGCTGCCTGACCTGCTGCGCTTTTCCAGCAACACATTTTCAGCTCTGATCTCCAGCATCTGCAGTCCTCACTTTCTCCTCGTTTAATGTTCACTATTCGTGTTCATAAAATATAATGTTATTTTGCTTTGAATTGTGGAATTTGGCAGTTCTCTGTCACTCGTGTTTTAATAGATTACTAGGCGAGGTGAGTTTTTTTGATGTTTGGTTTGTATTAACAGATGGGTTCGACGTCAATGTCATAACAGTTTAAGGGCTTGTCATTCAGGATTGGGACAGATTCGGGGTACAAAAGGTCTCAGCAGATTCCAACATTTGGCAATGATTGTCAGAGATCTTTAAATAAAACTTAGGTCGCAAAATATGTTTAGTTTTGTTTACTTGTGGATGATTAAATGAAAAGTGAGAGAAATGGGATTTAACATTGCGAAAGAGGTTCTGGGGTTTGAAAATGATTCCCAATTTGTCAAGAAAGTTTAGAAAGACAGAGGAGAGGCGGACATTTAGAATTAGCAAGTAGGTTAGAATTGGGTTTAACCAGGGACAAAAGGAAAGCTGAAATTGCAATGGAGTTGGTCAAGCACTTTGGTGTATCAGACAAACTGACAGTGAATGCAGTAGAGTTAGAAAAAAAAGGATTGCAAATGCAGTAACTGGAGTTAGAAAAGTAAAAAGTGAGACAAAAAGAAAGAGATAAGATAGAGAAAGCGAGGTAGAAGAGAAAGAGAGAGAGAGGGAAAAGAAAGAGAGCATTAGAACTTGAGAAGTTGCGAAATAGTCAAGTTAACAGGATAGAGATTAAAATAGAAGGTAGGGATATATATATATATATATGTGTGTGTGTGTGTGTGTGTGTGTGTGTGTGTGTGTGTGTGTGTGTGTGTGTGTGTGTGTGTGTGTGTGTGTGTGTGTGTGTGTGTGTGTGTGTGTGTGTGTGTGTGTGTGTGTGTGTGTGTGTGTGTGTAACTATGTTAAAACATTGCCATATTTTGTTAAGTAAAATGTGGTTGCATTTGTTATTTCATTTGAGGTATTGGATAGATGGATGGAGTGGTCAGAGAACATATGGGTAATGCTAGTTCAGACTAAGCTGGTAGGCAGAGCTAATGAGGTATGTGCAGCGCGGTCATGCAGATGTCAAACAGGCTATTTTGAATGTCTATGAATTGGTACCAGAAGTATATAGAGAGCGGTTCAGAAACATAATGATGGAACCAGGTCAGAATTATGTTGAGTTTGAAAGAGTTAAACATAGTAGTTTTGATAGATGGACATGGGCCTGAAAAATAGACAAGACATGTAAGGTTCTGAGACAGATCAATCTGCTGGAGGAATTCAAACACACACTTCCAGAGATTATCAGAGTTCATGCGAATGAACAGGAAGTTCAAGAAGTAGAGGAGTGGCAGAGATGGCAGGTCAATACGCATTGGTGAATGAGCTGCAACTAGCTTCCGGTAGGATCTTCCTCCTGTGAGGGATAGAAATTGGGAGAAGGGGAAATCCTACTCTCGAAAACAAAGATTGAGAGCACATTGAGAATGGTTTATTTAGGTAAATATTGAAGTCCAAGAGGATTGAAAGGTGATGAATGGCCTCAAGTGTTTTCACAATACTGGAGTGGAATATCTCGAATTACAGTGCAGGTGGTTTAAGAATCGCACTGAGAAAAGATCTCTTCACTGCCATAAGTGGGACACATAAAGTCACAATGCTAGTCGTGGAAGAAAGGCACTGTGGGAAAAGATGTGGTAAAAGAAGCTAAGCCCGTGGCATTAGTGGAATTAGTAAAGGAAACCCCAAGAAAAGGTGAGGAGCTGCAGGAGAGTGCACAGGCAACGCAGGGGCTGGGTATGGAGTTATTTCCTGATTTCTATAAAGAATTCACTTCTGTGGGCAAAGTTTACTCAGAAAGAATAGAGATAGAAGGACAACAAGGTATAAGTTTGCGAGATATGGGATCTTCTCAGTCTCTAATATTCGAAACGTGTGGCACTGGTAAAGCACAACAGGTCAGGCAGCATCTGAACATCGACATATCAGGCACAAGCCCTTCATCTGGAAAGTGGCGTGGAGGGGGGAGGAGGGGGGGGTAAAAGATCAATAGTAGGGTAGAGGTGGCTCTGGAGTGAAGGTCACTGCGAAGACGATTAGAAAATGAAGGTGTGAGTGATTGTGATAGGCCGGAGAGGAGGGTGGAGTGGACATTTGGGAAGGAAGGTGGACAGTCAGGAGAGTTGAAGAAGGCGATGCTGAGTTGAAGGGTTGGATCTGGGATGAGGTTGGGAGAGGGGAGAATTGGAAACTGGTGAAGTTGACGTTGATGCCATGTGGTCTGAGGGTCCCAGCTGTCCGACCACCTATCCGCTTCACGCTGCCCTCTGAACTCTCACCATCAACCCTCCCACCTGCATCTACCTATCGCCTTCCAAGCTACCTTCCGCCTAGCTCCACGCCCACCCATCTATGTATCTCTCAGAACCCTTCCCCCATCCCCCAGTTTCCTTATGAAGGGGTTATGCCTGAAACGTGGATTCTCCTGCTCCTCATCTGCTGCCTGACCTGCTGTGCTTTTCCAGCGCCACACCTTTCAACTGTGATCTCCAGAGTCTGTAATCCTCACATTCTCTCAGCGTCCAAAAGTAAATGATGAAAGTATTTGCACTCTTTCTGACATGTTACCTGAGAGATTGATCATTTGTGAAATGGGAACAGAAATGTAGTGCTACACTGTGTAAGATCAGGTTGGAGATCCAAATCAAGATTGGGAACTTAACAGTGGGAGTGAGTGACAGACCATCAGTTTCAGAAATACCGTTTTGTTCTTGAGAACAATTTAGCAGGATCCAAGATGGAAGAGACACCTTTTGTGGTGGAGAAGTCAAAGGAAGACCAGGAAATTGAGGAGTTAAAAGAAAAATACCCAGGACATTTTCCAGACTATGTAATGACAAGATCTCATTGTCATAGGTTAAAGAAGCAAAAAAAGTAAAGAGAAAGACAAAGGAGTGGAAGTTTAATTAGCTGACCGGTTGTTTCATGTAGTAGTGCAGGAAAAACCTGACCAGGCAGAGGGTCAGGCAGAGGTGTTTAGTCCTGAAAGGCTAATGGCGTTACAACAGAAATTTACATAAATTAATGCATACTCAGAAAAGGAATCAGAATATTTTGCGAAGCGTTAGCAGCTTAAAGATAGAATCCTAAATGAAAATGGAGACCACGGCTGGTTAGTGCAGAGGAGAAATGGGCCAAAGTTAACCAGATTGTGTTGGTGATCGCATACAGACAGGAAGTGTAATGGGTATCGCATGAACTACCTGCAGGTGGTCATCTAGGTATACCTGCAGGAGGTCACCTGGAAGACTCAGGCTAAGGTACAAAAACATTTCTACTGGCCTAGAATTGAACAAGGACGTGTTTTTTGCCATATGTGTCATACATGCCAAATGGTAGGTAAGCCACAGGCAGGACTAAAACCAGAATCTTTGTTGCCAATTCCTGCATTCGACGGACCTTTCACATGGGTTATGATTAGTTGTGTAGGCCCCCTTTCTAAATAAAAGTGGAAACCAATATTTGCTGACCATGATGGATGTTTCGGTCAGATTACCAGAGGCAATTCCATTATAGAGTATTAAGGCAAAAAGTGTGGTGGAGGGGTTGGTAGCTTTCTTTACTCAGTACGGGCTACCCAAAGAGTTTTACGTCAGTACAAGGGAGTAATTTTACTGCTCGGTTGTTTAAGTAAATCATGGGTAGCTTAGGCATACAGCACTTCAAATCAAATGTCATCTTGAATCGCAGCGAGCCTTGGAAAGTTGTCATTCGACGCTGAAGACCATGTTAACAGCGTACTGTCAGGATTGGCCAAATGATTGGGATGAAGGTGTCCCATGAAATTGTTTGCCATTTGAGATGCCCAAACGAATCTACTCAGTTTACTCCATTTGAGTTAATAATCGGACTTGAAGAGAGAGGTCTTTTGGAATTAATTAAAGATAAATTAACAGGGCGGAAGTCGGATTATGTAACTGAGGTGAGGGAAAGATTAAATAGAGTATGTGAGTTAGCTAAACAGCACCTGAAGAGGGCAGAACATAGAATGAAGCAAATGGCAGGTCAAAACTATGACATTTGAGTTTTTTTCTCGTGAGGATGCCACCAGTGGTAGGGAACCCCTTCAAAACCACGTTTAATGTCCCTTTCCAAATGGAGAGAAAAGTAGAGTCAGGTAAACTACCTGGTAAAAATGTTGGATATAAGAAAAAGGTAACAGGTATGCCATGAGAATACGTTGTAATCTTATTAATATCGAGATAAGGAACTTGGGAAACAAGTGTTAGTTACTGCTCTGCGGAGTGAGGTATCAAATACAGATGTCATGGAGTTTGATGTGCCTCAAAATACTTTAAATAACAAGGAAGTCCTTGAGGAGTGGGATAGGATAACGACCTGTCTGTTTCAGGAGCAAGGAACCCAGTTGATTCTTCATTGCAGCAGTATAAGGACATTTGCAGAACCACGATTGTAGGAATTACACTTTTGTGTATGGGGTGGAAGTAGGGAATGCTATTCTGATAAACAACACTTCTGCAGGTTTAATCCTCACAAAGCCACCGAGTCCCAGAAGGAAGTGGATGCGATGCTCAACGAAGATATCATTGAACCAAATCAGAGCGAGTGGAGTACGCTGATTCTGTTAGTTCCCAAACCTGATGGGGCTCATCGATTCTGTGTGGACTATCAGGAGGTCAACGCTGAAAGAAAACCAGACTCCTATCCAATATCATGTTTCGAAGACTGCATACGTAAAGTTTGACAAGCCACACACATCACAAAGTTGGACTTGCTGCATGGTTATTGGGAGGCAACTTTATCAGAGAAAGTGAAAGACGTTTCTGCATTTGTAACCTTAAATGGGCTACATCAATTCAAAGTGATGCTCTTTGGAATGAATAATGCAACAGCCACAGTCCAAAGACTCATGAACAGAGTTGTGGCCAGATTAATAAATTGTGCAATTTATCTGTTAGATGCAGTGATCCTTAGCAAGTCATGGAAGGATCACATATTACAGTTGGCAGAGATCGTTGAACGATTACAAGAAGGAAAACTGATAATAAACGAAAAGAAAACAGAATTTGTGAGGGCAGAGGTGATGTTCTTGGGACATTAGACTGGACATGGAAGGTTGACCTTATGAAACACAAAGACGAAAGGCTCTGAGATATTTCTACAACCATCCACGATGAAAGAGGAGCTTCGATTTTTGGGACTGAGTGGATTCCATTGGAAGTTTGTTCCAAACTTCAGCAGCGTCGTGGGTTTACTAAAAAAGGACACAACATTTTGGTGTATATAACAATTCCAGGAGGCATTTGAGAATTCAAAAGCAGCATTAACCACTGCACCAGTTTTAGCTACACCAAGTTTTTGAAAGCCTTTAAAATTGCGATTGTTGCTAGGGATAGAGGGGTTGGAGATGTATTAATGTAGGAACATGAGAATAGAATGGAATGTCCAATTGGCTACCTGTAAAAAAAAACCGAACACCCACCGGAAAGAAAATGCTCCACTATTGAAAAAGGATTATTGAGTTGGGAACTGGCCTGACAATATGTTATTGTTAATGTGACAAACGGGTTGTCGGACATGAATGTATAAAACTACAATTGTTTTGCATTTTTTGAAAGATTTAAAGACTAAAATATGAGAATATTTCATTGAAGTATGATATTACCAACTTTTAACTGCCAAAATATACATGTTATGGGCTGTAAAATTGTGATAGCAAATGGGTTATCGCAGATTGAAAGGAAAACTTGCAGATAAGATTTGACATATTCCAATGTTACATATGTGTGCAGAAGTAATATGAAAGGTGTAAGTTAATTACTTTTGCATTTCGTAGTTTTGGGATTCAGAATTACAGGAAAAGAAATGAAGCCATCTTTTCATTCTGATGCTTCTTTTTTTCCTGCAGGACGGGGGGGATATTATGCAACTGAAAGCATGTCTGGTCACTTTAAGACAGAACGGGTTTTGCTGAATATAATGTACAGCCAGAGCTTCCAGCTAATGGTAAGGATTTTCCAAATGTTACAATTGGTTGCTAAATAGATACTGGAGTTTTCGTTGCTGTTTTGATAACAATTAGTTTAAATAATGCGCAGGATAAAAAAAAGCCAATGGAATTTGAATAATATTGTTTTGACGCGTGAAAACAAATCAAATTATGAGAATTTAATGTGTCATGGGGAGTATATACGCCTGGCACTTTGAACACTAGCCAGAGAGGAACAGCTGTGAAGCCGGAGAGGTAACTGGCCATCTAAAACACTCTCTAAGATACCTTTTCATATAAACCTAGTTGCAGCTAAAATAAAAAAAAAAGGTAGGTGACCCATGGATATCAACAGCTGGAAGAGAGACTGTGTGGTCTTGAGATTAATTGAATGTAATGTTTCATTCGTGGGTTATAGGAACAATTTTTTTTTCGAGTTGGAGTAAGATAGTCAGCAGTTCAGAAAAGCGGGTCTTGTATGTGTGAATAGTTGCTGTTATTGATCACTATTAAACTTAAGAAACTAATTTGTTATTTTTTAAGTAGTGAAATGTCGGAGTTTTGTCACTCATATTTCAACAAATTACGTGGCAAAGTGAGCTTTTCTGGGTGTTTGCTTTAATTAACAGAAGGGTTCAACCTCGACGTCGTAAATGTCCATCCACACTAACCCCATTTCCTTGCACTTGTTCAATATCATTCGAGCCCTTTCCTATCCATATATTTGTCCAAATGCCTTCTAAATGTTGTTGATGTAACCCCCTCAAACGCATCCGCTAGCAGCTCTTTACATCTGCGTACCAGCCTCTATGTAAAAACGTTGCCCCTCAGATTCCCTTTTCTCCTTCCATCTAACTTTAAACTGATGCCCTCTCGCCCTTGATTCTCAAAACCTTGGAAAAAGACTGAGAGCATTCAACAATCCATGCCCTTATTGATCTTATATACCTCTATTAGTTCCCCATTCAGTCTCCTCTGCTCTAAAGAATTCCGAGAATATCTAAACTCTCTCTTTAACTCAGACCACTGGGTTGTGGCAACATCCTTGTAAATTTCTTCTGCATTCTTTCTAGTTTAATAATAATATACTTCCTATAACAAAATGACAAAACCTGAACACAATACTTCAAGTGCGGTCTCGCCAATGTTTGTATACCTGCAACATAACGTCACAACTTCCTGTCCCAATGCCCTGACTGATGAAGGCCAGTATGCCAAAAGCCTTCTGTCTCCCTGTGAATCCATTTTCAGAGAATCGTGATCCTGAACTTCAAAGTCTCTCTGTCCCCTACCCCTTTAAGGCCCTACCATTCACCATGAAACACCTACCTTGATTTGAACTTCCAAAATGCAAGACCTCACACCTTTCTGTGTTAAACTCCATTTGCCATTTCTTGGTCCACTTCCCCAGTTGATCAGGGTCTTGCTGCACTTTTGATAACCTTCCTCACTGTCCACGATACTGAATATTTTAGTGTCATCTGCAAATTTAATCATCATGCTTGTTACAATCTCATTCCAATCATTGGTAAGAGGTAACAAATACCAATGCGTCTAGCACTAACCCGTGAGATTCTGCACTAGTTCACTTAAATCCTTCAGGTAAGGAAAATTCCATCCTTTACCAGGTCTGACCTCCATGTGACTCCAGACCCACAACAATGTGCTTGACCCTTATCTGCCCTGTGGGCAATTAAGATGGGCAATAAATGCTGCTTATCCAGCAATGCCCTCATCCAGGAATGAATAAAACATTTCAGGCCTCCAGTCCTACAAGCATCCTTCCACTATTAACCTCTACTTCCTAACATCAAGCCAATTGTGTATCCAATTTGCCTGCTTCCCTGCATTCTATGCGATCGAATCTTCCAGAGCAGCCTATCAGGTGGAACTTAATAAAAGGCCTTACTGAAATCTATATAGACTATGTCTACTGCTCTCTATGTGTACTGATTCAAGAATCTAAATAAAGCCATCTTTCTACAATTATATATCCTTACCGAGACAGTATTTGATGCAATCTCTACAGATTTGATTTCCTTTGTAAGGAATAATCTCTTTACCACAGACACAGATGTGTGTATCATGAAATGAGAGGGAGGAAACTGAGTGTTTAATCTGAAGAGCTATGAGAGAATAGAGATGGTTGCACTGAAACTTGAGGATTGGTTGCGATCACTTATTTCCAGAAGAGACATTATTAGGGTGAGAAATTCCATGCTTTACCCAGGTGTGATTGGTTTGATTTATTGTCATGTGTACCTCAGTACAGGGAATCACTTTATTTATGAGCAAAGGAGGCAGATTATAGTAAGGATGGCCTGGCAGAGCATAGGGTGGAAATAGACTTGGATAGTGAAAGGCATGCAGGTCTTACTGAACAGAACATGCACTAGACAAGATCAGCATGAACAAGATCAGCATTATTTGAATTTAGAGAGTCTATTATTCAGCTTAATGTGGCTTTCCTCATATTTTCTAAGCCTTAATTAACTCTCCCCACATTAACAAGCAGTCAGTGTGTGTCCCTGCACTGAACGTCAGGTTATTTACTCTCATCAACAGCAGCCGCAGTACCTGCCATCTGAAACAGGTAGCCATTCCCACCAACTTCCGTCCTACACAGAGAACACCAGGCTGTTTTCTTGGAGATGGAAGGTGCCTCCAAGAGATTTCACCCAAAGCATTTTGCTTCCCTGCTTACCACTAGAAAACCACGTTAACGTCCCACGTGTGTATCATAAGCAAACGAGCCAGGAGGAACAACGTGGAGCAGTCTGTCTATGCAGCCTCTGCTCCACTTGGTCATCATGTTAGAGCATCAATTAGGAGACATGAGGACTGTCGATGCTGGAAATCAGAGATGGGAGTGTGGTGCTGGAAAAGGGCTGAAAATGTGTTGCTGGAGAAGCGCAGCAGGTCAGGCAGCATCCAGGGAACAGGAGAATCGACGTTTCGGGCATAAGCCCTTCTTCAGGAATCAGCATTGATTACCTCATTCTGTCCCTGTGTAAGAGCGTTGAGGGGCTGAAAGGTCTCCTCTTGCTTTCCCTGTGTAAGTAACATAAGGGGCAGGCTGGCCTCCTCCTTTTCTTGTGGAAGTGACTCAAGGGGCTGAATGACATCCTCCTGTTCCTGTGTCATTGACTCAAGCGGCTGAATGGCTTCTTCCTCGTCCGATTGGACATGGCCAAGGGCCTGATTGGGTTACCAATGGTTCCTGTTTGACAGCTCGTGTGCTGACTATTGTGATGATGCTGCAGCTATAAGACATTATTCTGTCCTGGTTTCTTTTAAGAGACAAACTGAACGATTGTTACCAAGATGGTTAGTTAAGGCCACTGAGTAAACAGCGAGGGAGGCCTTACGTTTATTTTAGTGCAGCCTGAATGGGAATGGCCAGCTGTCACAGATTAGGATCTATCAGTTTTGGTTTCTCAGTAATATTAGAGACTATTGGGGTCTCCACAGAGTTATAAGCTTCAGTGACTATCTCATGGCTGCTACTGCCTCTGTCCTTTTTTAATGGATAATTTTTTTTCACTCCTGGAGAACTGTATGTGAGAATTTCCTTTTTTTGCCAAGTGGTTGTATTTATGGGATCTGACTATATTGGCACAGTTAGTTAGTAATAGGATTGTAGATACTATTCTGTTCTCCTTTTGGGCTTTTCCAACTTACCCTCCCTGGATGTGTACGGGAAGAGATTATTTTCCATTCTCTCTTTCTGTGCAGCAAAAATATTTTGGTGAACTGCGGGTGGCTGAGGGCCCTCCTGGACTTTCGATTTGGCTGGAATATATTCCCCTTGACCTCCTTACAAACATAGTGCACCAAAAAACCAAACTATTCTTTAAAATCTGGCAGCCCGTCTTGAATTACACAGATACAGATACTTCGGACATTCTATCAAGGACGTTTATGTAATTGAGACAACGTTCCTGGATGGACCGGAGCCCATTGGGAGAGGAATACCGCACGAATACGGGTTTTGTTACGATCTGATGTTAACACATTCCTAGCATGTATTTTACTTCTCAATTTCGGTGCTATCCGTCATTTATTATTTTCTTGAGTAATGTAAGAGAATTAATCATACACTCTGGTCATTTGTAGGTTAGATTAGTAGTTAGTTGAGTTTTGTCTTTTTTCCTTTTCGGTATCTTTTCATTTGTTTGATAGATCTTGGCTATTATTTATTTAAGATATAATTGTATATCAATGTTTATACTTGTTTTTTTATTTGTAAAAATATGTTAAATTTTCAATAAAAATATCTACACATAAAAAAGTTTTTGAATTGTGTTGTTATTCTAATTTCCTCTTTCTTTGATTATATTTTAATGATAGTGCTCAAATGAACTGTTTTTCTTAACATCGAGTAGTTTCACCAATCACATTACATCTGAACCAGTTGTTATATTTGCCTAGAATAACATAAGGATTGAATTTAAACTACCACGTCAAAATATTTTAAGGGGCTCTGGTCTGGTCCATAACACTGGACTCATTGCTTCCCGTATAATAGGCAGGAGGGTCTCAATGGGCTATGGATCAGTGGTGCTGGAAGAGCACAGCAATTCAGGCAGCATCCTAAAAGCTTCGATATCGACGTTTCCTGATGAAGGGCTTTTGCCCGAAACGTCGATTTCGAAGCTTTTAGGATGCTGCCTGAATTGCTGTGCTCTTCCAGCACCACTGATCCAGATTCTGGTTTCCAGCATCTGCAGTCATTGTTTTTACCTCTGAATGGGCTATCCCTCTTCTTGTTCAGTAGTTTCAATGGGCTGAATGGCTTCCTCATATTCCTGTGAGCTGGAGATGCTGAATGAGTTCCTCCGGTCCCTGTGGGATTAAGCAGCACCTCGCAGTACTTTTGTTACATGAATGATACATATACTTTCAAGGTATATAGTCCAGGTCTTGCTGCACATGGACACAGACTCATTCAGGAGCTGACGGGGGGGGGGGGAGGACACATTGTTGTGAACATTGAATAATTTCAAGAAACATCCCCTCTTCTGACTTTCTGATGGGGGAATGAAATTGATGAAGCAGCTGAAGATCTTTGTCAAGAGGAAGCTAACCTGAGGATCTCCCACGGAGATTACTGAGGTAATGGACATCAACACACCACAAACACATTCCATTTTCCTGTGATTGACTCCAATCAGTGGGGAGTTTACGCTGATTCCCAAACAAATCCGAATTTTGTTTAACTCCTTGACGTCATCCTTAGTCAACACTGCCTTGATATCAGGCCCAGTCACTGTTATCTGAAACTTTGTGTTCACATCATATGTTCACAGGAACAGGCCATGGTATATGAGCAGGGGGTGCTTATTTCGAACAGCGGGTATTGAATGTCAGCAATTTGCTTTTCCATCATGTTAGGAGTATTTAAAGAAGGATTGGATGGATTTGACCTGACAGAGAGTTAAGAGCCATGAAGATTTGGACATTGAAGATGATTTCAGACCTAGGGCAGATCTGCCATGATCTTAGTGAAGGGTAAGGCAGGCTTGAGGGGGATGAACGTTCTGCCTCTGTTTCTGATGTTCTCACATTCTGTTATTGGAAGGTTAGTGGGTGGTATTTTCCTGGAAGTTATGTTATTGAATGTTGCAGTCAGTGCTGTGAGCCATCTCTGTGTGACGTAAGGGGGCTGTATTCACAGTTAGTCTGGGTCTACAACATGACCATCAAATGAAGCACAATTTGCAAAGAGGGAAAGCTCTGTAAAGAGAGATGAGTAGCCTCTTTCATAACCAGCCTGGGTTTTCAAATTACATTTCCGAGATCACTTCAAACCATGTGCAACAATACTGAGGTGCTGAATGGTCTTCCCTGTTTCTCTGCACCAGGTGATAGCATTAAATGGCCTCCAACTGCTCCTGTCTAGCAGGTTTGAGAGGCTAAATGGAACACAGGAACATGGGACTGAAGATCAGGAGCGGTTCATTAGATACTTTGACCCTTCTCCACCAGGCACTAAGATGCGCAAAGAAAGGTCCAAATAGATATTTGTTACTAAACACCAAAGACAAAGAAAGACCATAATTTCTGGCCCAAAAACACCGATCAGTATTACCCACCAATACCCACCCTCTTCCTAAAACAGCGCGGTGGCGCAGTGCTTAGCACTGCTGCCTTACAGCGCCAGAGATCTGGTTCACTTCCCGCCTCCGGCATCTGTCTGTATGGAGATTGCACACTGTCCCCATATCTCCATGGGTTTCCTATGGTTGCTCCAAAAGTGTGCTGCTTAGGTGAATTGGTCATGCTAAATTGTCCGTAGTGTTAAGTGAAGGGGTATATGTAGGGGAATGAGTCTGGGTGGGTTGCTCTTCGGTGTGGACTTGTTGGGCTGAAGGGACAATTCCACACTGTAAGTAATCTAATCTAACCTAAATCCATGAAATGATACTTGGCGGCTGAATATTGTCCAGCCTCTCCTCCCCACTGTGTCTACAATCTCTCCCTCCTCCTCCAAACCACACAAGGCAAACCAAGCTCAGGGTCTTTGTGAAAATGAAGGCCGGAGAGTGCAGGGCTCCTGGAGAGGAATGGGCATTTTATAATTGAAGAGGGAGGGTGAGGGAGTGATAATAACACTCACTGGGCTGCGGAGATTAAGTGGTTGACTTACCGAGGTTTATGAAATCATGAGGGGTACAGAGAAGCCGAAGGGCTGATGCCTTTTCCCTAGGAGTCGAGGGTACAAGACTGAGGGATATTTTAATTTCAGAGGAGAAACGTTTACAAAAGTCATGAGAGGTAATTATTTTAACCAGAAGCTGGCCTGTGTGGAATGAACTTCCAGAGGAAGTGGTGGAAGTGTGTGCAGTTACAATGTTTAAAAGACGTTTAGATCAGTATATGGATAAGGCATCCGTTTGGATGGTGCAGTGAGCAACTGCCCTCTCCCTCCCCCTCTCTGAATTAATCCCTGGTGGCTTTCACCCTCTACCTATGCCTGTACAGTGGAGGCCAGCAGAGGGTGGCATTGCATCACTTTAAACACCACAGAGACTGCCAGACCTGCCCCACACAGAGACACACTAGATACACTGACAGGAATTGTTAGGGCACGGCGTGAAGCTGATCTGGTAATTTAACCTAAATACCAAGAAAAGCTCAATTCGCCTCGAAAAATGTTAAAATCTGAGGGACAGAGAACTCCCAAATTCCACCGTTTAAATAAAAACATCAATTTATTTTTTTAACTCGGAAAGTGAACATTTTACATCAACTATTGACAACTTTGAGATGCCCTTTCTCTTAAATGCTTATTACCCAACTCATCTCTATAACGATATACGCTTTCAATAACACACTTATTAAAATCACATCAATGTAATTTCAGAACCACAGCAGCTGTTTTTTTTGACTATTTGCGGCTCTGGATCTCCCTGGGTCGTCATCTTTCTGTTTACTGTGGAAATGTTCCATATGAAAAGGTACCTTTGATAGAGAATGTTTCGATTTCTTGGATCTGTGTTATGGCATTTGCTCTGTCTGCAAATTTCAAAATGCCTGCATTTTTAATATCCACAACATTGGATTATCTCATTGGTTCGATTTTTGAAAAACAATAAATTCAAACTTGATTTGCTTTTAGTACCCGGGGCATAATTTAAACTGACTGGTAAAATTCGAATTCTTATGCAAACAGCAACCAACTCAGGGATATATTTCAAAATCAAATGTTACATATTTTCCGTTGTCCTTTTCACTCTGGATCTGCCATCCTCTCATATACACAAGTGCTTGGAAGCTCTCAGTTCAGAACAACATTCACTCTCTCTTAATGGTACACTTTGAACTTCATCACATTAATACCATTATGTCAATACAGATAAACAAAGGATATCCGGATTTCTCTTGCCCCATAGTTTGTTAAGGTTTCATTCACTGTGTCTGGTGAGTGTCAAGATTTTTATTGGTCTGTTGGCAGCATGTCATTATTCGACTCCCTCCGTGGGAATATATCAATATTTCACTTGCTCACACTCGTTGTGTGGCAGGATTTCACTTGTTTCTTGGGGACTGTGATGCTTTGACAATATCGATGTTTGTAAATGGCACCGAACCTGGTAGAACTGTAAAGTCAATGGAGGACAGTATGGAACTCTAACAGTGCAATCACACATTGGTGTAGTTTTCGGGCAGATGGGGATCAATGCAGAGCAGTGTGAGGTGATGCACTTTGGTAGGAAGGACAATGAAAGACAAAACAAAAGAGGCTGCACCTTTATAAAGGGGGTGCAAGAGCAGAGAGCATTGCGTGTGTATAAGCACAGATTATTGAAGATGTCAGGACAAGTGGGGAGAGCAGTAAAGATAACAGATTAGTTTCAGTATCTGAGCTGTTTACAGGGGGAGGTGTTGGAGGGAGTCTCCATGATCCCTCCCTGGGAGGTGGTGGTGACGATGTGTTGTGAGCCCACCCTCCTGCCCACCGAGACCGTGGGGATTCCATTTGTACCAGCTCGACACAAAAGGGAGATGGCATCAGGGCCAGGGTTCTAAGTTGTGTCGGGTGGAAACGGAGTGCCAGTGGGTTTAAAGTGAGAATTGCCCTTCACTGAACATTGCTCCTTACTCGGTCGGTGGGACGTGGATATTTTAGAATCTCCACATGAGGCGTCCCGGTCCTCTCCGGCTCGTACTCGGGTCCTCCCCACATGGCAGGGGGAGGGTGTGAGATAACGGATACCGGGCACTCCACCACCCGGCTTGGCCCTTTCTGTCCTATTCCAGGCTGTTTCTCCTGGAATGTGAGAAAGGGAGGGCGGGTGTGGGTGGTCTTGCTGTTAGTGCTGGGAAGAGTTAGGGGGGCGGGGTCATGGTGAGGGGTCTGGAAGGAGTCAGTCCACAGTGTTGTATCCATGCCGTATTATTAATGTGTGTTTGTGGGGGGGGGGGGGGGGGGGGTTGGGGTGGTAAAGTCGAGCGAGAGAGAGAGGGAAGGTGCTGCATGCAGTAGTGAGAGTGGTGGAGCATGAACCTTGTTCGGGGGTCAGTGCTATAACAGATATACAGTGAGTTTGAGGGAGCAGAGAGAATACAGTGAGCCTTATCCTGACAGAGAGGGTAAGGTTATTGATGCTTGTCCTGTATTGCTGGACATTTCTTCAGACCACAGATACAGCACTGAGCTGGGTGGGGAGCTCAGACCATGCTCGGTGGGGCTGGTTCTGTGGCCTCCTCTGGGAAGGGAATGGTCCCCCTCTGTACTAGCCCATCCACCAAGACTCCGTGCCTCTGATGACAAACCGTGGTGTAATTTCCCCTTATCTGCCATACACGGGTAAACTGTGCAGGGCAAGCATTGAATGAGAGGGCACGTTGGGGTGGGGTGGGTAGTTAATGAGGTGAGGCCGATAAGATAGCATCAGGAAACTAGCTCAGCCCCGTGTGGACGATCCCTCTGTCACACTGAATGAAAATCACACAAAGATAAATTAGTTCGATTCTGCACAAAGAGTCATAGATTCTGTTGAAACTACTTCCAGTTACAAAGCTGCAGAGCAAATGCTCATCTGACCTTATACCAATATCCCTTCTTCCCATCTTTCCTGCGAAGACTGGCTCAGGTTACAGGATGCTATTGAAGTGTCTACATTTCAGCATTCCGAATCCTGGGAACACGTCCTTCCGTAACACTGTTTTTCAGTCTCCTCCTCTCTGTCTACTTCCCAAACCCCTCCCATGTGGTGATATTTAAACTGATACCCCCGCCATCTCTCTCTGGCAGTGATGTTCACACCCACAGCACCCCCTTGTCATGGCACAATGGAGATATGGAGTTGTAAATGGTTTGAAGCTGCACATTCTGTCACTTCCAGCATGGGCTGCAAGTTTCCCCACACTGGGCAGTGATCTAACACAGTGTTACTGAGCAATGCACTTGGATGGTGTACACAGCTCTACATGCTGGGAGGGTAACTTCTCCTGGTTTACAGATCAATGCACTGGGGTGGTGTGCAAAATCCTACATGCTGAGGGTAACTGCTACTGTTTAACAGATTAATTCACGGGTGATCACTGCACAGGTCGCTGTGCTGGTCAGATTATCTGATTGAGGTTTATAGATAATGCAATGATGTGGTCTGTGCAGTTCCTCGTGCTGGACAGATGCTTAGTTCGGGTTGATAGATTAATGCACCCTGTGGTCTGCATAGCTCCCTGTGCTGGACAGATATCGAGTTCGGATTTATAGTTCAATGCACTGATGTGGTCTGCACAACTCCCCGTGCTGGACAGATATCTAATCTGGACTTACAGAAAAATGCACGGCTGTGGTCGGCACAGCTCTCCGTGCTGGGCAGAAATCTAGTCCGGATTTATATATCAATGCTCAGTCGTGCTCTGCATAGCCCCCCGTGTTGGACAGATATCTATTCCGGGTTTATAGATCAATGCACGGGCTTGGTCTGCACTGCTTCCCAAGCTGAATACTTGCTGGCGGAACACAGCAACCCAAGCAGCGTTAGGAGGTGTAGAATTTGATGTCTTAGGTGTAGCCATCCTTCAGGATTCTTGCAGAAGGGTTACACCTGAAACATCAACTTCTCCACCTCCTGATGATGCCTGGCTTGCTGTGTTCTCTCAGCTGCCTGCGTGTCTACTTTAGATTTCAGCATCTATCCCAGCTTTCCACAGTGCACAGATGATGTGTTTGAAGATAAGTGCGCTGACATGATCTGTGCAGTGTTTCAAACTGGAAACATTGCCGGTTTCTATTGACCACGGCAATGGATGAATCTGAACAGTGTTCCACTATGGACAGATTACTGGGTTGTACTGAGCAGTACACTTGCCTGGTCTGCACAGTGTTCCACGGTGAACAGATATCTCCTCCGGGTTTATGGTGTCTGGGCTGGTTCTGTGAGGTGGATTGAGAATGTTGTATATGTAATCATTTCAGCTGATCTGGCAATATCTTTTGATCCCATTCTTGGATTTGACCCTTCGTCTCTCATTCCATTAATGTTACAGTGTGCCCAGGCACAGTATATCATGTTGGTGGGGTGGATAGGTCAAGGAATTACCCGGAACCTTCAGTCCTCAACATTCTATAACTGACATTCCCCGGAACGTTCTGTCCCCCACATTCTATAACTGCCATTCCCCGGAACGTTCTGTCCCCGACATTCTATAACTGACATTCCCCGGAACGTTCTGTCCCCGACATTCTATAACTGACATTCCCCGGAACGTTCTGTCCCCGACATTCTATAACTGCCATTCCCCGGAACGTTCTGTACCCAACATTCTATAACTGACATTCCCCGGAACGTTCTATCCCTCACATTCTATAACTGACATTCCCCGGAGCGTTCTGTCCCCCACATTCTATAACTGACATTCCCCGGAACGTTCTGTCCCGACATTCTATAACTGACATTCCCCGGAACGTTCTGTCCCCGACATTCAATAACTGCCATTTCCCGGAATGTTCTGTACCCAACATTCTATAACTGACATTCCCCGGAACGTTCTATCCCTCACATTCTATAACTGACATTCCCCGGAACGTTCTGTCCCCCACATTCTATAACTGCCATTCCCTGGCACGTTCTGTCCCCGACATTCTATAACTGCCATTTCCCGGAACGTTCTGTCCCCGACATTCTATAACTGACATTCCCCGGAACGTTCTGTCCCCGACATTCAATAACTGCCATTTCCCGGAATGTTCTGTCCCCGACATTCTATAACTGATATTCCCCAGAACGTTCTGTCCCCGATATTCTATAACTGTCATTCCCTGGAACGTTCTGTCCCCGACATTCTATAACTGCCATTCCCCGGAACGTTCTGTCCCCGACATTCTATAACTGACATCCCCCGGAACGTTCTGTCCCCAACATTGTTTGTGAAAGGCCGGACGTCAGTGAATTGAACAAACGATAAGACCCCGAAGGAAGAGATCCCGTTCCAGGGAGAAGGAGACACTGTTCAGAAGGCTCCTCAGGCAGTTAAAGGGGTGAATATGTTTTCCCTGCGATTACATTTCTTCACGTCACAGGATCGACCACAATTTAGACCAAAAGACAGAAATTCCAAAAATCCGTTTGAATTCAGGAGACTGGGAGGGAATCCTTCAGGACAGCAACGTTTCCAACCTCCGTATTAGGAACTGGGAAGGAGTGACCTGTGTCTGCTCTCGAGTGGTCGAGTGTATGTTCTAGAAACCATCTGTCCTTATGGATGTGTCTCTCTGTGTTTGTGGAGGGAAGGTTTCTTGTGGTTTATGTCACATTTTTGTCAGTAATTCCGACCTTCCCATTTGTTATTTCATCTCCAATTATTTTAATAATTCCCTGAATACAGGGAACACATTTGAAAATCTCACTGGGTCCCCAATCAAACGGGTCCCTTTGCCTCCAGGCTGATGGATAATGGGTTTGTTTTCCTTCCTCACAGTTAACGTAGTGACCATCTACGTCCTGCTTTATAAAGATTGTGGATTGTCTCCATGTGTCAGATGTTACCTGGGGGCCATGGCAGCGGCGGATCTCCTGGTAATTATCCTCGACCTGATCCTGAGACACATTCCCATTGTCTATGAGGAACAGTTTTATTTCCTGTGGGACTCCATCCCCGTGTGTAATATCCATGCCGTCCTGCTTTATGCAGCCACTGACTGCTCTGTCTGGTTCACCGTCACTTTCACCTTTGATCGATTTGTGGCCATTTGTTGCCAGAAGCTGAAAAGTAAATATTGCAGTGAGAAAACGGCGGCTGTGGTTCTGGGAGCAGTGACTGTGCTGAGCTGTTTAAAGAACATTTTCTGGTATTTTATGCTCACGGCTTGGTATCGGCTGGAGAACGTTCCCTGGTTTTGTGATGTAACAGACGCTGTTCGTTACTCCAGTGTTTGGGTCACAATCGAGTTCCTCCACCACATTCTAACCCCGTGTGTCCCATTTCTCCTGATTCTGCTGCTCAATGTTCTCACCGTCAGACACATTGTAGTGACCAGCAGAGCCCGCAGGAGACTCCGCGCTCACACCAATGGGGACGCTCAGTCTGACACTGAAATGAGAAACCGAAAAAAATCCATCATTTTACTGTTTGTGATCTCGGCCAATTTCATCCTGTTATGGTCAGCGTTAATGCTGTATTCTATATGGTACCGGATGTTGGATATTGTGTATTCCCCTCTGTATCTCCACCCCTTTGTGCAGGAATTGGGCTTCATGCTACAGCTCCTCAGTTGCTGCACAAACACCGCGATTTATGCCGTGACCCAGACTAAGTTCAGGCAGCAGCTGAAGAATGTGCTGAAATATCCCTTCACCCAAATACATCCATCGATCAAATTCCCTCATTAATCAATCCATCCGGGATTTTGTCATTTCATGTCAATGTTTCAGCAATGGAACAGCCTGTCGCGATGGCAACAGACTGAGGGTAGTGCTGGTTTGTCCATCCTTATCCCACATTGGGGATTACAGGGACACAATGTTTCTCACAACTCAGGGACCAGAGGGAAAAGGCACCATCCCACTGACTGTATCCATCACTTCCATTTGTAAACAATAAAAATGTTCATTAAAGCGTGCCGAGCAGCAGAGTGACCGATATTGTTGTGTGTCTTTTTGCTGGAGAAACTGAGCTGGAGAGACACAGACTCAGCCCCAAGTCCTGGTCCTCAGGGAAGGGGAGGGCACCGGGCCCTGAGCTCAAGAGCTGGGTTTAACTCCCTCTGTCCTTACTTTCATCTCTGGGTCTCCCACTCCAACTTGGCTCTCAGCAGAATTCACCTTGCTCCTTTTGTCCCTCTCCCTCCATATATCCCTCCCACTCTCACACTACGCTGCTATTTGTCTCTTCTTTTCCCATTTACACACTCACTTCCACTGTCGTTGCCTTCCCCAATCTCATTCACTCTCTCTCCATCTTGCAATCATAACCTCCCAATGTTACTGTCTTCTTGGAATCCTTCGGTGCGGGGGAACAGAAGAGGGTTGTCGATCTTCAGGCCGATGTTAGGGAACAGAGATTGGGACGACATGTCAGGTCATCGCCAGGGCAACGGTATCGAGCTTGGGCCAAACGCCATTGCTCGGGGACATAGTGGGTGTGGGAACACGAGCCGTTACTAGAGGGTAACAGGTGGAGTGGCACCGTAGGCTGTGGCTGAGACTGGGACAACAGGATATCACAAACAGAACACATTGTGTGGGACATACTGTCTATTACTCAGGGAATAGAATGGGGATGGGGGTCAAAGGCCATTTAGAGGGGATCAACTTGGTCAGTGTTCACAGGTAGGAGCTCAGTTTAAGGTGTGAGAGGAGTGTGATGGTGGGAGACTGCGTGGGCGTGCGAGTGTGATGCTGGGGGAGTGTGCGACGGAGTGAGCGTGATGGTAGGGAAGTGTACGGGGAGAGAGTGAAAGTGGGGGCATGTGCAGGGGAGTGAACGGGACAATGGGAGTGTGCGAAGGATTGAGCGTGATGGTGGGGGAGTGCACGGGGTCTGAGAACCAGGGTGGAGCTGTGTGTGGGGGAGTGAGCGTTACAGTGTGGGAGAGTGTATTTGAGTGAGTCTGATGGTGAGGCTTTGTGCAGGATGAGTGAGCATGACAGTGGGGCATTGTGTGGTGGAGTGAGTGTGATAGTGGGCGACTATGCCGGAGAGTGAATGTGACGGTAGGGGAGAGTGTGGGAGAATGGTGGAGTGTGTGGCAGTGAGCGTGATGGTGGGGGTGGTGCGGGGCAGTGTGTGTGAGGGTGGTGGTAGAGTGTGTGGGGGTGAGCGTGACGTGTGGGTGGTCTGGGGCAGTGTGTGAGATGGTGGTGGTGTGTGTGGGAGTAGTGTGGTACATTGTGTGAGGTAGTGAGTGTGAGGTTGTCAGTGTGATGGTGATGGAGTAAGTGTGAGGGGATCAGGGTGACTGTGATGGAGTGAGTGTGAGGGGGTCAGTGTGACAATGATGGAGTGAGTATGAGGGGGTGAGGGGATCAGTGATTGCATGTTTGAGAGTGGGACAGTGTGACGTTGATGGAGTGAGTGTGAGGAGGTCAGGGTGACGTTGATGGAGTGAGTGTGAGGGGGTCAGTGTGACAGTGATGGAGTGAGTGTGAGGGGGTGAGGGTGACAGTGATTGCGTGAGTGTGAGGGGGAGAGTTGGACAGTGATGGAGTGAGTGTGTCAGTGTGATGGTGATGTAGTGAGTGTGAAATGGTCAGGGTGACGATGATGGAGTGAACTTGAGGGGATGAGGGTGACGGTGATGGACTGAGTGTAAGGGTCTCAGGGTGACTGTGCTTGAGTCAGTGTTTGGGGGTCAGGGTGATAGTGACGAAGGGAGTGTGAGGGGTTCATGGTGACTGTGATGGAATGAGCGAGAGGGGAACAGGCTGACGGTAATAGAGTGAGTATGAGGGGGTGACGGGATCAGTGATTGCGTGTTTGAGAGTGGGACAGTGTGACGTTGATGGAGTGAGTGTGAGGAGGTCAGGGTGACGTTGATGGAGTGAGTGTGAGGGGGTCAGTGTGACAGTGGAGGAGTGCGTGTGAAGGGTTCAGGGTGACGCTGATGGAGTGAGTGTGAGGGGGTAAACGTGACGGTGATGGAGTGAGTGTGAGGGGCTCAGGGAGAGTATGACGAAGGGAGTGTGAGGGGGTAAGGGTGACGGTGATGGAGTGAGTATGAGGGGGTCAGGGGTCCGTGATAGAGTGAGTGTGAGGGGATCTGTGTGACGGTGATGGAGTGAGTGTGAGGGGGACAGGCTGACGGTGATGGAGTGAGTGTGAGTGGGTCAGGTGATGGTGATGGAGTGAGTGTGAGGGTGTCAGGGTGACGTTGATGGAGTGAGTGTGAGTGGGTCAGGTGATGGTGATGGAGTGAGTGTGAGGGGATATGTGTGACGGTGATGGAGTGATTGTGAGGGGGACCGGGTGATGGAGATTGAGTGAGTGTGAGGGGATCAGTGTGACGGTGATGGAGTGACGATGAGGGGGTCAGGGTGACTGTGATGGAGTGAGTGTGAGGGGATCAGTGTGACGGTGATGGAATGAGTGAGAGTGGGTCAGGGTGACGGTGATATTGTGAGCGTGAGGAGGTCAGGGTGACGTTGATGGCGTAAGTGTGAGGGGGTCAGTGTGACGGTGATGGAGTGAGTGTGAGGTAGTTCGGGTGACGGCGATGGTGTGAGTGTGAGGGGCTCAGGATGATGGTGATGGATGAGTGTGAGGGGTAAGGGTGACAGTGATGGAGGGAGTGTGAGTGGATCAGGGTGAGTGTGATGGATTGAGTGTGAGGGGTCAGGGAGACCCTAATGGAGTGAGCGTGAGGTGGGCTGGGTGACTGTAATGGAGTGAGTGTGTGTGGGTCAGGGTGACGGTGACGGCGTGAGTGTGATGGAGTAAAGGTGACAGCGATTGCGTGAGTGTGATGGAGTGAGGGTGACAGTGATGGAGTGAGTGTGAAGGGGTCAGGGTGACGGTGATGGAGTGAGTGTGAGGGGGTCAGATTGACGGTGGTGGAGTGAGTGTGAGGGGATCAATGTGACGGTGATGGAGTGAGTGTGAAGTGATAAGTGTGATGGTGATGGAGTGAGTATGAGTGGATCAGGGTGACGGAGATGGAGTGAGTGTGAGGGTGTTAGGGTGACAGTGATGGAATGAGTGTGAGTCGGTCAGGGTGACGGTGATGGAGTGAGTGTGATGGGGTCAGGGTGACGGTGATGGAGTGAGTGTGACGGGGTCAGGGTGACGGTGATGGAGTGAGTGTGAGTGGGTCAGGGTGATAGTGATGGAGTGAGTGTGAGTGGGTCAGGGTGATAGTGATGGAGTGAGTGTGACGGGTCAGGGTGACTGTGATGGAGTGAGTGCGAGGGGTCAGGGTGACAGTGATGGAGTGAGCGCGAGGGAGTAAGTGTGACTGTGGTGGAGTGAGCGAGAGTGGGTCAGGTTGACGGTAATGGAGTGAGTGTGAGGGGGTGAGGGGATCAGTGATTGCGTGAGTGTGAGGGAGTCAGTGTAACGGTGATGGAGTGAATGTGAGGCGGTCAGGGTGACTGTGATGGAGTGAGCGAGAGGGGATAGGTTGACGGTAATGGAGTGAGTGTGAGGGGGTCAGGGTGATGGTGATGGAGTGAGTGTGACTGGGTGAGGGTGATGGTGATGGTGTGCGTGTGAGGGGATTAGTGTGACGGTAATGGAGTGAGTGTGAGGAGGTCAGGGTGTTGGTGATGGAGTTAGTGTGAGGGAGTAAGGGTGACTGTAATGGAGTGAGCGAGAGGGGGACAGATTGACAGTAATGGAGTGAGTGTGAGGGGTAAGGGGATAAGTGATTGCGTGAGTGTGAGGGAGTCAGTGTGACGATGATGCAGTGAGTGTGAGGGGGTCAAAGTGACGGAGAAGGAGTGAGTGTGTTGGGGTCAGGGTGACGGTGATGGAATGAGTGTGAGGGGGTCAACGTGATGGTGATGGTGAGTGTGGGGGGTCAGGGTGGGGGTGAGGAAGGGAGTGTGAGGGGGTCAGGGTGATGGTGATGGAGTGAGTGTGAGGGGATCTGTGTGACGCTGATGGAGTGAGTGTGTGGAGTTCTGTGTGACGGTGATGGAGTGAGTGTGAGGGGCTCAATGTGACGGTGATGGAGTGAGTGTGAGGGGTTCAGGGTGATGATGATGGAGTGAGTGTGAGTGAGTTTGGTTGACCGTGATGGAGTGAGTGCCAGGGGATCAGGGTGACGTTGATGGGGTGAGTGTGAGAGGTCAGTGTGATGGTGATGGAGTGAGTGTAAGGCGATCAGGGTGACATTGATGGAAAGAATGTGAGGCCGTCAGGGTGACGTTGATGGAGTGAGTGTGAGGGGGTCAGGGTGATAATGATGGGGTGAGTGTGAGTGGGTCAGGGTGACGTTGATGGAGTGAGGGTGAGGGTGTCAGTGTGATGGTAATGGAGTGAGCGAGAGGGGGACAGGTTGACGGTAATGCACTGAGTGTAAGGGGGTGAAGGAATCAGTGATTGCGTGAGTGTGAGGGGGTCAGTGTAACGGTAATGGAGTGAGTGTGAGGGGGTCAGTGTAACGGTGATGGAGTGAATGTGAGTGAGTCAGGGTGATGGTGATGGAGTGATTGTGAGGGGTTCAGGGCGACGGTGATGGAGTGAGTGTGAGTGGTAAGTGTGACTATGATGCAGTGAGTGCGAGCGGTCAGGGTGACGGTGATGGAGTGAGTGTGAGTGGGTCAGGGTGATGGTGATTGAGTGAGTGAGCGGATCTGTGTGACGCTGATGAAGTGAGTGTGAGGGGATCTGTGTGATGGTGATGGAGTGAGTGTGAGGGGGTCAGGGTGATGGTGATGGAGTGAGCGTGAGGGAGCCAAAGTGACGGTGATTTAGTGAGTGTGAGAGGGTCAGGGTGACGGGGATGGAATGGGTGTAATGGGGACATAGTGACTGTGACAGGGTGAGTGTGAGGGGGTCATGGTGATGGAGAGAGGATGAGGCGGTCACGATGAGGGTGATGGTGTGAGTGTGAGGGGGCCAGGGTGACAGTGATGGTGAGTGTGAGGGGATCTGTGTGACCGTGATGGAGTGAGTGTGAGGGGGTCAGAGTGACGGTGATGGAGTAGGTGTGAGGGGGTCAGGGCGACGGTGATGGAGTGAGTGTGAGCAGGTCAGGTTGACAGCAATAGAGTGAGTTTGAGTGCGTCAGGGTATGCATGATGGAGTGAGTGTGAGGAGGTCAGGGTGACGGTGATGGAGCGAGTGTGAGCGAGTCAGGGTGGCGGTGATGAAGTGAGTGTGAGGGGCTCACAGTATCTGTGACTGGGTAAGTGTGAGGAGGTCAGGGTGATGGTGATGGAATGAGTGTGAAGCAGTCAAGTTGAGGGTAATGGAGTGATGTGAGGCGATCAGGTTGAGGGTGATGGAGTAAGTGTGAGGGAGTCAGGGTGACAGTGATGGGGTGAGTGTGAGGAGCTCATTGAGACTGTGACTGGGTGAGTGTGAGTGTGAGGGTGTCAGTGTGATGGTATTGGAGTGAGCGAGAGGGGGCAGGTTGACGGTAATGCACTGAGTGTGAGGGGGTGAAGGGATCAGTGATTGCGTGAGTGTGAGGGGGTCAGTGTGACGGTAGTAGAGTGAGTGTGAGGGGGTCAGTGTAACGGTGATGGAGTGAGTGTGAGTGAGTCAGGGTGATGGTGATGGAGTGATTGTGAGGGGATCTGTGTGACGGTGATGGAGTGAGTGTGAGTGGGTCAGAGTGATGGTGATTGAGTGAGTGAGCGGATCTGTGTGACGCTGATGAAGTGAGTGTGAGGGGATCTGTGTGACGGTGATGGAGTGAGTGTGAGGGGGTCAGGGTGATGGTGATGGAATGAGTGTGAGGGGGTCAGGGTGATGGTGATGGAGTGAGTGTGAGGGAGCCAATGTGACGGTGATTTAGTGAGTGTGAGAGGGTCAGGGTGACGGGGATGGAATGGGTGTAATGGAGACATAGTGACTGTGACAGGGTGAGTGTGAGGGGGTCATAGTGTTGGTGATGGAGAGAGGATGAGGCGGACACGATGAGGGTGATGGTGTGAGTGTGAGGGGGCCAGGGTGACAGTGATGGTGAGTGTGAGGGGATCTGTGTGACCGTGATGGAGTGAATGTGAGGGGGTCAGAGTGACGGTGATGGTGTAGGTGTGAGGGGGTCAGGGCGACGGTGATGGAGTGAGTATGAGCAGGTCAGGTTGACAGCGATAGAGTGAGTTTGAGTGCGTCAGGGTATGCATGATGGAGTGAGTGTGAGGGGGTCAGGATGACGGTGATGGAACGAGTGTGAGCGAGTCAGGGTGACGGTGATGGAATGAGTGTGAGGGGGTCATGGTGACTGTGACTGGGTGAGTGTGAGGGGTTCAGGGTGACGGGTTTGGAGTGAGTGTGAGGGGGTCAGCGTGGCGGTGACGAAGTGAGTGTGAGGGGCTCACAGTGTCTGTGACTGGGTAAGTGTCAGGAGGTCAGGGTGATGGTGATGGAATTAGTGTGAGGCAGTCAAGTTGAGGGTAATGGAGTGATGTGAGGCGGTCAGGTTGAGGGTGATGGAGTGAGTGTGAGTGGGTCAGGGTGACAGTGATGGGGTGAATGTGAGGAGCTCATTGAGACTGTGACTGGGTGAGTGTGAGGGGGTCAGGGTGACGGTGATGGAGTGAGTATGAGGGGCTCACAGTATCTGTGACTGGATGGGGTTGAGGGAGTCAGGTTGTGGGTGATGGAGTGAGTGTGAGGGGGTCAGCATGGCGGTGATGGAGTGCGTGTGAGGGGGTCAGTATGACGACGATGAAGTGAGTGTGAGAGTGTCAGGGTGACGGTGATGGAGTGATTGCGAGGGAATCAAATTGGCAGTGATGGATTGAGAGTGAGGGTGTCAGGGTGTCGGAGATGGGTGAGTGTGAAAGGTTCAGGGTGACAGTGTTTGAGTCAGTGTGAGGATGAAGAGGTCAGGGTGACGGTGATGGAGTGTGTGTGAGGGGACACAGTGACTGTGACTGGGTGAGTGTGGGGGTTCATGGTGACGGTGATAGAGTGAGTGTGAGGGCGTCAGTGTGACGGTAATGGAGTGAGTGTGAGAGGGTTAGGGTGACAGAGATGGAATGAGTCTGACAGAATCAGGGTGACGGTGATGAAGTGAGTGTGAGGGGTCATTGCGACGGTGACGGAGTAAGTGTGAGGGGGTCAGGGTGACGATGACGGTGAGAGTGTGAGGGGGGTCAGGGCGATGGTGACGGAGTGAGTGTGAGGGTCCTCAGGGTGACGGTGACAGAGTGAGTCTGAGGGTCCTCAGGGTGACGGTGATGGAGTGAGTGTGAGTGGGTCAGGTTGACGGTGATGGAGTGAGTGTGAGGGGTTCCGGGAGACGGTGATGGAGTGAGTGTGAGGGCATCATGGTGACGGTGATGGACTGAGTGTGACAGAATCAGGTTGACAGCGACGGAGTCAGTGAGTGCGTCAGGATGAGCGTGATGGAGTGAGTGTGAGAAAGTCAGGGTGACGTGTTTGGAGTGAGTGTGAGGGGGTCAGCATGGTCATGATGAACTAAGTGTGATGGGGACATAGTGACTGTCACTGGGCGAGTGTGAGAGGGTCAGGGTGACGGTGATGGAGTGACTGTGAGGGGGTCAGGGTGATGGTGATGGAGCCAGTGTGAGGGGGTGACGGTGACGTCGATGGAGCGAGTGTGAGGGGGTCAGGGTGAGGGTGATGGAGTGAGTGTGAGGGGGTAAGGATGACGGCGATGGAATGAGTGTGAGGGTGTCAGTAAGACGGTGATGGATTGAGTCTGAGGGGGTCAGGGTGAGGGGGATGGAGAGAATGTAAGGGGGCAGCGTGGCGGATGGAGTGAGTGTGAGTGGGTCAGGGTGACGGTGATAGAGTGACTGTGAGGGGTCGGAGAGTGTGATGGAGTGAGTGGGAGCGGAGTGTGACAGCGATGGAGTGCGTGAGAGGGGGTCAGTGTGACGGTGATGGAGTGATTGTGAGGGGATCAGGTTGGCAGTGATGGAGTCGTTGTCACGGTGTCGGAGATGGGGTGAGTGTGAGAGGTTCAGGGTGACAGCGATTGAGTCAGTGTGAGAGTGTCAGGGTGACGGTGATGGAGTGAGTGTGAGTGAGTCAGGGTGTCGATGATGGAGTGTGAGGGGATCATAGTGACGGTGAATGGGTGAGTGTGAGGGGGTCAGGGTGACGGGTTTGGAGTGAGTGTGAGGGGGTCAGCGTGGCGGTGACGAAGTGAGTGTGAAGAGGTCAGGGTGACGGTGATGGCGTGAGTGTGAGGGGGTCACAGTGAGTGTGACTGGGTGAGTGTGAAGGGGTCATGGTGATGGTGATGGCGTGAGTATGATGCAGTCATGGTGATAGTGATGGAGTGAGTGTCAGGGCGTTATTGTGACGGTGATGGAATGAGTGTGAGGGGGGCAGTACGACGGAGATGGAGTGAGTGCGAGGGGGTCAGGGTGACGGTGATGGAGTGAGTGTGAGGGGGTCATGGTGACTGTGATGGAGTGAGTGTGAGGTGGTCATGGTGACGGTGATTGAGTGAGTGTGGGGGGTCATGGTGACGGTGCCTGAGTGAGTGTGATGGGGTCAGGGTGCCAGTGATGGAGTGAGTGTGAGGGGGTCAGGGTGACGGTAATGGAGCGAGTGTGAGGGGGTCAGGGTGACGGCGATGGAATGAGTGTGATGGTGATGGAGTAGGTGTGAGGGGGTTAGGGCAACGGTGATGGAGTGAGTGTGAGTGGGTCAGGGTGACAGTGATGGAGTGAGTGTGAGTGCGTCAGGGTGAGCGTGAGGAAGTGAGTGTGAGGGGGTCAGGGTGATGGTGATGGAGAGAGTGTGAGGGGGTCAGGGTGATGGTGATGGAGTGAGTGTGAGGGTTGAGGGAGAGTGTGATGGAGTGAGTGTGAGCGGGTCAGTGTGACGGTGATGGAGTGAGTGTGAGGAGATCAGGGTGAGGGTGATGGAGTGAGTATGAGGGGGCCAGGGTGACTGTGATGGAGTGAGTGTGAGGGGGTCAGGGAGTCAGTGGTGGAGTGAGTTTGAGGGGATCATGTTGACGGTTATGGAGTGAATGTTAGGGGCTCATAGTGTCTGTGACTGGGTGTGTGTGAGGGAGTCAGGGTGACTGTTATGGAGTGTGAGTGTGAGCCGGTCATAATGACTGTGACTTGGTGAGTATGAGGGGGTCAGGGTGACTGTGATGGAGTGCGTGTGAGGAGGTCAGTGTGACGGTGATGAAGTGAGTGTGAGAGTATCAGGGTGACGGTGATGGAGTGATTGTGAGGTGATCAGGTTAGCAGTGATGGAGTGAGTGTGAGGGTGTCAGGGTGTCGGAGATGGGGTGGGTGTGTGAGGTTCAGGGTGACAGCGATTTAGTCAGTGTGAGGGGGTCAGGGTGACGGCAAAGGAATGTTTGTGAGAGGGACAGTGTGATGGGGATGGAGTGAGTGTGAGCAGGTCAGTGTGATGGTGATGGAGTGAGTGAGAGGGGTCAGGGTGACGTGGATGAAGTGAGTGTGAGGTGTCAGGGAGAGTGTGATGGAGTGAATGTGAGCGGGTGAGTGTGATGTTGATGGAGTGAGTGTGAGGGCGATGGAATGAGTGTGAGGCCGTCATGGTGAGGGTGACGGAGTGAGTGAGAGGGGGTCAGGGTGACTGTGATGGAGTGAGTGTGAGGGGTTCAGTGTGACGGTGATGGAGTATTGTGAGGGGATCAAGTTGGCAGTGATGGAGTGAGTGTGAGGGGGTCAGGGTGAGGGTGATGGAGTTAGTGGGAGGTGTTCAGGGTGACATTGGTGGAGTGAGTGCGAGTGGCTCCGTATGACAGTGATGGAGTGAGTGTGAGTGTGAGTGTGTCAGTGTGACGGTGATGGACTGAGTATGAGGGCATCAGTGTGACAGTGATGGAGTGAGTGTGAGGGGATCAGTGTGACGGTGATGGAGGGAGAGTGAAGTGTTCAGGGTTACGGTGATGGAGTGAGTGTGAAGCAGGTAAGGGTGACGGTGAGGGAGTGAGTGTGAGTGGGTCAGTCTGACGGTGATGCAGTGATTTTGAGGGGGTCAGTGTGACGGAGATGGACTGAGTGTGAGAGGGTCAGGGTAACTGTGATGAAGTGAGTGTGACTAGAAACAGCGTTACGGTGCTGGAGTGAGTGTGAGGGTATCTTTGTGACGGAGATGCAGTGGGTGTGAGGGGGTCAGGGTGATGCTGATGGAATGCGTGTGAGGGGGTCAGGGTGACGGTGATGGAGTAAGTGTGAGGGGTCAGGGTGACGTTGATGGAGTGAGTATAAAGGGGTCAGGGTGATGGTGATGGAGAGAGTGTGAGGGGGTCAGGGTGACAGTGATGGAGCGAGTGTGAGGGTTCAGGTAGAGTGTGATGGAGTGAGTGTGAGGGGTCAGTGTGACGGTGATGGAGTGAATGTGAGGAGCTTAGTGTGAGGGTGCTGGAGTGAGTGTGAGGGGGCCAGGGTGACTGTGATGGAGTAAGTGTGAGAGAGTCAGGGTGACAGTGTTGAAGTGGGTGTGTGGGGTAAGGGTGAGGGTGATGGAGTGAGTGTGAGGGGCCTAGGGTGACTGTGATGGAGTAAGTGTGAGGGGGTCAGGGGGACAGTGGTGGTGTGAGTGTGAGGGGATCATGGTGACGGTTATGGAGTGAGTGTTAGGGAGTCAGGGTGACAGTGTTGAATTGAGTGCATGGGGTAAGGGTGAGGGTGATGGAGTGAGTGTGAGGCGGTCAAGGTGAGGATGATGGAGTGAGTGCGAGAGGTTCAGGGTGACAGCGATGGAGGGAGTGTGAGGGCCTCCGTGTGAGATGATGGAGTGAGTGTGAGTGGGTCAGAGTGACGGTGATGGAGTAGGTGTGAGGGGGTACGAGCGACGGTGATGGAGTAGGAGTGAGGGGTTCAGGGCGACGGTGATGGAGTGAGTGTGAGAGGGTCAGGTTAACAGCGATGGAGTGAGCGTGAGTGCGTCAGGATGAGCGTGATGGAGTGAGTGTGAGGCGGTCAGGGTGATGATGATGGAGTGAGTGTGAGGGGGTCAGGGTGACGGTGATGGAGTGAATGTGAGAGGGTCAGTGTGACGGGGATGGAGTGAGTGTTAGCGCATCAGTGTGACAGTGATGGAGTGAGTGTGAGGGGATCATGGTGACGGTGATGGAGTGAGGTGTGAGGGGGTCATAGTGACTGTGACTTGGTGAGTGTGAGGGAGTCAGCGTGACTGTGATGGATTGAGTATGAGGCGGTCCGGGTGAGGGTGTTGGAGAGAATGTGAGAGGGTCAGGGTGACAGTGATTGAGTAAATGTGAGGGGCTCAGGGTGACAGTGATGGGGCGAGTGTGAGTGTGTAAGGGTGACGGTGAGGGAGTGAGTGTGAGGGGGTCAGGGTGATGGTGATGAAGTGAGTGTGAGGGGTTCAGGGTGACAGTGAGGAAGTGAGTGTGAGGGGTAAGGGTGAGGGTGATGGAGTGAGTGTGAGGGGGTCAGGGTGATGATGATGGAGTGAGAGTGAGGAGGTCTGGGTGACAAGGATGGAGGGGGTGTGATGGGGACATAGTGACTGTGACAGGAGTGTGTGAGGGGGTCAGGGCGAGGGTGATGGAATGAGTGTGAGCGGGTCAGGTTAACAGCGATGCAGTGAGTGTGAGTGCGTCAGGGTGACGGTGATTGAGTGAGCGTGAGTGGGTCAGGTTGACAGCGATGGAGTGAGTGTGAGTGCGTCAGGGTGAGCGTGATGGTGTGAGTGTGAGGTGGTCAGAGTGACGGAGATGGAGTGAGTGTGAGAGGGGCAGGGTGACAGTGATGGAGTGAGTGTGAGTGCGTCAGGGTGAGCGTGATGGAGTGAGTGTGAGGGGGTCAGGGAGAGTGTGATGGAGTGAGTGTGAGGGGAACAGGGTAACGGTGATGGAGTGAGTTTGAGAGGGTCAGTGTGATGGGGATGGAGCGAGTGTGAGGTCATCAGTGTGACGGTGATGGAGTGAGTGTGAGGGGATCATGGTGACGGTGATGGAGTGAGTGTGAGGGAGTCATAGTGACTGTGACTTGGTGAGTGTGAAGAGGTCAGGGTGACGGTGATGGAGTGAGCGTGATGGGGACCTGGTGACTGTCACTGGGTGAGTCTGAGGGGATGAGGGTGCCAGTGATGGAGTGAGCGTGAGGGGGGTCATAGTAACTGTGACTGGGTGAGTGTGAGGGGGTCATGTTGACTGTGACGGAGTGAGTATGAGGCGGTCACGGTGACGGTGATAGAGTGAGTGTTAGGGGTTCAGGCTGACGGTGATGGCCTGAGTGCGAGGGGCTCACAGTGTCTGTGACTAGGTAAGTGTGAGGGGGTCAGGGTAGGGGAGATGGAGAGAATGTGAGGAGGTCAGCGTGGCGGTGATGGAGTGAGTGTGACCAGGTCAGGCTGACAGCGATAGAGTGAGTGTGAGCGTAATGGAGTGAGTGTGAGGGTGTCAGGCTCTCGGGGATGGGGTGAGTGTGAGAGGTTCAGGGTGACAGTGAGTGAGTCAGTGTGAGGGGGTCAGGGTGATGTTGAAGGAGTGAGTGTGAGAGTGTCAGGGTAACAGTGACGAAGTGAGTGAGAGAGGGTCAGGGCGACAGTGGAAGAGTGAGTATGTGGGGGTCAGGATGATGATGATGAAATGAGTGTGAAGGTGTCAAGGTGACAATGATAGAGTGAGTGTGAGACTGTCAGGGTGACGGTGATGTAGTTGGTGTGAGTGGGTCAGTGTGACTGTGATGGAGTGAGTGTAGGAGGGTCAGAGTGACAGTGATGGAGTGAGTGTGAGGGGGCCAGGGTAACAGTGATGGAGTGAGTATGAGGGGGTCAGGGTGACGGTGATGGAGTGAGTGTGAGGATGTCAGGGTGAGGGTGATGGAGTGAGTGTGAGGGCGATGGAATGAGAGTGAGGCCGTCAGGGTGAGGGTGACGGAGTGAGTGAGAGTGGGTCAGGGTGACTGTGATGGAGTGAGTGTGAGGGGTTCAGTCGGACGGTGATGGAGTATTGTGAGGGGATCAAGTTGGCAGTGATGGAGTGAGTGTGAGGGGGTCAGGGTGAGGGTGATGGAGTTAGTGTGAGGTGTTCAGGGTGACATTGGTGGAGTGAGTGCGAGTGGCTCAGTATGACAGTGATGGAGTGAGTGTGAGTGTGAGTGTGTCAGTGTGACGGTGATGGACTGAGTATGAGGGCATCAATGTGACAGTGATGGAGTGAGTGTGAGGGGATCAGTGTGACGGTGATGGAGGGAGTGTGAAGGGTTCAGGGTTACGATGATGGAGTGAGTGTGAAGGGGGTAAGGGTGACGGTGAGGGAGTGAGTGTGAGTGGGTCAGTCTGACGGTGATGGAGTGATTTTGAGGGGGTCAGTGTGACGGAGATGGACTAAGTGTGAGAGGGTCAGGGTAACTGTGATGAAGTGAATGTGACTGAAACAGCGTTACGGTGCTGGAGTGAGTGTGAGGGTATCTTTGTGACGGAGATGCAGTGGGTGTGAGGGGGTCAGGGTGATGCTGATGGAATGCGTGTGAGGGGGTCAGGGTGACGGTGATGGAGTAAGTGTGAGGGGTCAGGGTGACGTTGATGGAGTGAGTATAAAGGGGTCAGGGTGATGGTGATGGAGAGAGTGTGAGAGGGTCAGAGTGACTGTGATGAAGTGAATGTGACTGAATCAGCGATACGGTGCTGGAGTGAGTGTGAGGGGTGATTATGACGAATATGCTGTAGGTGTGAGGGGGTCAGGGTGATGCTGATGGAATGCGTGTGAGGGGGTCAGGATGACGGTGATGGAGTGAGTGTCAGGGGTCAGGGTAACGGTGATGGAGTGAGTATGAAAGGTTCAGGGTGATGGTGATGGAGAGAGTGTGAGGGGGTCAGGGTGATGGTAATGGAGTGAGTGTGAGGGGTCAGGGAGAGTGTGATGGAGTGAGTGTGAGGGTGTCGGTGTAACGGTGATGGAGTGAGTGTGAGGACATCACGGTGAGGGTGATGGAGTGAGTGTGAGGGGGTCAGAGAGACAGTGGTGGAGTTAGTGTGAGGGGATCATGTTGACGGTTATGGAGTGAGTGTTAGGGACTCATAGTGTCTGTGACCGGGTGAGTGTGAGGGAGTCAGGGTGACTGTTATGGAGTGTGAGTGTGAGCCGGTCATAATGACTGTGACTTGGTGAGTATGAACGGGTCATGGTGACTGTGATGGAGTGCGTGTGAGGTGGTCAGCGTGACGGTGATTGAGTGAGTGTGAGGGGTCAGGGTGACGGTGATGGAGTGAGTATGAAGGTGTCAGGGTGAGGGTGATGGAGAGAATGTGAGGGGGTCAGTGTGGCGGTGATGGAGTGAGTGTGAGGGTTCAGGGAGAGTATGATGGAATGAGTGTGAGGGGGTCAGGGTGACAGTGATTGAGTCAATTTTCGGGGGTCAGGATGACAGTAATGGAGCGAGTGTGAGAGTGTCAGAGTGACGGTGATGGAGTGAGTGTGAGGGAGTCAGGGTGAGGGTCAGGGTGATGGTGATGGAGTGACTGTGAGAGGGTCTGTGTGACGGGGATGGAGTGGGTGTGATGGGGACGTAGTGACTGTGATGGAGTGAGTGTGAGGGAGTCAGGGAGATGGTGATGGAGTGAGTGTGAATGTGAGGGGTTCAGGGTGACAGGGTTGAATTGAGTGTGTGGGGTAAGGGTGAGGGTGATGGAGTGAGTGTGAGGCGGTCACGGTGAGGGTGATGGAGTGAGTGGGAGAGGATCAGGGTGACGGTGATGGAGGGAGTGTTTGGGGTAAGTGTGACAGCGATGGAGTGAGTGTGAGGGCCTCCGTGTGACGTTGATGGAGTGAGTGTGAGGGGGTCAGGGTGACGGTGATGGAGTAGGTGTGAGGGGGTCAGGGCGACGGTGATGGAATGAGTGTGAGCGGGTCAGGTGAGCAGCGATGGAGTGAGTGTGAGACCGTCAGGGTGAGCGTGATGGAGTGAGCGTGAGCGGGTCAGGTTGACAGCGATGGAGTGAGTGTGAGTGCGTCAGGGTGAGCGTGATGGAGTGACTGTGAAGTGGGTCAGGGTGACGGAGATGGAGTGAGTGTGAGAGGGTTAGGGTAACGGTGATGGATGTGAGTGTGAGCGGGTAAGGTTGACAGCGATGGAGTGAGCGTGTGTGCGTCAGGGTGAGTGTAATGGAGTGAGTGTGAGGGGGTCAGGGTGATGATGATGGAGTGAGTGTGAGAGGGTCAGTGTGACGGGGATGGAGCGAGTGTGAGCGCATCAGTGTGACGGTGATGGAGTGAGTGTGAGGGGATCATGGTGACGGTGATGGAGTGAGGTGTGAGGGGGTCATAGTGACTGTGACTTGGTGAGTGTGAGGGAGTCAGGGTGACTGTGATGGATTGAGTATGAGGCGGTCCGGGTGAGGGTGTTGGAGAGAATGTGAGGGGCTCAGGGTGACAGTTATTGAGTAAATGTGAGGGGCTCAGGGTGACAGTGATGGGGCGAGTGAGGGAGAGTGTAAGGGTGAGGGTGGTGGAGTGAGTGTGAGGAGGTCAGGGTGATGGTAATGGAGTGAGTGTGAGGGGTTCAGGGTGACAGTGAGGAAGTGAGTGTGAGGGGTAAGGGTGATGGTCATGGGGTGAGTGTGAGGGGGTCAGGGTGATGATGATGGAGTGAGAGTGAGGAGGTCTGGGTGACAGGGATGGAGTGGGTGTGATGGGGACATAGTGACTGTGACAGGGGTGTGTGAGGGGGTCAGGGTGACGGTGATGGAGTAGTTGTGAGGGGGTCAGGGCGACGGTGATGGAGTAGTTGTGAGGGGGTCAGGGCGACGGTAATGGAGTGAGTGTGACCGGGTCAGGTTAACAGCGATGCAGTGAGTGTGAGTGCGTCAGGGTGACGGTGAATGAGTGAGCGTGAGTGGGTCAGGTTGACAGCGATGGAGTGAGTGTGAGTGCGTCAGGGTGAGCGTGATTGCGTGAGTGTGAGTGTGTCAGGGAGAGTGTGATGGAGTGATTGTGAGGGGAACAGGGTGACGGTGATGGAGTGAGTTTGAGAGGGTCAGTGTGACGGGGATGGAGCGAGTGTGAGGTCATCAGTGTGACGGTGATGTAGTGAGTGTGAGGGGATCATGGTGACGGTGATGGAGTGAGTGTGAGGGGGTCATAATGACTGTGACTTGGTGAGTATGAAGAGGTCAGGGTGACGTTGATGGAGAGAGCGTGATGGGGACCTGGTGACTGTCACTGGGTGAGTGTGAGGGGGTCAGGGTGACAGTGATGGAGTGAGCGTGAGGAGGTCATATTAACTGTGACTGGGTGAGTGTGAGGGGGTCATGTTGACTGCGACGGAGTGAGTATGAGGCGGTCACGGTGACGGTGATAGAGTGAGTGTTAGGGATTCAGGCTGACGGTGATGGCTTGAGTGCGAGGGGCTCACAGTGTCTGAGACTAGGTAAGTGTGAGGGGGTCAGGGTGAGGGAGATGGAGAGAATGTGAGGAGGTCAGCGTGGCGGTGATGGAGTGAGTGTGAGCGGGTCAGGCTGACACCGATAGAGTGAGTGTGAGCGTAATGGAGTGAATTTGAGGGTGTCGGAGATGGGGTGAGTGTAAGAGGTTCAGGGTGGCAGTGATTGAGTCAGGGTGAGGGTGTCAGGGTGATGTTGAAGGAGTGAGTGTGAGAGTGTCAGGGTAACGGTGACGAAGTGAGTGAGAGAGGGTCAGGGCGACGGTGGAAGAGTGAGTATGTGGGGGTCAGGATAATGGTGATGAAGTGAGTGTGAAGGTGTCAAGGTGACAGTGATAGAGTGAGTGTGAGACTGTCAGGGTGACGGTGATGTAGTTGGTGTGAGTGGGTCAGTGTGACTGTGATGGCGTGAGTGTAGGAGGGTCAGAGTGACAGTGATGGAGTGAGTGTGAGGGGGCCAGGGTGACAGTGATGGAGTGAGTATGAGGGGGTCAGGGTGACGGTGATGGAGTGAGTGTGAGGATGTCAGTGTGACAGTGATGGAGTGAGTGTGTGAGTGTCAGTATGATGGTGATAGACTGAGTGTGAGAGTGTCAGGGTGACTGCGATTAAGTGAGGGTGACTGGATCAGCGTGACGGTGATGGAGTGAGTGTGATGGGGTCAGTTTGAAGGTGATCGAGTGAGTGTGAGTGAGCCAGGGTGTCAATGATGGAGTGAGTGTGAGGGGATCATGGTGATGGAGTTAGTGTGAGTTGGTCATAGTGACTGGGACTGGGTGAGTGTGAGGGGGTCAGGGTGACAGTGATGGAGTGAGTGTGAGGAGGTCAGTGAGACGGTGATGGAGTGAGGGTGATGGGGACATAGTGACTGTGAGTTGGTCTGTGTGAGGGGGTCATGGTGACAGTGATGGAGTGAGTGTGAGGGGGCCAGGGTGACAGTGATGGAGTGAGTATGAGGGGGTCAGGGTGACGGTGATGGAGTGAGTTTGAGGTGACCATGGTGACTGTGATGGAGTGAGTGTGAAGGGGTCAGGATGAGGGTGATGGAGTGAGTGTGAGGGGGTCAAGGTGACAGTGATGGAGTGAGTGTGCGAGGGTCAGGGTGACGGTGATTGAGTAAGTGTGAGGGTGTAAGGGTGACGGTGATGGAGTGAGTGTGAGGATGTCAGGGTGAGAGTGATGGAGTGAGTGTGAGAGGGTCAGTATGATGGTGATGGACTGAGTGTGAGAGTGTCAGGGTGACTGCGATGAAGTGAGGGTGACTGGATCAGCGTGACGGTGATGGAATGAGTGTGATGGGATCAGTTTGAAGGTGATCGAGTGAGTGTGAGTGAGTCAGTGTGTCAATGATGGAGTGAGTGTAAGGGGATCATGGTGATGGTGATGGAGTGAGTGTCAGTTGGTCATACTGACTGTGACTGGGTGAGTGTGAGGGGGTCAGGGTGGTGGGTCTGGAGTGAGTGTGAGGAGGTCAGAGAGACGGTGATGGAGTGAGCGTAATGGGGACATAGTGACTGTGAGGTGGTCTGTGTGAGGGGGTCAGGGTGACAGTGATGGAGTGAGTGCGAGGGGGTCAGGGTGACGGTGATGGTGTGAGTGTGAGGGCATCAGTGTGACGGTGAAGGAGTTCGTGTGAGGGGGCAGTGCGACAGTGACAGAGTGAGTGTAAGGGGGCAATGAGGCAATGATGAAGTGAGAGTGAGGGGGTCAGGGTGACAGTGATGGAGTGAGTGTGAGGTGGTCATAGAGACTGTGACTGGGTGAGTGTGAGGGGGTCAGAGTGACGGTGACGTAGTGAGTGAGATGGGGGCAGGGTGAGGGCGATGGAGTGAGTGTGAGAGGCTCAGTGTGACGGTGATGGAGTGAGTGTGAGGCGGTTAGGGTGACGGAGATACAGTGAGTGTGAGGGGATCAAGGTGACAGTGATGGTATGAGTGTGAGGGGATCAGGGTGATGATGAAGAAGTGAGTGTGAGAGTGTCAGGGTGACGGTGACGAAGTGAGTGAGAGAGGGTCAGGGCGACGGTGATAGAGTATGAGGGGGTCAGGGTGATGGTGGTGGAATAAGTGTGATGATGTCAAGGTAACAGTGATAGAGTGAGTGGGAGACTGTCAGGGTGACGGTGATGGAGTTGCTGTCAGTGGGTCAGTGTGACTGTGATGGAATGAGTGCGAGGGGGCCAGGGCAACTGTGATGGAGTGAGTGTGAGTGTGTAAGGGTGATGGTGATGGAGTAAGTGTGAGAGTGTCAGTATGAGGATGATACAGTGAATATGAGGTGGCCAGGGTGAGGGTGATGGTGGGAGTGTGAGGGGGTCAAGGTGACAGTGATGGAGTGAGTGTGAGACTGTCAGGGTGACGGTGATGAAGTTGGTGTGAGTGGGTCAGTGTGACGGTGATGGAGTGAGTGTGAGGGGTTCAGGGTGACAGTGAGGAAGTGAGTGTGAGGGGTAAGGGTGAGGGTGATGGAGTGAGTGTGAGTGCGTCTGGGTGACGGTGATTGTGTCAGTGTAAGGAGGTCATGGTGACAGCAATGGAATGAGTGTGAGGGAGTCAGGGTGAATGTGATGGACTGAGTGTGAGGGGGTCATGGTGACGGAGATGGAGTGAGTGTGAGAGGGTCAGGGTGACGGTGATGGAGCGAGTATGAGGGTGTCAGTGTGACAGTGATTGAGTCAGTGTGAGTGGGTCAGGGTGACAGTGATGGAGGGAGTGTGAGCGGGTCAGGGAGACAGTGATGGAGTGAGTGTGAGGGGGTCAGGGTGATGGCGATTGAGTCAGTGTGAGGAGGTCAGAGTGAGAGTGATGGAGCGAGTGTGAGCGGGTCAGGGAGACAGTGATGGAGCGAGTGTGAGGGCTTCAGGGTGACAGTGAGGAAGTGAGTGTGAGGGGTAAGGGTGAGGGTGATGGAGTGAGTGTGAGAGTGTCAGGATGACGGGGATGGAGTGGGTGTGATGGGGACGAAGTGACTGTGACAGGGTGTGTGTGAGGCGGTCATGGTGAGGGTGATGGTGTGAGTGTGAGGGGGCCAGCGTGACAGTAATGGAGTGTGTGTGAGAAGGTCAGGGTGACGGTGATGGAGGGAATGTGAGGGGTTAAGTGTGACTGCGATGGAGTGAGTGTGAGGTCGTACGTGTGATGGTGATGGAGTGAGCGTGAGGGGGTCAGCGTGACGGTGATGGAGTAGGTGTGAGGGGGTCAGGGCGACGGTAATGGAGTGAGTGTGACCGGGTCAGGTTAACAGCGAAGAAGTGAGTGTGAGTGCGTCAGGGTGAGCGTGATGGAGTGAGCGTGAGCGGGTCAGGTTGACAGCGATGGAGTGAGTGTGAGTGCGTCAGGGTGACGGTGATGCAGTGAGTATGAGAGGGTCAGTGTGACGGTGATGGAGTGAGTATGAGGGTTCAGGGAGAGTGTGATGGAGTGAGTGTGAGGGGGTCAGGGTGACGGTGATGGAATGAGTGTGAGAGGGTCAGTGTGACGGGGATGGGGCGAGTGTGAGGGCATCAGTGTTATGGTGATGGAGTGAGTGTGAAGAGGTCAGGGTGACGGTGATGGGGTGAGCGTGATGGGGACCTGGTGACTGTCACTGGGTGAGTCTGAGGGGGTCAGGGTGACAGTGATGGAGTGAGCGTGAGGGGGTCATATTAACTGTGACTGGGTGAGTGTGAGGGGGTCATGTTGACTGTGATGGAGTGAGTATGAGGCGGTCATGGTGAAGGTGATAGAGTGAGTGTCAGGGGTTCAGGCTGACGGTGATGGCTTGAGTGTGAGGTGCTCACAGTGACTGTGACTAGGTAAGTGTGAGGGGGTCAGGGTGAGGAGGATGGAGAGAATGTGAGGAGGTCAGCGTAGTGGTGATGGAGTGAGTGTGACCGGGTCAGGCTGACAGAGATGGAGTGAGTGTGAGCGTAATGGAGTGATTGTGAGGGTGACAGGGTGTCGGAGATGGGGTGAGTGTGAGAGGTTCAGGGTGACAGTGATGAATCAGTGTGAAGCGGTCAGGGTGATGTTGAAGGAGTGAGTGTGAGAGTGTCAGGGTAACGGTGATGAAGTGAGTGAGAGAGGGTCAGGGCGACGGTGAAAGAGTGAGTATGTGGGGGTAAGGATGATGGTGATGGAATGAGTGTGAAGGTGTCAAGGTGACAGTGATAGAGTGAGTGTGAGACTGTCAGGGTGACGGTGATGTAGTTGGTGTGAGTGGGCCAGTGTGACTGTGATGGAGTGAGAGTAGGAGGGTCAGGGTGACGGTGATGGAGTGAGTGTGAGGGGGCCACGGTGACAGTGATGGAGTGAGTATGAGAGAGTCAGGGTGACGGTGATGGAGTGGTGTGAGGGTGTCAGTGTGACGGTGATAGAGTGAGTGTGAGGGGATCATGGTGACTGTGATGGAGTGAGTGTGAAGGGGTCAGGATGAGGGTGTTGGAGTGAGTGTGAGGGGGTCAAGGTGACAGTGCTGGAGTGAGTGTGAGGGGGCCACGGTGACAGTGATGAAGTGAGTGTGAGGTCGTCAAGGTGACAGTGATGGAGTCAGTGTGAGGGGGCCACGGTGACAGTGATGGAGTGAGTGTGCGAGGGTCAGGATGACGGTGCTTGAGTAAGTGTGAGGGTTTAAGGGTGACGGTGATGGGGTGAGTGTAAGGATGTCAGTGTGAGGATGATGGAGTGAGTGTGAGGATGTCAGTGTTACAGTGATGGAGTGAGTGTGAGGGGTTCAGGGTGACGTTGGTGGAGTGAGTGTGAGTGGGTCAGTATGTTGGTGATGGACTGAGTGTGAGAGTGTCAGGGTGACAGCGATGAAGTGAGTGACTGGATCAGCGTGACGGTGATGGAGTGAGTGTGAGGGGGTCAGTTTGAAGGTGATCGAGTGAGTGTGAGTGAGTCATGGTATCGATGATGGAGTGAGTGTGAGGGGATCATGCTGATGGTGATGGAGTTAGTGTGAGGGGGTCATAGTGACTGTGACTGGGTGAGTGTGAGGGGGTCAGGGTGACGAGTTTGGAGTGAGTGTGAGGAGGTCAGCGTGGCGGTGATGAAATGAGTGTGAAGAGGTCAGGGAGACGGTGATGGAGTGAGCGTGATGGGGACATAGTGACTGTGAGTGGGTGAGTGTGAGGGGGTCAGGGTAACAGTGATGGATGAGTGCGAGGGGGTCAGGGTGACGGTGATGGTGTGAGTGTGAGGGGATCATAGTGACTGCGAGTGGGTGAGTGTGAGGGGGTCAGGGTAACAGTGATGGAGTGAGTGCGAGGGGGTCAGGGTGACGGTGATGAAGTGAGTGTCAGGGCGTCAGTGTGACGGTGAAGGAGTGAGTGTGAGGGGGCAGTGCGACAGTGATGGAGTGAGTGTGAGGGGGCAGTACGACAGTGATGGAGTGAGTGTGAGGGGGCCAGGTTGACCGCGATGGGGTGAGTGTGAGGGGGTCATAGAGACTGTGACTGGGTCATGGTGACGGTGATGGAGTGAGTGAGAGGCGGTCAGGTTGAGGGCGATGGAGTGAGCGTGAGCGGGTCAGGGTGATGGTGATGGTGTGAGTGCGTCAGGGTGACAGTGATGGAGTGGGCGTGAGGGGTCAGGATGACAGTGATGGAGTTAGTGTGAGGGGTTCAGGGAGACAATGATGGACTGAGAGTGATCGGGTTTGTGTGATGGGGATGGAATCAGTGTGAGAGGGTCAGGGTGATGGTGATGGAGTGAGTGTGAGGTGATCATGGTGACTGTGATGGAGTGAGTGTGAGGGGGTCAAGGTGACAGTGATGGAGTGTGTGTGCGAGGGTCAGGATGATGGTAATTGAGTAAATGTGAGGGTGTAAGGGTGACGGTGATGGAGTGAGTGTGTGTGTGTCATGGTGATGGTGTTGGAGTGAGTGTGAGATGGTCAGGGTGAGGGTGATGGAGTGAGTGTGAGGTGGTCAAGGTGAAAGTGATGGAGTGTGTGTGCGACGGTCAGGATGACGGTAATTAAGTAAGTGTGAGGGTGTAAGGGTGACGGTGATGGATTGAGTGTGAGGATGTCAGGGTGACTGTGATGCAGTGAGTGTGAGGGGGTCAGGGTGATGGTGATGGAATGAGTGCGATGGGGTCTGGGTGAGGGGGATGGAGTAAGTGTGAGAAGGTCAGGGTGACGGTGATACAGCGAGTATGAGGTGGCCAGGGTAAGGGTGATGGAGAGAGTGTGAGGGGGTCAGTGTGACTGATGGAGTGAGTGTGAGGGGATCATGGTGACCGTGATAGAGTGAGTATGAGGTGGCCAGGATGAGGGTGAGGGATTGAGTGTGAGGTGGCAAGGGTGAGGGCAAGTGTGAGTGTGTAGGGTGACAGTGATGGAGCGAGTGAGAGGGGTTCAGGGCGACGGTGATGGAGAGAGTGTGAGGGGGTGGGTGACGGTGATGGAGTGAGAGTGAGAGGGTCAGGGTGACGGATAACGGAGTGAGAGTGAGAGGGTCAGAGTGACGGTGATGGAGTGAGTGTGAGTGCCTCTGGGTGATGGTGATTGTGTCAGTGTGAGGGGATCAGGATGATGGTGATGAAGTGAGTGTGAGGGAGTCAGGGTGACGGTTAACGGCGTGAGTGTGAGTGGGTCAGGGTGCCAGTGATGGAGTGAGTGTGAAAAGGTCAGGGTGACGGGGATGGAGTGATAATGAGGGGATCAGTGTGAAGGTGATGGAGTGAGTGTGAGGGGATTAGGGTGATGGTGATGGAGTGAGTGCGAGGCGGTCAGCGTGACTGATGGATTGAGTGTGAGGGGATCATGGTGACCGTGGAGGAGTGAGTGTGAGGGGGTCAGGGCGAGTGTGAAGGAGTGAGTGTGAGAGGGTAAGGGTGACGGGGATGGAGTGAGTATGAGGGGGTCAGGGTGGGTGTGACAGAGTGGGTGTGAGGGGGTCGGGTGACGATGATGAAGTGAGTGTGAGGGGTTCAGTGTGAAGGTGATGGAGTGAGTGTGAATGGGTCAGTTTGCTGGTGATGGAGTGAGTGTGAGGAGGTTAGGGTGACGGTGATGGAGTGAGTGTGGGAGGGCCAGGGTGACGGTGATGGAGTGAGTGTGAGCGGGTCAGGGTGACAGTGATGGAGTGAGTGTGGGAGGGCCAGGGTGACGGTGATGGAGTGAGTATGAGCGGGTCAGGGTGACGGAGATGGAGTGAGTGTGAGAGGGTCAGGGTGACGGTGATGGAGCGAGTATGAGGGTGTCAGGGTGACAGTGATTGAATCAGTGTGAGTGGGTCAGGGTGACAGTGATGGAGCGAGTGTGAGCGGGTCAGGGTGACAGTGATGGAGTGAGTGTGAGGGGGTCAGGGTGATGGCGATTGAGTCAGTGTGAGGGAGTCAGGGTGACAGTGATGGAGCGAGTGTGAGCGGGTCAGGGAGACAGTGATGGAGCGAGTGTGAGGGGTTCAGGGTGACAGTGAGAAAGTGAGTGTGAGGGGTAAGGGTGAGGGTGATGGAGTGAGTGTGAGAGTGTCAGGATGACGGGGATGGAGTGGGTGTGATGGGGACGAAGTGACTGTGACAGGGTGTGTGTGAGGCGGTCATGGTGAGGGTGATGGTGTGAGTGTGAGGGGGCCAGTGTGACAGTAATGGAGTGTGTGTAAGAAGGTCAGGGTGACGGTGATGGAGGGAATGTGAGGGGTTAAGTGTGACTGCGGTGGAGTGAGTGTGAGGTCGTACGTGTGATGGTGTTGGAGTGAGCGTGAGGGGGTCAGGGTGACGGTGATGGAGTAGGTGTGAGGGGGTCATGGCGACGGTCATAGAGTGAGAGTGACCGGGTCTGGTTATCAGCGATGGAGTGAGTGTGAGTGCGTCAGGGTGAACGTGATGGAGTGAGCGTGAGCGGGTCAGGTTGACAGCGATGGAGTGAGTGTGAGTGCGTCAGGGTGACGGTGATGCAGTGAGTATGAGAGGGTCAGTGTGACATTTATGGAGTGAGTATGAGGGTTCAGGGAGAGTGTGATGGAGTGAGTGTGAGGGGGTCAGGGTGGCGGTGATGGAGTGAGTGTGAGAGGGAGAGTGTGACGGGGATGGGGCGAGTGTGAGGGCATCAGTGTGATGGTGATGGAGTGAGTGTGAGGGGATCATGGTGATGGTGATGGAGTGAGCGTGAGGGGGTCATAGTGACTGTGACTTGGTGAGTGTGAAGAGGTCAGGGTGATGGTGATGGAGTGAGCGTGATGGGGACCTCGTGACTGTCACTGGGTGAGTCTGAGGGGGTCAGGGTGACAGTGATGGAATGAGCGTGAGGGGATCATACTAACTGTGACTGGGTGAGTGTGAGGGGGTCATGTTGACTGTGATGGAGTTAGTATGAGGCGGTCATGGTGACGGTGATAGAGTGAGTGTCAGGGGTTCAGGCTGACGGTGATGGCTTGAGTGTGAGGGGCTCACAGTGTCTGTGACTATGTAAGTGTGAGGGGGTCAGGGTGAGGAGGATGGAGAGAATGTGAGGAGGTCAGCGTAGTGGTGATGGAGTGAGTGTGACCGGGTCAGGCTGACAGCGATGGAGTGAGTGTGAGCGTAATGGAGTGAGTGTGAGGGTGTCAGGGTGTCGGAGATGGGGTGAGTGTGAGAGGTTCAGGGTGACAGTGATGAGTCAGTGTGAAGGGGTCAGGGTGATGTTGAAGGAGTGAGTGTGAGAGTGTCAGGGTAACGGTGATGAAGTGAGTGAGAGAGGGTCAGGGCGACGGTGAAAGAGTGAGTATGTGGGGGTAAGGATGATGGTGATGGAATGAGTGTGAAGGTGTCAAGGTGACAGTGATAGAGTGAGTGTGAGACTGTCAGGGTGACGGTGATATAGTTGGTGTGAGTGGGTCAGTGTGACTGTGATGGAGTGAGAGTAGGAGGGTCAGGGTGACAGTTATGTAGTGAGTGTGAGGGGGCTACGGTGACAGTGATGGAGTGAGTATGAGAGGGTCAGGGTGACGGTGATGGAGTGGTGTGAGGGGGTCATGGCGACGGTCATAGAGTGAGAGTGACCGGGTCTGGTTATCAGCGATGGAGTGAGTGTGAGTGCGTCAGGGTGAACGTGATGGAGTGAGCGTGAGCGGGTCAGGTTGACAGCGATGGAGTGAGTGTGAGTGCGTCAGGGTGACGGTGATGCAGTGAGTATGAGAGGGTCAGTGTGACATTTATGGAGTGAGTATGAGGGTTCAGGGAGAGTGTGATGGAGTGAGTGTGAGGGGGTCAGGGTGGCGGTGATGGAGTGAGTGTGAGAGGGAGAGTGTGACGGGGATGGGGCGAGTGTGAGGGCATCAGTGTGATGGTGATGGAGTGAGTGTGAGGGGATCATGGTGATGGTGATGGAGTGAGTGTGAGGGGGTCATAGTGACTGTGACTTGGTGAGTGTGAAGAGGTCAGGGTGATGGTGATGGAGTGAGCGTGATGGGGACCTCGTGACTGTCACTGGGTGAGTCTGAGGGGGTCAGGGTGACAGTGATGGAATGAGCGTGAGGGGATCATATTAACTGTGACTGGGTGAGTGTGAGGGGGTCATGTTGACTGTGATGGAGTTAGTATGAGGCGGTCATGCTGACGGTGATAGAGTGAGTGTCAGGGGTTCAGGCTGACGGTGATGGCTTGAGTGTGAGGGGCTCACCGTGTCTGTGACTATGTAAGTGTGAGGGGGTCAGGGTGAGGAGGATGGAGAGAATGTGAGGAGGTCAGCGTAGTGGTGATGGAGTGAGTGTGACCGGGTCAGGCTGACAGCGATGGAGTGAGTGTGAGCGTAATGGAGTGAGTGTGAGGGTGTCAGGGTGTCGGAGATGGGGTGAGTGTGAGAGGTTCAGGGTGACAGTGATGAGTCAGTGTGAAGGGGTCAGGGTGATGTTGAAGGAGTGAGTGTGAGAGTGTCAGGGTAACGGTGATGAAGTGAGTGAGAGAGGGTCAGGGCGACGGTGAAAGAGTGAGTATGTGGGGGTAAGGATGATGGTGATGGAATGAGTGTGAAGGTGTCAAGGTGACAGTGATAGAGTGAGTGTGAGACTGTCAGGGTGACGGTGATATAGTTGGTGTGAGTGGGTCAGTGTGACTGTGATGGAGTGAGAGTAGGAGGGTCAGGGTGACAGTTATGTAGTGAGTGTGAGGGGGCTACGGTGACAGTGATGGAGTGAGTATGAGAGGGTCAGGGTGACGGTGATGGAGTGGTGTGAGGGGGTCATGGCGACGGTCATAGAGTGAGAGTGACCGGGTCTGGTTATCAGCGATGGAGTGAGTGTGAGTGCGTCAGGGTGAACGTGATGGAGTGAGCGTGAGCGGGTCAGGTTGACAGCGATGGAGTGAGTGTGAGTGCGTCAGGGTGACGGTGATGCAGTGAGTATGAGAGGGTCAGTGTGACATTTATGGAGTGAGTATGAGGGTTCAGGGAGAGTGTGATGGAGTGAGTGTGAGGGGGTCAGGGTGGCGGTGATGGAGTGAGTGTGAGAGGGAGAGTGTGACGGGGATGGGGCGAGTGTGAGGGCATCAGTGTGATGGTGATGGAGTGAGTGTGAGGGGATCATGGTGATGGTGATGGAGTGAGCGTGAGGGGGTCATAGTGACTGTGACTTGGTGAGTGTGAAGAGGTCAGGGTGATGGTGATGGAGTGAGCGTGATGGGGACCTCGTGACTGTCACTGGGTGAGTCTGAGGGGGTCAGGGTGACAGTGATGGAATGAGCGTGAGGGGATCATACTAACTGTGACTGGGTGAGTGTGAGGGGGTCATGTTGACTGTGATGGAGTTAGTATGAGGCGGTCATGGTGACGGTGATAGAGTGAGTGTCAGGGGTTCAGGCTGACGGTGATGGCTTGAGTGTGAGGGGCTCACAGTGTCTGTGACTATGTAAGTGTGAGGGGGTCAGGGTGAGGAGGATGGAGAGAATGTGAGGAGGTCAGCGTAGTGGTGATGGAGTGAGTGTGACCGGGTCAGGCTGACAGCGATGGAGTGAGTGTGAGCGTAATGGAGTGAGTGTGAGGGTGTCAGGGTGTCGGAGATGGGGTGAGTGTGAGAGGTTCAGGGTGACAGTGATGAGTCAGTGTGAAGGGGTCAGGGTGATGTTGAAGGAGTGAGTGTGAGAGTGTCAGGGTAACGGTGATGAAGTGAGTGAGAGAGGGTCAGGGCGACGGTGAAAGAGTGAGTATGTGGGGGTAAGGATGATGGTGATGGAATGAGTGTGAAGGTGTCAAGGTGACAGTGATAGAGTGAGTGTGAGACTGTCAGGGTGACGGTGATATAGTTGGTGTGAGTGGGTCAGTGTGACTGTGATGGAGTGAGAGTAGGAGGGTCAGGGTGACAGTTATGTAGTGAGTGTGAGGGGGCTACGGTGACAGTGATGGAGTGAGTATGAGAGGGTCAGGGTGACGGTGATGGAGTGGTGTGAGGGGGTCATGGCGACGGTCATAGAGTGAGAGTGACCGGGTCTGGTTATCAGCGATGGAGTGAGTGTGAGTGCGTCAGGGTGAACGTGATGGAGTGAGCGTGAGCGGGTCAGGTTGACAGCGATGGAGTGAGTGTGAGTGCGTCAGGGTGACGGTGATGCAGTGAGTATGAGAGGGTCAGTGTGACATTTATGGAGTGAGTATGAGGGTTCAGGGAGAGTGTGATGGAGTGAGTGTGAGGGGGTCAGGGTGGCGGTGATGGAGTGAGTGTGAGAGGGAGAGTGTGACGGGGATGGGGCGAGTGTGAGGGCATCAGTGTGATGGTGATGGAGTGAGTGTGAGGGGATCATGGTGATGGTGATGGAGTGAGTGTGAGGGGGTCATAGTGACTGTGACTTGGTGAGTGTGAAGAGGTCAGGGTGATGGTGATGGAGTGAGCGTGATGGGGACCTCGTGACTGTCACTGGGTGAGTCTGAGGGGGTCAGGGTGACAGTGATGGAATGAGCGTGAGGGGATCATATTAACTGTGACTGGGTGAGTGTGAGGGGGTCATGTTGACTGTGATGGAGTTAGTATGAGGCGGTCATGCTGACGGTGATAGAGTGAGTGTCAGGGGTTCAGGCTGACGGTGATGGCTTGAGTGTGAGGGGCTCACCGTGTCTGTGACTATGTAAGTGTGAGGGGGTCAGGGTGAGGAGGATGGAGAGAATGTGAGGAGGTCAGCGTAGTGGTGATGGAGTGAGTGTGACCGGGTCAGGCTGACAGCGATGGAGTGAGTGTGAGCGTAATGGAGTGAGTGTGAGGGTGTCAGGGTGTCGGAGATGGGGTGAGTGTGAGAGGTTCAGGGTGACAGTGATGAGTCAGTGTGAAGGGGTCAGGGTGATGTTGAAGGAGTGAGTGTGAGAGTGTCAGGGTAACGGTGATGAAGTGAGTGAGAGAGGGTCAGGGCGACGGTGAAAGAGTGAGTATGTGGGGGTAAGGATGATGGTGATGGAATGAGTGTGAAGGTGTCAAGGTGACAGTGATAGAGTGAGTGTGAGACTGTCAGGGTGACGGTGATATAGTTGGTGTGAGTGGGTCAGTGTGACTGTGATGGAGTGAGAGTAGGAGGGTCAGGGTGACAGTTATGTAGTGAGTGTGAGGGGGCTACGGTGACAGTGATGGAGTGAGTATGAGAGGGTCAGGGTGACGGTGATGGAGTGGTGTGAGGGGGTCATGGCGACGGTCATAGAGTGAGAGTGACCGGGTCTGGTTATCAGCGATGGAGTGAGTGTGAGTGCGTCAGGGTGAACGTGATGGAGTGAGCGTGAGCGGGTCAGGTTGACAGCGATGGAGTGAGTGTGAGTGCGTCAGGGTGACGGTGATGCAGTGAGTATGAGAGGGTCAGTGTGACATTTATGGAGTGAGTATGAGGGTTCAGGGAGAGTGTGATGGAGTGAGTGTGAGGGGGTCAGGGTGGCGGTGATGGAGTGAGTGTGAGAGGGAGAGTGTGACGGGGATGGGGCGAGTGTGAGGGCATCAGTGTGATGGTGATGGAGTGAGTGTGAGGGGATCATGGTGATGGTGATGGAGTGAGCGTGAGGGGGTCATAGTGACTGTGACTTGGTGAGTGTGAAGAGGTCAGGGTGATGGTGATGGAGTGAGCGTGATGGGGACCTCGTGACTGTCACTGGGTGAGTCTGAGGGGGTCAGGGTGACAGTGATGGAATGAGCGTGAGGGGATCATACTAACTGTGACTGGGTGAGTGTGAGGGGGTCATGTTGACTGTGATGGAGTTAGTATGAGGCGGTCATGGTGACGGTGATAGAGTGAGTGTCAGGGGTTCAGGCTGACGGTGATGGCTTGAGTGTGAGGGGCTCACAGTGTCTGTGACTATGTAAGTGTGAGGGGGTCAGGGTGAGGAGGATGGAGAGAATGTGAGGAGGTCAGCGTAGTGGTGATGGAGTGAGTGTGACCGGGTCAGGCTGACAGCGATGGAGTGAGTGTGAGCGTAATGGAGTGAGTGTGAGGGTGTCAGGGTGTCGGAGATGGGGTGAGTGTGAGAGGTTCAGGGTGACAGTGATGAGTCAGTGTGAAGGGGTCAGGGTGATGTTGAAGGAGTGAGTGTGAGAGTGTCAGGGTAACGGTGATGAAGTGAGTGAGAGAGGGTCAGGGCGACGGTGAAAGAGTGAGTATGTGGGGGTAAGGATGATGGTGATGGAATGAGTGTGAAGGTGTCAAGGTGACAGTGATAGAGTGAGTGTGAGACTGTCAGGGTGTCGGTGATATAGTTGGTGTGAGTGGGCCAGTGTGACTGTGATGGAGTGAGAGTAGGAGGGTCAGGGTGACAGTGATGGAGTGAGTGTGAGGGGGCTACGGTGACAGTGATGGAGTGAGTATGAGAGGGTCAGGGTGACGGTGATGGAGTGGTGTGAGGGGGTCAGTGTGACGGTGATAGAGTGAGTGTGAGGGGATCATGGTGACTGTGATGGAGTGAGTGTGAAGGGGTCAGGATGAGGGTAATGGAGTGAGTGTGAGGGGGTCAAGGTGACAGTGCTGGAGTGAGTGTGAGGGGGCCACGGTGACAGTGATGAAGTGAGTGTGAGGTCGTCAAGGTGACAGTGATGGAGTCAGTGTGAGGGGGCCACGGTGACAGTGATGGAGTGACTGTGCGAGGGTCAGGATGACGGTGCTTGAGTAAGTGTGAGGGTGTAAGGGTGACGGTGATGGAGTGAGTGTGAGGATGTCAGTGTTTGGATGATGGAGTGAGTGTGAGGATGTCAGTGTTACAGTGATGGAGTGAGTGTGAGGGGTTCAGGGTGACGTTGGTGGAGTGAGTGTGAGTGGGTCAGTATGTTGGTGATGGACTGAGTGTGAGAGTGTCAGGGTGACAGCGATGAAGTGAGTGACTGGATCAGCGTGACGGTGATGGAGTGAGTGTGAGGGGGTCAGTTTGAAGGTGATCGAGTGTGTGTGAGTGAGTCAGGGTATCGATGATGGAGTGAGCGTGAGGGGATCATGCTGATGGTGATGGGCTTAGTGTGAGGGGGTCATAGTGACTTTGACTGGTTGAGTGTGAGGGGGTCAGGGTGACGAGTTTGGTGTGAGTGTGAGGAGGTCAGCGTGGCGGTGATGAAATGAGTGTGAAGAGGTCAGGGAGGCGGTGATGGAGTGAGCGTGATGGGGACATAGTGACTGTGAGTGGGTGAGTGTGAGGGGGTCAGGGTAACAGTGATGGATGAGTGCGAGGGGGTCAGGGTGACGCTGATGGTGTGAGTGTGAGGGGGTCATAGTGACTGCGAGTGGGTGAGTGTGAGGGGGTCAGGGTAACAGTGATGGAGTGAGTGCGAGGGGGTCAGGGTGACGGTGATGGAGTGAGTGTGAGGTGGTCAGGGTGACGGTGATGGAGTGAGTGTGAGGGGGTAAGTGTGACTGTGATGAAGTGAGTGTCAGTGCGTCAGTGTGACGGTGAAGGAGTGAGTGTGAGGGGGCAGTGCGACAGTGATGAAGTGAGTGTGAGGGGGCAGTACGACAGTGATGGAGTGAGTGTGAAGGGGCCAGGTTGACAGCGATGGGGTGAGTGTGAGGGGGTCATAGAGACTGTGAATGGGTGAGTGTGACGGGATCAGGGTGACGGTGATGGAGTGAGTGAGAGGCGGTCAGGTTGAGGGCGATGGAGTGAGTGTGAGCGGGTCAGGGTGATGGTGATGGTGTGAGTGCGTCAGGGTGACAGTGATGGAGTGGGCGTGAGGGGTCAGGATGACAGTGATGGAGTTAGTGTGAGGGGATCAGGGAGACAGTGATGGACTGAGAGTGATCGGGTTTGTGTAATGGGGATGGAATCAGTGTGAGAGGGTCAGGGTGATGGTGATGGAGTGAGTGTGAGGTGATCATGGTGACTGTGATGGAGTGAGTGTGAGGGGGTCAAGGTGACAGTGATGGAGTGTGTGTGCGAGGGTCAGGATGATGATAATTGAGTAAATGTGAGGGTGTAAGGGTGACGGTGATGGAGTGAGTGTGTGTGTGTCATGGTGACGGTGTTGGAGTGAGTGTGAGGTGGTCAGGGTGAGGGTGATGGAGTGAGTGTGAGGTGGTCAAGGTGAAAGTGATGGAGTGTGTGTGCGACGGTCAGGATGACGGTAATTAAGTAAGTGTGAGGGTGTAAGGGTGACGGTGATGGATTGAGTGTGAGGATGTCAGGGTGACTGTGATGCAGTGAGTGTGAGGGGGTCAGGGTGATGGTGAAGGAATGAGTGCGATGGGGTCTGGGTGAGGGGGATGGAGTAATGTGAGAGGGTCAGGGTAACGGTGATACAGCGAGTATGATGTGACCAGGGTAAGGGTGATGGAGGGAGTGTGAGGGGGTCAGTGTGACTGATGGAGTGAGTGTGAGGGGATCATGGTGACCGTGATAGAGTGAGTATGAGGTGGCCAGGATGAGGGTGAGGGATTGAGTGTGAGGTGGCAAGGGTGACGGCAAGTGTGAGTGTGTAGGGTGACAGTGATGGAGCGAGTGAAAGGGGTTCAGGGCGACGGTGGTGGAGAGAGTGTGAGGGGGTGGGTGACGGTGATGGAGTGAGAGTGAGAGGGTCAGGATGATGTTTAACGGAGTGAGAGTGAGAGGGTCAGAGTGCCGGTGATGGAGTGAGTGTGAGTGCCTCTGGGTGATGGTGATTGTGTCAGTGTGAGGGGCGCAGGATGATGGTGATGGAGTGAGTGTGAGGGAGTCAGGGTGACGGTTAACGGAGTGAGTGTGAGTGGGTCAGGGTGCCAGTGATGGAGTGAGTGTGAAAGGGTCAGGGTGACGGGGATGGAGTGATAATGAGGGGATCAGTGTGAATGTGATGGAGTGAGTGTGAGGGGGTTAGGGTGATGGTGATGGAGTGAGTGCGAGGCGGTCAGCGTGACTGATGGATTGAGTGTGAGGGGATCATGGTGACCGTGGAGGAGTGAGTGTGAGGGGGTCAGGGTGAGTGTGAAGGAGTGAGTGTGAGAGGGTAAGGGTGACGGGGATGGGGTGAGTATGAGGGGGTCAGGGTGGGTGTGACGGAGTGGGTGTGAGGGGGTCGGGTGACGATGATGAAGTGAGTGTGAGGGGTTCAGTGTGAAGGTGATGGAGTGTGAGTGGGTCAGTTTGCTGGTGATGGAGTGAGTGTGAGGAGGTTAGGGTGACGGTGATGGAGTGAGTGTGGGAGGGCCAGGGTGACGGTGATGGAGTGAGTGTGAGCGGGCCAGGGTGACTGTGATGGAGTGAGTGTGAGCAGGTCAGGGTGACGGTGATGGAGTGAGTATGTGGTGGCCAGGGTGATGTTGAAGGAGTCAGTGTGAGAGTGTCAGGGTGACGTTGATGAAGTGAGTGAGTGAGGGTCCGGGCGACGGTGATAGAGTGAGTATGATGGGGTCAGGATGATGGTAATGGAATGAGTGTGATGTTGTCAAGGTGACAGTGATAGAGTGAGTGTGAGATTGTCAGGGTGACGGTGTTGGAGTTGGTGTGAGTGGGTCAGTGTGACTGTGATAGAGTGAGTGTGAGGGGGCCAGGTCAACTGTGATGGTGTGAGTGCGAGGGCGTAAGGGTGATGGTGATGGAGTTAGTGTGAGATTGTCAGGATGTTGGAAATGGAGTGAGAGTAAAAGAGTCAGGGTTACGGTGATTGAGTGACTGTGAGGGGGCCAGGGTGACGGCAATGGAATGAGTGTGAGGGGTTTAGGGTGACGGCGATGGAATGATTGTGAGGGGTTCACTCTGACGGAGATATACGCAAACAGCCTGGGACTGACTCACTCACTCACATGCTCACAGCCTGGGACTCACTCACTCACACACAGCCTGGGACTCTCTCACTCACTCAAATGCTCACAGCCTGGGACTGACTCACTGACTCAAACACACACACACACACACACACACACACACACACACACACACACAGCCTGGGACTGACTCACTCGCTCTCACACACACACACAGCCTGGGACTGACTCACTTACTCACACACACATACAACCTGGAACTCACTCGCTCACACACACAGCCTGGGACTGACTCACTCGCTCGCTCACACACACATACACATAGCCTGGGACTGACTCACTCGCTCGCTCTCTCTCACACACACACAAACACACACAGCCTGGGACGGACTCACTATCTCGCTCTCTCTCTCGCACACACAGAGCCTGGGACTGACTCACTCGCTTGCTCTCTCTCTCTCTCTCTCACACACACACACACACACACACACACACACAGAGCCTGGGACTGACTCGCTCGCACACACACACACACGTTGGGTTTCCCTTAAACACTCTGGGACATGCTGTGATTCTCTCTTACACTCGGGGATTCCCTTACACACAATAGGACTCTGGCATTCTCTCACACACACTCTGGGACACAATGGGATTCTCTCATACATTCTGGGACTCTCTCACACACTCTGGGACACTGTGATTCTCTTACACTCACTGTGTCTCTCGCAAACTCTGGCATACCCGGGGAATCTCTCTAACATTCGAGGATTCCCTTCCACACCATGGGTTTCTGGGACTCTCTCACTCACTCTGGGATTCTGTTATACACTCTGGGATTCTCTCACACATTCCAGGAATCCCTAACACACTCTGGGATTCCCTTACTCAATCTGGGACACTGGGACTCTCTCACACACCCTGGGACACGCTGGGATTCTCTCGCACACTCTGGGATTCCCTCTCACACACTCTGGGATTCCCTTACACACTCTTGGACACTCTGGGATTCTCTCACACACTGTGGGATTCTCTCACACACACTGGGACACTCGGGGATTCTCTCACACACTCTGGGACTCTCTGGGATTCCCTCTCACACACTCTGGGATTCCCTCTGGCACATCCTGGGACCCTCCCACACTCTGGTACGCCCTGGACTCTTTCACACACAACCTGGGTACTCTCACACACACCTTGGGATTCTGTTACACACTCTCGGACAAAATCAACTAGGAGGGGCGGCAGTTGGCTATGAAGAGATCGAGAGAGGGCAAGAGGTCAGTACGGGGTGTCCTCTCGGACACTCCGATATTCCCTTACACACTCTGGCACACTCTGGGACATTCTGTGATTCTCTCTTACACTCGGGATTCCCTTACACACCATGGGACTCTGGGACTCTCTCACATACCCTGGGACTCTCTCACTCACTCTGGGATTCCGTTACAAACTCTGGGACTCTGCGATTCTCTCACACACTCTGGGACACTCGGGGATTCTCTCTTACACTCGGGGATTCTCTCTTACACTCGGGGATTCCCTTACACACCATGGTACTCTGGGACTCTCTCACTCACTCTGGGACTCTCTCTCACTCACTGTGGGATTCCATTTCACATTCTGGGATTCCCTTACACACACGCTGGGGTTCTCTCTCACATTCTGGGGATCACTGGGATTCTCTAACACATTCTAGGAATCCCTAACACACTCTGGGACACTGTGGGATTCCCTTACGTAATCTGGGACACTGGGAACCTCGCCCACACACTTTGGGATTCCCTGACGCAATCTGGGACTCACACTCTCTCACACACACTCTGGGACACTGGGACCCTCTCCCACACACTCTGGGTACACACTCTGGGATTCCCTCACATACTCTGGGAAACTCTGGAATTTTGTCACACATTCTAGGAATCCCTAACACACTCTGGGACTACCTTACCTAATTTGGGACTCTGGGACCCTCTCCCACACACTCTGGGATTCCCTTACACACTCTGGGACCCTGTCCCACACACTCTGGGACACTCCGGGATTCTCTCACACACTCTGGGACACTCTGATTCCCTTACACACTCTGGGACTCGCAAGCACACTCTGGGACACACACACACTCCGGGATTCCCTTGCATACTCTGGGACACTGGGACCCTCTCCCACACACTCTGGGTACACACTCTGTGATTCCCTCACACACTCTGGGACACCCTGGGACGCTCTTTCGCGTGCGCGCGCACCCCAGGGACGCCCTGTCGCGTGCGTGCGCCCCCCCCCACCCCGAGACACTCTCTCTCACGTGTGAAACCACTATAAGGGATGCTCTCGCGCGCAACCCCCACCCCCCACCCCGGGACGTTCTCTCACGCACACACACTCTGGGATATTCTGTGATTCTCTCTTACACTTGGGGATTCCCTTACACACCATGGGACTCTCTCACACAATCTGGGACTCCCTGGGACCCTCCCTGTCACACTCTGGGGACTCCCTCACACACTCTGAGGATTCCCTTAGGCATTCTGGGATTGGTGGCAACGGTGTTGTAGCAACGGGTTTGGGGGCAACGGCGTTGCACGGGGTTGGGGGGCAACGGTGCTGCACGGGGTTGGGGGGGCAACGGCGTTGCACGGGGTTGGGGGGCAACGGCGTTGCACGGGGTTGTGGGGGCGAACGGCGTTGCACGGGGTTGGGGGAAAGGGCGTTGCACGGGGTTTGGAGGGCAACGGCGTTGCACGGGGTTGGGGCGAACTGCGTTGCACGGGGTTGTGGGGGGAACGGGGTTGGGAGGCACGGTGTTACACGGGGTTGGGGCGACGGAGTGGGGGGAACGGCTTTGCACGGGGTTGGGGGGAACGGCGTTGCACGGGGTTGGGGGGAACGGTGTCGGTCGGGGTGAGGGGGACGGTTTCGGACGGGTTTAATGGGAGCGGGTTTGGACGGTGTTGGGGTGGGTGAGGGGACGGGAGCCCCCTATAAATAGAGGTACATTCCCCCCAGCGCCTCGGAGCCCTCTTTAAACACTGACACATTTTCCTACCTACCCTCCTCGGAGCTCCCTGTAAGCACTGACACATTCCCCCTGCCCACCCCCCTCGGAGCCCCCTGTAAACACTGACACATTCCCCCACCCCCTCGGAGCCCCCAGTAAACACTGACACAATTCCCCTGCCCACCCCCCCTCGGAGCCCCCTGTAAACACTGACACATTCCCCCTCCCCTCTGGGAGCCCCCTGTAAACATTGACACATTCCCCCCACCCCTCTCGGAGCCTCCTGTAAACACTGACACATTCCCCCTGCCCACCCCACTTCGAGCCATTTGTAAACACTGACACATTGCCCCCAACCCCCTCTCAGGGTCCCCTGTAAACACTGACACATTCCCCCACCCCTCTCGGAGCCCCCTGTAAACACTGACACATCTCCCCCAACCCCCTCTCGGGGCCCCCTGTAAACACTGACACATTCCCCCACCCCTCTCGGAGCCCCCTGTAAACACTGACACATTCCCCCCAACCCCCCGGAGCACCCTGTAAACACTGACACATTTCCCCTGCCCACCCCCTCGGAGCCCCCTCTAAATACTGACACATTCCCCCTGCCCACCCCTCTCCGAGCCCCCTGTAAACACTGAAACATTCCCCCCACCCCCCGGAGCCCCCTGTAAACACTGACACATTCCCCCCCACCCCTCTCGGAGCCCCCTGTAAACACTGACACATTCCCCCCACCCCTCTCGGAGCCCCCTGTAAACACTAACACATTCCCCCTGCCCACCCACCTCGGAGCCCCCTCTAAATACTGACACATCCCCTCCAGCCCTCTCAGAGCCCCCGTAAACACTGATACATTCCTCTGGTGTATTAATCCGTTCCTGAAAGTTTGTATAAACATCCCCACAACCACGGTAAATCAGCTTCTCTCAAGCTCCCACTCACAATGAAAGCTATAGCCCCCTCGACAAATGGGTGAACAATCCAAATGATACCCTTCCATTTCCTGCATCAAAGCAGTGACTCCTCTTCAAGCTGACAATCTGGGCCTCCAGTCAATCTCTCTGTCCTAGCAATTAACTGAGTAAATGTTAAAGAAATATCCGTTCTGATCTTGACAGAGAACTTTTCAGGGACTCCCCCTGAGGGAAAATCTGGATATTGGGTATCTCTTGGATTGTCCCATCTGTTGGAAGGGTTTCTCCATCAAGATCCTCTGATTCAGAGTCCAGTAGCCGGGATGTGTGGAAGGACAGGACTGTGTGAGCTACTGTATACCACATCTGACTGTGTCAGTAACAAAAATAAATCTCTCGGTTTTAGTCCTTTAATGGTCATGGAGGATCAGTAATGGACGTCTGATTCCCTGTCTGGGAGGAAATCTTCCTGTTTTGCAAGATCAACATTTTAAATTGAATATTCCCATGTATCAGAACTGCCTACAGAGTCAGAGATGAACAACGGACCCTAATTTACATCAATGATACCCAGAAAGAGTCCTTGCTGTTTCAATATCGCAATTATAGTGCCACAGTCAAGCAAATGAGGGGATTGTTTCTCCAAAAAAGAAAATTCAACCACACGGACAGAACGATACCATTTAGCCCCAGGAGTCTGACCACAGTTTAATAACATTCTTTGTTCTGCTTAAAAGTTACATCAAATGCAAAACATTAACTCTGCTTCTCTCTCTCTACATTAGCTGCCGGTCTGTTTCAAATTTCCAGCAGCCACAGCATTTGTGTTCATTTTAGTAACATCATCATTAACTTTTCGGAACTCACCCAGTTTCTGCAACATCTTTTGATCCACTTAGTATCGCAAACATTGCAAGTTATTCTCTGGAATGTAGTCAGTGATTCCGTTCTTGAGGTGGAAATGATCACAGATTCCGAGGTGTTTGAGTGAAGTCATTTCTCCTTATCTCAGTCACTCAGGCTGTTCTCCAGTCCTGAGACTGTGACCCATTGTAGATTCCTATCAGCAGAGACAGCTGCCAACATCAACCCTGCCAATCTCTTTGGTAATAATATCCAGTTCAATGAAAACACTTCTGATTCACATGCAGTTCTCACCCACTTAGTCCCACTTTGTAAACAACCTCCAGTCCCAGGAATGAGTCAGTGCCCTTCTGTTACAAACACTCTGATGGCAGCGTGTGCTTCCTTCAGGGAACAAAACAAATTTGCACCCATCTGTGTCCATCTGTCTGCCTGAGGTTCCACTAAGTGCATTAATGGAAATCACATTGGAAAACCAAACCCCTTTCCAGGTGTTTAAATCACTACGTGCAGAATTTACAGACAAAGGAAATCTGCATTATCGGGAGCATAATCTTATTAGTGACAGTCTGTTGCACACAGCAACATGATCCTCTCACAAACACAAGCCATTGTATTATGTTGAAATTGAAATATGAAGCCAAAAAGGTCATATAAACAATCTGCTGCTTGTCACTTTAATAAATAAATTTGCTAATAAAGTAATGCTAAATTTGTTATAAAGTTGAAGATGAGAGAGAGAGAACGCTCTTCTGAACTGAGAGCTTACAACTACCTGTGTACTGCATATGACTGGCCAGCAATCCCAGAGTGTACTGGGAAAGCAAACAAATGTAACATTTGGCTGTGAAATATAGACCTGAGTTGATTGCGGTTTTGACAATAATTCAAATTTAACCTATCAGTTTAAATTATACCCCAAGATTCCAAAACCCAATCGAGTTTGAATTTATGTTTTGCCAACATCAAGCCAATGTGATGATCTAATGGGGGCAATGAAAATGCAGACATTTTAAAAACTGGTCAGAGAGTAACTGCTGTCTGAGAGAGATAATATCTTGCTCGCCAAGAAATTAGGAAAGTCCCTCAATCAAAGGGTACCTTTTCATATGAAACATACTCAGAGTAAAAGAAGACAACGACGACCCAGGGAGTTCCTCCACCAGAAGCAGAAAGACACAAAAGACACGAGTCACTGTGTGGGTTTGAAATTAAATTGATGTAATTTTAATAAGTGTCTTATTGAAATAACGTATAGGTATAGAGCTGGAGGCAGATAATAAGCAGTGAAGAGAAAGGGAGAGCTTAGATTTATGAATAGTTGTTAATATTCACATTTCGAGTTAAAAATAAATTGATGCTATTTTCTTTAAATAGTGGAATTTGTGAGTTTTCTGTCACTCAGACTTTAACAGATTATGTGGGGAGGTGAACATTTCTGGGTGTTTGGTTTAACTAACAGAGGGGTTCGTCGTCATGTTGTAACAAAAGAAACACAACAAAGAACAGCACAGCACAGGAACGGGCCCTTCAGCCCAGAATGTTGTGCTGAATGTGACACCAAATTAAACTCATCCTTTCTGCCTATCTTTGTTCCATATCCTTGCATATTCACATGCTCACCCAAAAACCCCTTAAAAACCCCTCTCATATCTGCCTCCTCCACAGTCCCTGGCAGCATGTTCCAGATTCCGACCACTATCTGTGGAAAACATATTATCCCTGACATCTCCTTTGAGCTCTCCCCCTCTCACCTTAAATGCACGTTCTCTAGTAAAAGATATTTCAACTCTGGGTAAAACATTTTGACCGTCAACCCTGTGCATCTCTTGACGCTGCGCTGACTGTCCCTAATTAGGCCATTCTTTACCAAATGCGCATAAATCCTATCCGTAAGAATTCTCTCCAAAGCTTCCCAACCACTGAGGTGAGACTCGCCGGGCTATAATTTCCTGGATTGTCCCTATTTCCCTTCTTGAAGAGGGGAACACCATACGCTACTCACCAGTCCTCTGCAACCTTCTCAGTGGCTAGCAAGGATTCAAAAATTTTGGCCAAGACCCCAAAAATCCCCTGTCTCGCCTCTCTCAATAACCTGGGGTAGATACCATCGGGCCCTCAGGATTAATCCACTTTAATGCTCTTCAAGAAATCCAAAGCTTCTTTCTCGACCTCAAAAATGCCCGAGCACATTTGCATGCTCCACACAAATCTCACTATCCTCTATATCCTTTTCCTGGGTGAATGCCGATGCAAAGTACTTCCACTGACTTCAAGCACAAGTTCCCTCCTTTAGTCTTGACTGGCTCGACCTTCTTCCTAGTTACGTGGAAGCTGTGGAAAGAGTTCAGAGGAGATTTACTGGGATATTCCCTGGTATAAAAGGAAGGTGTTACTCGGAAAGGCTGAGGGAATGGAGACGTTTTAGTTGGAGAGAAGAAGGTCGAGAGGTGACTTAATTGAGTTATATAAGATAATCAGAGGGTTAGATCGGGTGGACAGGGAGAGCTATTTTTTCCGCGAATGGTGAAGGGGACATAGCTTTAAATTGAGGGGGGATAGATTTAGGACAGATATTAGGGGTACTTTCTTCACTCAGAGCAGTAGGGGCCTGGAACGCCTGCCTGCAACAGTAGTAGAATCGCTGACGTTAAGGGCATTTAAATGGGCATTGGACATACATATGGGTAATATTGGAAGGGTGTAGGTTAGATAAGCATCAGATTATTTTCACAGGTCGGTGCAACATTGAGGGCTAAAAGGCCTATACTGCGCTGTAACGATCCATGTTCAAATCCTCTTATGGGTAATTATCTCCAGAACGATTTGGGATTCACTTTAACCCTTGTTGCGAAGGGCATGCTCTTCCTTGCTCTGCTCATTCCCTGTTTGGGTCCCTTCGAGCTTTTGTTTTATACATTTCTCACATGCCATGCCAATTCTAGCTTCCCAAAATTTGCATAGACTTGTTTTTTTTTCCCTTCTGACTAAATTCTCAGCCCCCTCTCATTATCCATGGGCCCCTTACATTGCCAGCCTTGTTCCTCCTCCTTACTGTAACATGCTGGTCGTGAACTCCGATCAGCAAGCCTTTAACTAACTCCCACATGCCCAATGTAGCATTGTCTGATGACAGCTTCTCCCAATTAACACTCCCAAGCTCCTGCCTAATACTGACATTATTTGCAATCCCACAATTTAGAAACATCCCATGTGATCCTGACCTTATCCTTATTCGTAGCTACCTATAAGAAAAACTTGAGTTGTGATCACTGTTTCCAGAATCATCTCCCACTGAAAGGTCAGTCACCTGGCGAGGCTCATTCGGCAATATAGGGTTCACTATGGACCTGCCCCCTCCTCACTGTTTCAAGAAATCGTCTTGGATACACTAAACAAACTCTGCACCGTCTCATTCTCTTGCTCTGAAGTAAGCCAGCAAATGGTGGGGAAGTTAAAGTCACTTTGAGAACTCTTTTGTTATTGCCTCTTTCCATAATCTGCCGAGATATTTGTACCTCGAGGTATCGTTGGCAGATTGGGGGTCCTCTAGTATCATCCCATCAACTGCATCCTTCTTATCCACGTTGCCTCAGTGGGCGAGCCCCTCCAGTATGTGCTGATTGCAGACGTAACATTCCCCCGATTGGTAATGCAACTCCTCCACCTCTTTTATCCTCCTTTCCATCTCGTCTGAAACAATGAAACCCTGGAATATTGAGCAGCCAGTCCTGTCCTTCTCCGAACCAAATCTCTGGAATGGCCACAATATCGGATCTGAGCTTAACTGCCTTAGCTATGTTGCGCCTTGCGTTGAAATTAACACAATCAGCCCATTTGTACTATGGTGTTCATTTCTCTGTATTTCTTTTCTGACTGACTTGTTTACATCTTCCGACCTTCCTCCCCCCCCCCCCCCCCCCGCCCCCACCCCCCACCCCCAACTTGCTGGCCTGCTGCTGTGGTTCCCAGGCCCTTGTCATTCGAGTTTAAACCCTCATGGGTAGCAGGACAGTGCCTCCCTGTGAGGATATTAGTTCCCCTCTAGTTCAGGTCATCCCTGCTCCAGAAGAGGTCCCAATGTTCCAAGATCCTGAAACTCTTCCCTGTACCAGTTCTTCAGGCATGCATTCATGTCTGCTATCTTTCAATTCCTTGTCTCACTGCCACATGGGGCTGGTGGTAACGCAGTGATTACTACACTCAAGGTCCTGCTTTTCAGTCGTTCCCTATTTTATGTGCTTACTCCTCCGCATCTCATCCCTCTTTCTATCCATGTCGTTGGTAGCAATGTGCACCATGACCTGTGGCCTCCCATTCTCCCAATTCAGAATTTCAAGCAAATGCTCAGAGATGTCCTTGACCCAGGCACCAGGGATACAACACCGCATCCTGGAGTCTCGGACGCAGCCACAGTAACATCTGTCTATGCCCCCAACTAGTGGCTCTCCTCCCATTTTCACTCACTTGGATTTTGCCCGACCTTGTTTTACAGCAGAGTCAGTTATAGAGTAATAGGGTCTTACAGCATGGAGACAGGCCTAGGGGCTAGACCGATCCCTGGCAACCATAATGTCCATCCATGGCAACCCCATTTCCCTGCCCATGCCCCGTATCCTTCTAATTGTTTCCTATCCATGTATTTGCCCAAATGCCTTTTAAATGTTGTTAAAGTACCTGCCTCAGCCACTTCCACTGGCAGCTCATTCCGTATGCGTATCAGAGTCTGTGTAAAAAAGTTGCTGCTAACGTTCCCTTTTATTCTTTCCCCTCTAATCTTAAACTGATACCCTCTAGTCGTCAATTCTTCAACCCTGGGAAAAAAAGACTGAATGCATTCACCCTATCCATGCCTCTCATGATCATATACATTTCTATAAGATCTCCCTTAAATCTCCTATGCTCTGAAGAAAAATGTCCCAGCTTGTCCAACATCTCCCGATAACTCAGGCCATTGAGTTGTGGTGTTATAGACCTGGATACCGCTGTTATACTCCCCTGAGAAGCTATCCCCAACAATACATCAGCTCACCCTCCTAACCATCCCACATCCAGCCCCTCAATACACCAAATGTCTCTCCTTAACCATCTCCCGTCCACCCTCACAATATACCAGCTCTCCCTCCTCAAACATCCCCCATCCAATCCCATCTTTGTCTCCTGTATGCTCCTCAGTGGGTCCTGCTTTTGCTCCAACCCAACGACACGGTCACCCACCTACCTGACTGAACCTGGGTGTTTGGAGAGGGCAGGATCATGGGTGTATTTAAACGCAATGAATGGAATTCTGAAATTGCATTTGGACTGAATATAATGTGGAGCAGCGTGAAATTGAGGTGGATGACTTACGTAACTTGCTGTAAGGATACTGACAGTAGAATCTGAGGTGATCATGAGTATATGGAGGCAGAATGTGGGAGACAAGCTGGGACGGTATTGGAATAGTCACGGTAACAGGGAACAAATGCTGAATGGAGGGTTTCAGCAGCTGATGGACTGACACTGAGGTGAGCCATCAGACTCTGAGCAAGTGACCATAATCTAATAGGACAGAGATACTGATCCATCAGCCTGAAACTGACTGACCACGTGGCTGTCAATGAATCCAACACGAGTGAATGGAAACATTGCTCAGAGCCTGTTTCTGTAACATTCAACACAACCAGGAAATGGAAAGTAAATAATGAGCTGAAAACAAGAGTCAAAAGTCATTCAATGTTCAGTCACTGAATATTCTAACCTGCAGAAAGGAATCTCCCAGAATCACAGCAGAAGGAGAAAACACGCTTGGCAGAGACAGATTGAAGCCACCGCCTGCAGAAAAACAGCTCAGAACAAAGAGGCTGAATTACCAACCAACTGACAAGCAATACAGATACTTTTAGAGTTACAGATCGAGTTTAGAATTATTCAGGAAACAGACTTACCAGATACACTGGTCGGTGGTGTGTGCCAAAAATCCATGAAATAGCTTTGTGATGTGCCGTTTTTTCGTTGAGAAATGATTCTTTGTTTTCGCTAAGAGCGTACGTGTAGTTCACTGATCACTGGATTTACAGACAAAGGAAACCTGATCAAGGACTCACAGGTCAATTACACTGTTAGTGACAGTCCATCGCACAACAACAACAGCCTGTTACACAGAGAACAGAATAGATTCTAGTTTAATAGAGACACTCTCACAATGAACATCTGCTGTTTTAATAAAAATGTTACCTGTTTGAAGAAAAGGAACATATCACCAATACAGCGAAACTTTTAAACTGCCCAATGTAACTACGGAGTTTTTAACCAATTCAGTGATCACTGTTTCTATGTATTTTGAAGCTATTTTGAGCAGTGTATGTATCGTGGGTCAGTGTGGACTTGCTGGACCAAGGGCCTGTTTCCACATGGAGGGATTCTATTCAATACAATTGTCAACCTGTCCCACAGCAGAATGGGTAAGGCCCGAGCGGAGTCTGTACTGGGCAGGGGTTGTCTCCCACAGCAGGACGGGTAAGGCCCGAGGGGAGTCTGTACCGGGCAGGGGTTGTGTCCCACAGCAGGATGGGGAAGGCCCGAGGGGAGTCTGTACTGGGAAATGGTCGTGTCCCACAGCAGGATGGGAAGGCCCGAAGGGAGTCTGTACTGGGGAGGGGTTGTGTCCCACAGCAGGATGGGTAAGGCCTTGGACAAGTCTGGACCCGGGATGGGTAATGTCTGAGGGATATCTGTACAGGGGAGGCAATGTGTCCCACGTTAGGGTGGGTGAGGCCGGACGGGAATCTGTACAGGGGAGAGTGTGTCCCACAGCAGGATGAGTAAGGCCCGAGGGGAGTCTGTACTGGGGACGGGTTGTGTCCCACAGCAGGATGGGTAAGGCCCGAGGGGAGTCTGTACTGGGGAGGGGTGGTGTCCCACAGCAGAATGGGTAAGACCCAAGGGGAGTCTGTACCGCAGAGGGGTTGTGTCCCACAGCAGGATGGTTAAGGCCCGAGGGGAGACTGTACCGGGGAGTGGCTGTGTCCCACAGCAGGATGGGTCAGACCCAAGGGGAGTCTGTACCACGGGGGGGTTGTGTCCCACGGCAGGATGGTTAAGGCCCGAGGGGAGTCTGTACCGGGGAGTGGCTGTGTCCCACAGCAGGATGGGTACGACCCAAGGGGAGACTTTACCGGGGAGGGGTTGTGTCCCATGGCAGGATGGGTAAGGCCCGAAGACCTCCTGTACCGGGGAGGGGTTGTGTCCGTCAGCAAGATGGGTAAGGCCCAAGGGGAGTCTGTACCGGGGAGGGTCTGTGTCCCACAGCAGGATTGGTAAGGCCTGAGGTGAGTTATACCATGGAGGGGTTGTGTCCCAAGCAGGATGGATAAGGCCCGAGTTTAGAGATACCAGAGTGCAAGATCAAACAATTGTGCAGGAAGAAAAGGTTTTGATTCATGTTGCACAGGGATGCGCAACCTGTGAGCAGGCTAAGTGATAGCCTAGGGGCATTATTGTGAGACAATTTATCTAGAAACTCAGCAAATGTGCTCTGGACACAGGTTCAAATCCCACTATTGCAAATGATGGAATGTGAATTAAATGTTTCAAAAAAGATGTAATCAAAAATCTGTAAGTGAGTATTAAATAATTGCTGATGTTAAGAAAAATCCACCGGGTGCATTCATGTCTTTAGTGAAGTAATCTCAGGTGGGTGTTTCCTCCGATTGTCCTCGACCTCAGTAGCCCCGCCCTCATGCTCATTGACCTTCTCAAGATGGCGGCTCTGAGGTCCGCGCTCCCTCTTCCCTCAAACAAATGGCGGCCGTGACGCTGGGCCGCTTTCCCGACAGAGACCATCATCTCCTTATCCGGGCCTGGAGGGTCTTTTTCGGGTTTTTTCACCTTTCCGCGTCTTGTGAATTCTCTCCGCTCCTTTCTTCCAGTGACTATCCCACACGCCGCTCTCTGAAGCCGATCGTAGCCGCACCCGGAGAAAGCTGCTCCATGTGTCGCCTTGTCCTGGTTAATGTGACACTGCGCATGCCCTTCATAGAAACCGAACTGCGCGTGTGTCGGAGGTTATCAGTGAGTTTATAGAGAATATTCATACCTGCACAGAATCACGGGAGTAATATTAGACATTAACAATTGCTCTGTCGAGTAATAGCCATTGAGATGGTTAATATGCAAATAGATTTTTTGGTCCAACTTAACCATACCTGCCAGGTATGTAAATTACCAATCATTCTGAGAGTTTGAAAATAAGTTGTGTAAATCGAGTTGTGTAAATCGATTGGAAATATGTACATTGTCAGATTTACATCTTAACTATGTTGTCAGATTTACATCTTAACGATTTCTTTAAAACCTCACATTGTTTTATGAGAGGGGGTTAATGCTCCACTATGTCGTGAAAATGATCAATCCTGCAAAACAGTTTACTTTCTGACCAATCCGGAAGCGTTCACTCCCGAGACTGCATTGGCCCCGCCCCTCACTCACTCTGGTTGGAGGACCGGACACTGCTCTGTCCTCCGGTTCCGCCCCTTCCTCCCAACTGTAGTGTTGATTGAGGCGCGACTCAGCAGCGAAGCAACAGAAACATTAAGGGACAAGGGAAGTTGGAGTCGATGCCTTGTGATGCAGTGAAAATATCCCGAATCTTGGACCGAGAGGCCGGCGTTCAATTCACAAATGGTGCAGGTGTGTGTAAAAACAACTTTGAACAGGTTCATGAGGGAAAACAAGGGAAGTCAGTAATCGAGTAAAAACAATAGAAAACGCATACAATGTGGTGGGGCTCTCAATACTCAGATGGTTTTAGTCTTTACCAAGTATTTCAGGGTTCAATACAGTCTGTTCCACTCCTCTTTGTGCACATATAACACGATGGTGGGATAAAGTGTTGTGGTGGGATATAAAGGTGCTTTTCTGGAACTCCCTCGGTTTTGGAGTTGAAAATAGATGAGAAGGAGTAGGGTTTTGTATGGAGTTACCCGTCCCCCTCCTGTTGCAGCATCTCATTATTGCCCTGACTCTACCTCGTACATGTTTGTTAGAGATCACTGTCATTTCGTAAGCCCACAGTACAAGATCAGTCACTCTGTTTAAGACAGCAGAAATCTCTTTTAGCGCTATAGTCATGACATGCATGGACCTGTTTCAGAGCTTCAAACTCCATGAGGCAGCCATACTCTCGATGACAGATAGACTCAGTCTTGAACCTCCTCTCTCGTTAAGACTTTATGTACTGCTTGCTGTCTTCAATTTCCCCTTTGCACGTTCCCTTTTCAGCCCACCCCACCTGCATCAGTGCACAGTTGGAGCTGTCAAGGGCAGAAGTCTGTGGTATAGCCTCCCTAAGCTTCTCTATCCTCCTTTTAAGATGTATTTTAAAATCTTTCTCTTTAATCAATGTTTCGATCATCCATGAAGCACCTTTGGAGATTTGCCATTGTAAAAGATTCCATGCAATGCAAGTAGTTGTTGTTATTGCTGTACATTAGGAGAAACAGGAATGATGCTTTCAAAATTCTAACAAGAAAGTCACTGATAGGTGTAGTGTATAGGCCACCAAATAATTACATCACATTGGCATGGGTAATAAACAAATAATTAACTAATGCCTGTAAAAATGGTACAGCTGTTATCCTGGGTGATTTTAATCTACATGTAGATTGGTCAAACCAGCTCAGTCAAGGTAGCTTTGAGGAGTTCATTAAGTGTATCCATGATAGTTTTCTTGAACAGTATGAAATGGAACTGACAAGGGAGTAAGCTATCCAAGATCTGGACCAGTGCAATGAGGCAGGGAATAATTAATGACTTCAGAGTTAGGGATCCCCTGGGAAGAAGCGATCACTGTATGGTTGAATTAGAATACATATGGAGAGTGTGCAGATAAAATCTAACAGCTGGGTACTGTGCTTGAACACTGGGAACTACAATAGAATGAGAGAGAATCTGGATAAAGTAGACTGTAAACAAAAATTTTATGGTGGGAAGTTGATGAGCAGTGGAAGATTTTCAAACACATTTTACAAAGTGCTCAGCAAAGGTATATTCCAGTGAAAAGGAAGGACTGAAAAGGCATATTCGGCAATGGGTATCTGAGGAAAGTGATCAAATTAGTCCATAAGATATAGGAGTGGAAGTAAGGCCATGTGGCCCATCGAGTCCACTCCTCCATTTAATCATGGCTGATGGGCATTTCAACTTCACTTACCCGCATTCTCCCTGTAGCCCTTAATTCCTTGTGATATCAAGAATTTATCAATCTCTGTCTTGAAGACATTTAGCGTCCCAGCCTCCACTACACTCCGTGGCAATGAATTCCACGGGCCCACCACTCTTTGGCTGAAGAAATATCTCCGCATTTCTGTTCTGAATTTACCCCCTCTAATTCTAAGGCTGTGCCCACTGGTCCTAGTCTCCTCGCCTAATGGAAACAATTTCCGAGCATCCACCCTTTCCAAGCCATGTATTATCTTGTAAGTTTCTATTAGATCTCCCTAACCTTCTAAACTCCAATGAATATAATCCCAGGATCCTCAGCCGTTCCTCGTATGTTAGACCTACCATTCCAAGGATCATCCGTGTAAATCTCTGCTGGACACGCTGCAGTGCCAGTATGTCCATCCTGAAGTGTGGGGACTGAAACTGGACACAGAACTACAAATGGGGCCTAACCCGAGCTTTTTAAAGTCTCAGTAGCAAATCACTGCTTTTATATTCTAACCCTCTTGAGATAAATGACAACATCGCATTCGCTTTCTTAATCACGGATTCAACCTGCATGTTTACCTTTAGAGAATCCTCGACTAGCACTCCCAGACCCCTTTGTACTTTGCCTTTATGGATTTTCTCACCTTTTAGAAAGTAGCCCATGCTTGTGTTATTTTTTCCAAAGTGCAAGACCTCGCATTTGCTCATTGATGATTGAATTTCATCAGCTATTTCCTGGACCACTCTCCCAAACTGTCTAGATCCTTCTGCAGCCTTCCCACTTCCTCATTACTACCTGCCTGTCCACCTAACTTCGTATCATCAGCAATCTTCGTTAGAATGCCCCAAGTCCCTTCATCCAGATCATTAATATATAATGTGACCATGCAGGTAACCATGCCTGGGATCCAATCAACAACAAGTCCAGCAGTAACTTTAGTGCAGTTGCCGAATGGGCAGACTATTCAAGTCCAAGGAGTTATCCAAGCAGCTCAGTCCTCAGTCAGGCAGTCCCCTCAAGTTCAGACTGTTTAGCTTTCTACTATACCTGAAAGTGAGGACTCCCAGGAATCTGTGAATAGCATGACTGACTCTCAAACGTAGAGAAATTCTATAGAGACGGCCTTCATACAGGAAAATCCTGATTGAACTTTCTTCTAATCCCCCCGGTGTGCCAAGAAATCAATGAGGAGAAATCAGAAGAAGAGTCTGTCTCAACCGTTACTACAATGACGATGCAGACACCCATCTATCAGACTAGCAGCAGACAATACATTGCTGTCACACAGCGGGGACCAATTCAGCTGGCCAACAATGGTACAGATGGAGTGCAAGGACTCCAGACACTAACAATGACCAACGCAGCTACAGCCAAGTTTGGAGTAACCATTATACAGTATGCACAGAGCCCTGATGGACAGCAAATCTTTGTGCTGGGCAGCCAAGTGCTTGTACAAGGTGCTGCTGGAGATGTCCAAACCTATCAGATCCGTACAACTCCTAACTCCACTGCTGGCCAGGGAATGGTTATGGCATCTTCACCAGTCCTGCAAAGCCAGCCCCAGAATGCTGAAGAAACCTCTTGTAAACGTGAAATCCGCCTCATGAAAAACAGGGAAGCAGCTCGAGAGTGCCGTCGCAAGAAGAAAGAGTATGTGAAATGCTTGGAGAATTGGGTTGCTGTTCTGGAAAATCAAATTGAAACAGAAGGCGTACAAAGTGGCCAAAAATAGCATGAAACTAGAACTGGGAAAATGTTAAATTTCAACCGAAAGCCACAAGAGCTATAAAGAAAAGTAATATAGAACATGAGAAAAATAAACTAGCACAGACTATAAAGACAGAGAGCAAAAGTTTACATAAATATATATAACGAGAAAAGAATGGCTAAAGTAAATGTTGGTCCTTTGGAAAATGAGAAGAAGCATTTAGTTATGGGATATCACAGTGGAGGATACTAATATCTTTCCAATAACTAGCAAAGATACAAAGGTAGGTGAGGATTTGGAAATTATCATTATTACAGAACAGCTAGTTTGAGACTGTTTGGAGGTAATTGAGCTAATGATAGAAAAGTTTCCTGACCTTGATGGAATGCATCCCAGGGTACTAAAAGAGATGCCAGCAAAAATAGCAAATGCACTGGCACTAATTTTCCAAAATTCACTGGACTCTGTGGCAGTCGCAGCAGATTGGGAAACAGCAAAAGTGACACCACTGTTTTAAAAAGGCGGTAGACAAAAAGTGGGGAATTATAGACCAGTTAGTTTATTCTCTGCAGTGGGAAAGATGCTTGGGTCGATAATCAAGGTAGAAATAATAGGGAATCTCGATAGAAATTGTCCCATTGTACAGACGCAGCATGGGTTCATCAAGGGCAGGTCATGGTTGACCAATCTTTTTGAATTCTCAGAAGACATTTCAAGCAAGGTGGACAACGGGAACCCAGTGGATGCGGGGTACCTGGATTTCCAAAAGACCATCAACAAGGTGCTGTGCAAGAGGCTGTTGCATAATATAAGGGTGCATGGCGTTAGCGGTAGAGTATTAGCATGGATAGAAGATTGGTAAACTAATAGGAAGCAAAGTGTGGGAACAAATGAGTATTATTCTGGTTGGCAATCATTGACAAGTAGTGTGCCTCAGGGATCGGTGTTGGGACTGCAATTATTTACAACTGATACAGATGATTTGGAATTGGAACCACATGTAGGGTGTCAAAGTTTGCATGTGACACTAAGATGATTAGCAGAACAAAGTGAGCGGAGGGCTGTGAAACTTTGCAGAGGAACATAGATACATTGAGTGAGTGGGTAATGGTCTGTCAAATGAAATAGAATGTTTGTAAATATAAAGTTTATACTCTTTGGTTGTAGTAACATTTAAAAAAAATCACTTGAATGTTAAAAAGTTGTATGATTTGCTCTGCAGAGTGACCTGAGCATCCTTCTGCATGAAGGTTGGTCACCAGGTACAACAATCAGTTCAGAAAGCAAATGGAATTTTGTTCTTCATTGCTGAAAGGAATGTGTTTAAAAGCAAAGGTTATGTTCCAGCTGTATTTGAGTGCTGGTGAGGCCACACCTGGCGTACTGCATGCAGTTTTTGTCTCCTTCCTTGAGAAAGGATGTACTGGCACGGTAGGGGGTGCAGAGGAGGTTAACTAGGTGATTCCGGAGTTGAGGGGGATGGCTTAAGAGAGACTGAGTTGATTGGCATTATATTCATTGGAATTCAGAAGAATGGAAACATATAAAATAATGAATGGAATGGATAAAATAGAAGTAGAGAGACGTTTCCATAGGCAGGTGAAGCTAGGACAAGAGGGCATCACCGCAAGACTAGAGGCAGCAAATTTAAGACTGAATTGAGAAGGAACCTCTTGACCTCTATGGAATTCATTGCCCAGGGAAGCAGTTGATGCTAGTTCAGAAAACGTTTTTAAAGCTAGGTTAGATTTTTTAAAAAGTAATTAATTAATGGACACGGTGAGAACGTGGGTAAATGGTTCTGTGTCCACGAAATGATCAGCCATGATCTTATTGAATGGCAGAGAAGGCTCGAAGGGCAGGACGGCCTTCTACTGTTCCTCGTTCTTAGGTTATACATCCCTCCCTCATTCGTGACTTGGAGGTGATGGTGTTGGATTGGGATGGATATAAGTAAAATTCACTGAACACCAGGCTATCGGTCAACAGGATTATTTGGAAGCACTAGGTTTGCTGCTTCTTCATCATGTGGTTTTGAGATGGTGTTGTCATTTTTAACTCTTGTAACTCATGAACAGCAAAAAAAGCCACGAAGCAATCCGCATGCTCCAGCCAACAATGGGCCCCGGGAGATTGATGTCAGCGGCGGACCAATGGAAAGGCAGGGACAGAGCTGGAGGACCTGGCGGGGCAGTTGGTCCTCCGACCAATCAGAGTGAATGAGGGGGCGGGACTAGACTATACCACATGATCATCCTCGCGGTCGGTTCGGGATGTGTGGTCGGAGAGCTGTTGGTGAGGATAGAAATAAACAGCAGCAAGCGGGGGGGAAATGGTGTTGGTATGGGTTGAGAGGGTTTATAGACATTTGGTGCACATCGGAAAATACAAATTTGAAACTGAGTCCCGTTTTTGCAGTAAACGGGAAAATGCCTCATCCAGCGATTGACTCGAGTAAGCACCACCATCTTTATTCGGGGCAACGATTCACTGACACGTGCAGACGCCAGCTTTGTAGGGGGCAAAGTTCAGCGGGACGCATGTGCAGCCTTCTCTGGAAGAGAGTCATAGAGCAGGATTTAGTCAGAGCATATTCACACCCAGAGAAAAGTTTTTTTTTTTCTGGATTTTTTTTTCATTCATTTAAATGATTTGGATGTGAATAGAGGCGACACCAAAATTGGAAGTATTGTGGACAGTGATAAATGGTATCTCAGAGGACAATGGGATATTGATCGGATGGAACAATGGGCTGGGGAGTGGCAGATAGGGTTTAATTCAGATAAATGTGAGGTGTTGCATTTTACAAAAGCAAATCAGAGCAGGATTCACACACTGAATTGTAAGGTCTTGGAGAGTCTTGCTGAACAAAGAGACCTTGGAATGCAGGTTCATGGTTCCTTGAAAGTAGAGTTGCAGGTCGATAGGATAGTGAAGAAGGCATTTCGTATGCTTCCCTTTATTGGTCAGAGCATTGAGTAATAGAGCTGGACAGGACATTGGTTAGGTCACTTTTGGAATATTGTGTGCAGTTCTGGTCTCCCTCTGAAACTTGAAAGGTTTGAGAATTGATTTTCAAGGATGTTGCCAGCGTTGGAGGATTTGAGTTGCAGGGAGAGGCATAATGGGCTGAGGTGTGATGTTATAGAGGCTTATAAATATCGTGAGGGAAATGGATAGCGTAAATAGACAAGGGTTGGTGGAGCCCAGAACTAGAGGATATAGGTTTAGGGTGGTGGGGGGAATTCAAAAGGAGCCTAAAGGGCAACTAAAATTGAAACATTTGAAAGGCATTTGAAAAGGAAGGGTTCAGAGGGATGTTGGCCAAGTGCTGGCAAATGGGAATACATTAGGTTAGAATATCTGGTTGGCATAGATGGGTTGGACCGAAGAGTCAGTTTCTGTGCTAGACATCTCTGGCTGTGGGATCATAAAAGTGAACATTGCTCTGATTCATCTCTGGGCTCCTTGATGTCCACTTGTTTGTTGTCTAGCTTTCTCAGTCTCTCATGTGTATTTTTGCTCTGTGTAGTATTTTACTATTACGTTCACAGACCTCTTTGTAAATGAATTGTCCACTGCTGCCTGGCTCCTGACCATATGCTCCATTATCAGGTTATTTTTTCCACAATATATTTGACAGTCAAGAGTTCTTTTTTCCAATAAGTGAGTGGATTTTCCTTCCATTTCTGACAGTCAAATTCTGCACCATTTTCATTCCCTATAAAACTAATTGCACTCGCTGAAACATGATGTGTATTTCTCCTTCCACAGATACAAGTGATCAAGGCCAAAGCTCTGTTGCCTGTTAAGAAGGTGATGTTTGACTTCCTTGTACTGCTGCAGTTGGAATGGTGAAGGTGCTCCCACAGCGTGGTTGGGTAGGAGACATTACAGATTATTCACTCAGAGATAGTGAAGAGTAGAAGATATCTGTACAAATCAACACATTTTTAATTTCACAAAAATATTGAGAACTTTTGACATAAGGCCACAGATGGAGAATATTATGTCCGGTGACCAAACCTTTGCGAAATAAGCAATTTTTCAGGAATGACTGAAAGGAAAAAAGCAGATCTTACAGGGTGGGAATTCCAGACCGTGTTGCCTTGGAATCTATAGAAACAGTCACACAGCTGAACTCAAAAATAAACACATCATTGGGAGTCTAAACTAAAATGAGTTATTGAGATGTGAAGTGTGTCTGGTGCATGGAGATATGAATGATTACAGCCAGGAATTAAGTCAAGGGTGTGAAAGTAAATTGCTGTTGCTTATAAATGGGAGACTTTAGATGGATCAGCAAGTTCTGGTACAAGTGAACACTTGGGCGGTAGAGTTTTCAATATTCTGAAGATTATAAGGACGGTGATTGTGGGATGCTGGCCAGGAGTGGGTTTAGATAATGAAATCTAGAGTTAACAAAATGAACGAATGAGAGTTTCAGTAAATGAGCTGAGACTGTGGTGAGGTCAGGTGATATCACCGAAGTCGAAATAGTGGTCTTGGAGTGGGACTGGGCTATCACCATCAGCTCTGGGATTCAGCTGTTTGTCAGTTTGTGAATCAAGTCTGTAACAAGCTCAGAAGCTGATTGGCCCTAGAAGAATCCAATGTGGGCGTCACTGAGCAGGTTATTGTGAGCATGTGCTTGACAGCACTGTCGATGACAACGTCTATCACTTCACTGCTGAGCGAGTGTGGACTGATGGAGGGAAACTGGCTGGGTTGGATGTGTCCTGCGTTTTTGTGTTGAACAACACTGGGAAACATTTCCCAATATCGGTAGGTGCCAGTGCTGGAGCAGTACTTGTCTTGGTGGGCAGCAAGTTCTGGAGAAGAAAGTGAGAACTGCAGATGCTGGAGATCAGAGCTGAAAATGTGTTGCTGGAAAAGATCAGCAGGTCAGGCAGCATTGAGGAACTCATTCCTAAAGAAGGGCCCATGCCCGAAACGTCGATTCTCCTGCTCCTTGTATGTTTCCTGACCTGCTGCGCTTTTCCAGCAACACAGTTTCAGCAAGTTCTGGAGCACAGCCATCAGTATTATTGCCACAATGCTGGCAGGGACCATAGCCTTTACACCATTTGTCCATTTCTTGATCTGATTTGAAATGAGTTTTCAACCAATTCGATTCACATCTGTGATGTCATAGACAAATGGAGAAGGCTCATTCACTTGGCACTGCTGGCTGACAATTGCTGCAAATGCTGTCGTCTTATCTGTTGCATGAATGTGTGAGGCCCCTCCATCAGTAAGGCTGGGGATATCTGTGATGGCTTCCTGCAGTGAGTTGTTTAATTGTCCATCACCATTCCTGACGAGGTGTGGCAGAACTCAGATCTGATTCATTGGTTGTTGGATCACATAGTTCTATTTGGTGTTGCTTGCACTGTAGCTTCACTAGGTTAGCACCACATTTTTAGGTATGCCTGGTATTGCTCCTGGCAAGCCCTGCGGAACTCTCCATTGAACTAGGGTTAATTCCCCTGCCTTGATGTTAATGGATAAGTGGGGGATACACCAGACCATGAGACTTCAGATTGAGCTGAAGTACAGTCCTGCTGCTCCTGTTGGCCCACAGTGAGACAGAAGTTGCAGGGTCAAGAGGGCTGATTGTGTTGTTGTATTTTCCAGTGCATTGGTAGATGTAATGTGGTCCATCCAGTTTCATTCCTTGTTTGAGACTGTGCAGTGATTAATACAATGAGTGATTTGGTGGGCCACTGTCAGGAATGCAACTTTTTTTGAAAAAGGCTTTGTGATTTACACATGAAAGAAGTGAATCTATCATGGTATTCGAACAGATGAAAGACTCACCAGACAATCAAGGTATTTTTCAATGTATAATTTCAGTTACATCACACTATAATTTTTTGCTATAAATTCTGTGCCTTAGAATTGTGCCCTCCACAATCGTCTGATGAAGGAGCGGCGCTCCAAATAAACCTGAAGGACTATAACCTGGTAGTGTGTGATTCTTAACTTAGAATATTACAGCACTACTAACAGGGCTGCATGTAAACAGGCTCAGGCCAGTTAATCAATACATTCAGAAGAATTTCCTCCAAGTTTGATGACACAGTATTAGTCAATACCGTCAACGTCAACCCGCAATGTTGCTCTTAACAAAAACTTCAGGCTGACACAAAGCTCCCCATCCCACTGCAATGTGGTAACCGGGCCCGGCTCAGGAATTGGAACTGGGACATTTGTGGACTGTGATCTCAAAGGAAACGAGCAAACACAATTCTGACAGATTAATCCTGAAAGATGAGTAGCAGGTTTGAGACAAGGCCGGTGGTATGCCTTCTTGCACTTAGCTTTATTGCATTTCTTATTTACAGTCGTGTTTTGCAAAGTATAAAGAACCGGTTTGTTTTCGGTGGTTGGGGAGTTTTATCCTCGTTGATCACAGTTGCTGCCTCTCGCTCCCCAAGTCAAATCATAGGATCTATAACAAAACAATAAACTGTTGATGCTGGAGATCTGAACCCCAGAAACAAAGTGCTGGAGAAACTCAGCAGTTCTGAGGGCATCGGTGAAGAGAAAAAAATGTTACATTTCAAGTTCAATGACTCTTCGTCTGAACGGACAAAAGGTCACTGGACTTGGAACTTACAATGTTTAATTCCCCTCAGAGATGCTGCTGGACCTGCGGTTCTCCAGCACTGTGCTTTCTATATTGAACTTTGTTTACAAAACAGATCAGAAAAATACTAATCTCCAAAAGTGAAAGGTTCATTGCAACATGAGCATAGTTTCCACACTTGAGTTACACAAGCACGTCTCAGTTTAAAAACAAGATTTAACTCAAAGTAACATTCCATCTCAAAACTAGCCGAGTTACACCAGTAATAAAGCTCATCCACCCAATGAGGCACTTCAGCACAACATCCTGCAGTGTTGCATACAGCCACCTTTACCAAAGAATGATCACATGTCACAAAATTGAAGGCTAAGAGCATGTCTCTTTAAAGGAGCTGAAGTTAAACTCAATTGTTGGAAGGATTTTTATTAAACCTGATTGAACATTTAAATCTCAGAGCATAATCTTTGCTTTTTTAAAAAAGTGTGTGGGAAACATCCCACATCTTGCTAAAGGTTCAGTTCGGTCTGATATTTAGAGCCAAAGGTCAAGCAAACATCACACTTTCCATTCACTTCTACAAAGGACTGACATCACATATCTTCAGGATTTAAAGTATTTTATAAATTGTTAGTAAAATCATTTGTCACATTAAAGAACTGGACAATAAATGTCATTGTATACAATAAGAGTGAAGCCTGTGACAGCAGATTTAGATTTAGAGGGCAGTGTATGCGCTTTCTAAATTCTGGGAGCACTTTGGGAGACTGCTCCAAGATGGTGATAGGGAGCATATCTGGAATGCACTGTTTAGATTTGGGAATCCTTGGGATACAATCTGTGGTATCAATAGTACTTGGCTTACGTTATTGGTGTACAGTAAGCAATTCATAAAGTTCCTTATGTATTGTTGTTGACTACCCAAATGGTATTCAAATCTGCCAGGTTGCCTTCAATAGTGTAAATGCATCTATTGTAAATATTTGGAATATTCCAGAACTGCGCAGTGCTTGGCAAATTCAGGGGGGACAAAAAAATCACATTGAGTAATTTGAAATTAACAATCCAAGAGGACTTAACCACTGAAGTATTCAATTCAAATAGTTAAATAGAGTGCTCACATTTAAAATACCTCTTATCCATAGGAATGGATGGACTGACAGACGTTGGACCAAATTCCTAGCTGGGGCATGTGAAATGTGCTTTGATAAAGTCACCTGCATTTACCAACAATAATTTGGCATGCTCGGAAATTTAAGAAACAATACGAGCTTCATTGCTGCTCCATCGGGTCCCAAGCTCTGTGAAAGAATAACACTGTTCAGGTTTATTGCATACACTCTGAAACACATGTTTATTCTCCAGATCTTGCAAGTTTCCCCAATGAGCATAGCCCATCCAAATGATTTTGCAAACTTTGGCCAACTCATTTCTTTCCTAGCCTCTATAGCCTGAAGAGTGACCAGAAGCAATTACTCCATTACCGACGAGAATTCTTTCCTTCAGAATTGAGTTCCATATATTCAGTGCCCATAAAAGATAAAAAGCTTGTTATCTTTTGTAGAGCAATGATTCAGTGGGAGTGAAACGCTAACCTTTTCTTGCTTCACAATCAAGCTGCCGAAATTTTAAAAATGAACACTTCTTAATCATTCACTAGATCCTAACGAAATATTTTGTGCAAAACAAATCACATGATACATAGTTATTCAGATAATAAAACAAGTTTGTTCATTGAAGAACCCAGAGGAAAAGGTCATGAAACAATGTGAGTTTGATATACCTCAAATATCATTGCAAGTGCATTATCTGCATAAATTCTCCTTTTCCTCCTCGAAGTATTTAACTTCTTGAATAATTGAGAGAATGAAGTCACACTTGTACAACACACAATCAGACCTTTTAGTCCAACTTGCCCATGCTGACCAGATATCAAAAATTAATCTAATCCCATTTGCCAGCATTTGTTCCATATCCATCTTAAACCCTTTCTACTGATTATCAGTTTATTTTACATTATCAGCACTTGAAATACTAACATTTTTTTCTCCCAACATTGGTTAAAGAAATCATAAGTTCATTCATCTAAGTTAATTTTGTAATCTTTCACAAAGAAACAAGTGAGAACAACATATAGCTGAGTGCAAAACAAATACTGCTGCTGCGCAATCTCTGGGAACACTCTCGAGGTGAGGCACTGATACTGCACAAGTTTGTCAGCACACTTTCAATTACTGACAATAATTTAGTAATGTCATAGCCTTCACATAGTTAAGGTAAATGTGAGATATCTGAATTTCATGAATTGGTTCCTATTGCACTTTGATCAACAGAAATTATTCTTGGTTTAATCTACTCAAAGGAGAAAGTGGTGACCAAAAAACCTGGACATCAGAGTCGAAAAGTGTCATGCTGGAAAAGCACAGCAAGTCAGGCAGCATCCGAGAAGCAGGAGAGTTGATGGTTCGGGCATAAGCCCTTCATCAAGAATCACAGGCTTCAGAAAAATAGCTGGCATAGACTTATGTCAATACATACGTAGAAGGGTCAAAGCACGTTACTATCAGATTAGAGACTAATTTCAGATTTGGTACCATTCAGTGCAACTTTTCAGTATGATATTTACATATGTACCTAAAAGAGAAGTTGTCTAAAATTACAAGCTCTAGAATGATTCTACGATTAAACCTGGAAATAAAGCTGGTGAACAAGAATGGCAAAGTGAAGTCTCTCAGTGAATGGCTAGAATTTTCTCACCCAAACAATTTTGAAAGTTAAATGTGGGAGGGGAATGGTTGGGTTACTCTTCAAAGGGTTGTTCTGGCTTGTTGGGCTGAACGGCCTGTTTCTACACAGTAGGGAATCTTATGAGTCTATCTCAAATTATTTTAAAAGAGGCCAGATAGTGAAGAAGGCTAATAGCATGCTGGCCTTCCAAAGAAGATTTGAGGGGCTTGACAGAGTAGATGTTGACTAGATCCTCTAGCACCAGTGAAGTCTCAAACCAGGGGACATTACAGAAGGGAACATTCATTTTAGAAAACGTTAAAAAAAATTCTCTCAGTGAATGGCTAGAATTTTCTCACCCAAACAATTGTGAAAGTTAAATGTGGGAGGGGAATCGTTGGGTTACTCTTCAAAGGGTTGTTCTGGCTTGTTGGGCTGAACGGCCTGTTTCTACACAGTAGGGAATCTTATGATTCTATCTCAAATTATTTTAAAAGAGGCCAGATAGTGAAGAAGGCTAATAGCATGCTGGCCTTCATAACAAGAGGAATTGAGTATAGAAGCAAAGAGGTGCTTCTGCAGCTGTACAGGGCCCTGGTGAGACCACACCTGGAGTACTGTGTGCAGTTCTGGGTCTCCAAATTGGAGGAAAGACATTCTGGCTATTGAGGGAGTGCAGCGTAGGTTCACGAGGTCAATTCATGGAATGGCGGGATTACCTTACACTGAAAGACTAAAGCGATTGGGCTTGTATACCCTTGAGTTTAGAAGACTGAGAGGGGATCTGATTGAGACATATAAGATTATGAAAGGATTGGGCACTCTGACAGCAGGAAACATGTTTCCGCTGATGGGTGAGTGCCAAACCAGAGGGTACTGCTTAAAAATACTGGGTATACCATTTAGGACAGAGATGAGGAGAAACTTCTTCACCCAGAGAGTGGTACCTGTGAGGAATGCTCTGCCCCAGAGGGCAGTGGAGTCCCAGTCTCAAAGATAGTGGAATCAAGGGTTATGGAGATAAGGCAGGAAGAGGATACTGAATAGGAATGATCAGCCATGATCATATTGAATGGTGGTGCAGGCTCGAAAAGCAGAATGGCCTCCTCCTGCACCTATTGTCTATTGTCAGATAGATTTTTGAAATATTGAGCAGTTGAGGGCTATGCGGATCAAGCATAAAAGAGGTGTTGAGGTCTGGGTTGGCCCAGCCATGATCTGATAGAATGGGGGAACAAGCTGAAGGGAATGAATGCTCTACTCCGGCTCCGATTCCTTGAGGCTCCGTTTCATGTTTTTTTGTTTCCAAAGAAGAGCGTGATACAATGTGCTAAAGATCTCAGATATGAAAATGGGATGTTTATGTACTGATTCACATGGCATTGATTCATCAATCACAGCTATACAGACATGAGTAGGAAGGCAATTCCCTCCATGAATAAAGGAAATCTACTGCAGATCTCACACAATGGGAATTCTTACCCTCAGCAAACTCTCCCATCACATTCCCCAACATATCAGCGAAAGCAGGACACATTGCGCATGCTCTCGGTAATTGATGTCAGCACCGTACCAATGAAAGGACGGTGGGCGGAGCAGGATGACCTGGCGGGAGGTTGGTCCTCCAACCAATCAAAGTGAAAGAAGGGCGGAGCTAATCAACAATGTGATCACCCTCGCGTGCGGCGCAGAGATGATGTAATGAATGTTCGGGAAGTTATGGAGAAAAAGGATACGGTAAGGAAAGAAATAAACTGGGAAACGGGAGAAAAACTGTGTTGCTATGAGCGGAGAGGTTTTATAAACAAATTGTACACGTCGGAAAACACAAATTTGAACGTCCCAGTCCCTTGTTTGCAGTAAATGGGGAATTGCCTCAGCGCGGCTGCATGCCTGAGTGAGCGCCGCCATCTTTATTCGGGACAATGATTCACTGGACACGTGCGGAGCTGCCATCTTTGTAGGGGGCAAGAACAGCTAATACTGCTCTGCTTCACCTCTGGGCTCCCTCATGACCACTTTGTCAATATCTAGCTTCCTCAGTCTCAAACCATGGGTGTATTTTTGGTCTGTCTAGTATTGTATTATTACTTTTATAGATCCTTTGCAAATGAGTTTCTCACTGCGGCCCAGCCCCTGACCATGTGCTGCTCTATTATCAGATTACGTTTTTCTTTTTCATTCCCCGTAATCCATTTTGCACTCCCTGAAACATCAACTGTATTTCTCCTTCCACAGATACCAGTGATTAATGCCAAAGCCCTGTTGCCTGTGGAGAGGGTGATGTTTGACTATCTTGTACAGCTGCAGTTTGTGTGGTGAAGGTGCTCCCACACAATGTGGTTGGGTAAGAGACATTACAGAGTATTCATTACAGCAACAGTGATGATTTGAAGATAATTTCCAAATCAAGAACAGTTTGTAGTTTTATTATCATGCTTATAATTTCACAAAATACTGTTGAGAACTTTAGATATAAGGCCAGAAATGGAGGTTTTAGGTCAGGTGACCAAAAGCATTGCCAAAAAGCAGATTTTGAGGGATGTCTTAAAGGTGGAAAGCAGACCTGTGAGGTTTTGTCTGCAAATTCCAGACCATGTTGCTTTAGTAACTGTAGAATCAGCCACACAGTTGAAATAATGAATTAACAAATCGTTGGGATTCTCAAAGAAAATGGGTTGAGACCTCGACAAAGGATGTGTGGTGCAGGGAGCTAGGGATGATAACAGCCAGGAATCAAATCAAGAATGAGAATTTTAAATTGTTGTTGCTTATGAATAGGAGCTTTTTGACTGATGAACATGTTTGGGGAGAAGTGAGCACGTGGGCAATAGAGCTTTCATTTTTTTCTTGAGATTACAGTAAGGTTGAATTTGGGAGGCTGGCCAGGAGTGTGTTTGGATAATTAAGTCTGGAGATAAAACACGATGGATGAGAGTTTCAGTATATGAGCTGAGATGAGGGTGGAATAAGCTAGAATTAGTGGTCTTGGAGTGGGACTGGGCTTTCACTCTCACCTCACCTCTGGGATTCAACTGGTCGTCAGGTTGTGAATCAGGGCGGTAACACGATCTGGAGCTGAGTAGCCATGGTGGAGCCTAAAATGAGTGTCGCTCAGCTGGCTGTTGCTGAGCAGCTGCTGCTTGGTAGCCCTGTTGATGACCACTTCGACCGCTTTACTGCTGATCGAGTGTGGACTGACAGAGGGAAATTGCCTGGGTTGGATTTGCCCTGTGTTTTTGTGTTGAACATGCCTGGGCAATGTTCCACATTGTCGGTCGTGCCAGTGCTGGAGCGGTAAGTGGCTTGGTGGATGGCAAGTTCTGGAGGACAAGCTATCAGTATTATTGCCAGAATGTTAGCAGGACCCATAGCCTTTACACTACTTAACCATTTCTCGATATTATTCGAACTAAATTGAACTGGCTTAAAGCTCACATCTGTGACGTTAGGAACCACTGGAGAAGGCTGAGATGGATCATCTCACTTTGCATCTGGCTGAAAATTACTGCAAATGCTGTCATCTTATCTTTTGCATGGATCTGTGAAACCCCTCCATCAGTCAGAGTGAGGATATCTGTGGTGCTTCCTGCAACGAGTTGTTTAATTGTCCATTATCATTCACAACTGGGTATGGCAGAACTGCAGAGCTCTGATCTGATCCATTGATTGTGGGGTCACTTAGCTCTGTTGTTTGCTGCTGATGCTGTTTGATTATGCAGATAGTCCTGCTTGATAGATTCACCAGGTTGGCATTTCATTTTTAGGTATGCCTGGTGCTGCTCATGGCATGCCCTCCTTTTTGTCCATTGTGATGGGTGAGTGCGGGATGTACAAACCCATGAGATTACAGATTGTGCTGGAGTACAGTTCTGCTGCTGTTTTTATCCCACAGTGCCTCAAAGAGATCCAGTTTAAGTTCCTACATCTGTCTTATTTAGCACGGTGATAGTACCACTCAGCACAATGGAGGTTTGTCTCAACTTTAAGGTGAGGCTTTGTCTCCAAAATGACTCTGGGATGGTCTATCTTACCGATACTGTCATGGACAGATGTATTTGCTGCTGGCAGATTCATACTGATAAGATCTAGTATGTTTTTCCCTCTTGCTGGTTCCGTTACCGCCTGCTGCAAACCCAGTTGAGCAGCTATGTCCTTGAGGACCCGACCAGCTCAGTCAGTAATCCTGCTGTTGAGCTACTCTTGGTAGATGACGTTGAAATCCTGTACCCAGAGTAGGCTTTTCACCATTTTATTGCCTCAGTGCTTCCTCCAAGTGTTATTCAACATGGTGGAGCACTGAGTCATCAGCTGTGGGAGCACGGTACGTGGTAATCAGCAGGAGCCATGAGACTTCCTGGTGTCCAAAGTCAATGCTGAGTACTCCCAGGGCAAATGGTTCCTGTGTGTACACAACTGTGCCATCACCTCTACCTGGTCTGTCCTGCTGGTGGGACAGGACATATCCAGAGATTTCAGGAGAAAGTGAAGACTACAGATGCTGGAGATCAGAATCGAGAGTGTTGTGCTGGAAAAGCACAGCAGATCAGGCTGCTGTAGGGCTTAGGCGCGAAACGTCGATTCTCCTGCTCCTCGGATGCTGCCTGACCTGTTGTGCTTTTCCATCATCACACTCTCAATATCTCGGGATGGTGATGGTGGTATCTGGCCATTATCTGTCAGAGATTACTCTGAGTATGACTATGTGAGGCTGTTCCTTGACTAGTCTGTGAGACAGTTCGCCATGTTTTGACAAAAAAAAACAGATGTTAGTGAGCAGGATGTTGCAGAGTTGCGAGGGCTGATTCTGTGGTTGTATTTCCTAATGCCTTGTTAGATGCCAAGTGGTGCATCCAGTTTCATTCCTTTGTTGAGACTTTCCAGTGATTAATACAGTGAGTAGCTTGTTGGGCGACTGTCATGTTGGCAGGAGTTTTTTCGCCATTAACAATGGTTCCATGGAGATCAGGAGATTCCTAATTCCGGTTATTTTTTCTTGAATTCAGATTCCACCATCTGCCGAGCTGGGATTCGAACAAAGACTTCAGTTGTACATTTTAATATTCTGGATAAAAGTTAAATACATTAGGTTTGTTCACTCATTTTAAATATCACTAACCCTGGTTTTGTTTCTTTGTAAAGCACTGTCCATCATCTTGTCTCCTTCATCCTTCCCTCCAACAACAAGAGCAAGGAGCACATTGAGTTTCTCTGTCACTGAGACTGAGACAATCCGATCAGCTGTCTCTTCTGCTTCTCTCCCTCCCACTAGCCCACCGAGACAAACGGCCTCACATGATGTTCCTGATTTTTTTCCCAAACTTCCATCTTTCTCCAGTCTCTTGTCAAGCCTTATCAGAGCTCACCTTTATCTTTTACAAGTCTCGCTAAACTACAGAAATTCCAACTCTGTTTCCTCCTCATCACTCCCCCTCGCCAATTCACAGGTATTGTTCCTTGTTCTGTCTGTCTGTCTTTACTGGTTATGTCCTTCTCATCCATTCTGCAAAAAAACCTAACATTTGACTTCACCATCATTTGTAAATCCTGCTCCACCTCCACTCTCCCTTCCCTTTCTGAATTCCTTGTATTTGGTGTCCCTCAAGGATCTATGCTTGGTCCTTCCTGTTTCTCACCTACGCACTGCCAGGAGGTGACATCGTCCAAAAGCACAGTGTGAGGTTTCAATGACCAGCTCTACCTCCCCATCATCCCTCTCCATTGCTCCACTGTTACTCAGTTATCAAACGGCTTATCACACTCCCACTACTCGATTAACTGCAATTTCCTCCAATGAAACATTGTAATGGTTAAACCCATTACCTTCAGTTGCTATTACAAATTCCTTTCCCTTCCTGCTGCGCCCCTCGCTCTCACTGGGTGCAGTCTGAGATAGAACTAGACTCTTCACAACATTGCTGTCAGATCTGTAACCCGAAGGTGACCTTCTGATCAGACATCTACGCAATCACAAACACCAGGAATTCCAATCTCTAAAATATTGCTTGTCTCCACCTCACCCCAGCTCCATTGCTACTGAAACCCCATACCCGTGTCGGTGTTACCTTAAACTTGATGAATCTGAAATGAACCCTTGAGTTCGTGACTGACCCAGAATCTGCTAGCTTTCAGTGTTTCCTGCACAGTTACCCCCGATCCCTTTGTGATGCAGCTTTCTACAGTTTCACCCATGTAAATAGCACTCTGTTCTCTTATTATCCCCTCCAAACTGACCAACTTCACTTTTTTCCCAAATTATAATCCATCTGACAACTTGTTTCCCCCTTTTTCTGTGCATCTCTCTCTCTTCACAATCCTCCTAGAACTTTACAGTTATGCCTTTTCCAGGAGTTCCCGCCCCCATTCTTCTAAACATTTACTGGGAGCACTGGGCAGTGTGAAGGAAGCAGAGTTGCTCTGTTTTTCGGGATACTCTATGGGAGGAGCTTGCTGCCCATTGGTCAGAATGGAGGCAGCTTGCCCATCGAGCTGCATGAGCCTTTCACACCCCATGTCTTATTGATGAGGCACAGTGGCAGCACGGAAGGAAAAAAAGAAGCAAATCGTGCTCTCCACATCTCACTGACACTTGGAATATTCTGTCCCATGTGTCAAAGATCTGACCTGTTCAGTCACATGAAATTCCAAGGTGCAAACTCCTAGAAATCCATATAGATTTCCACCTGAACTGACTGCTGACCTCCACAAGGGGTAATGTGTCCAGTCTCCTGGGCCAGGAGGAGGGGATGGTGCGAGTTTCTAACCTGAACTGACAGTGATGGATTTTATAAACTTGTATTACAGGATACTACAGGTGGGTATTCACATGGTAATCTCAGTCATTGTAACACCTAACTCTGATTGAATTAGTCAATTCATCAGGACCTGGATATTTGCATTGTGTGTGAGTATTGTATTCCATCTGAATCCCATTTGCTGCATAAAAGTTCTCCTTTGAAACTTCCCAAACCTTTAATGTGTGTCCTGTAATCCTTGTATAATGAGCTGATGGGTATAAGGTTCATTATTATAAGGTGTAACTTTTCCAAACCCCTCTGTCACAGCTCCTCTCAATTGCCTTTGCTACAAGGAGAACACCTCAGTTTCCCCAAACCCCTGATTCCCCAATGTCTGTTTGCTGTCTATAAGGCACACATCAGGGTTGTGTTGGAACATTTTCCACTTGCCTGCATCAGTGCAGCCCCCAACACTAATAAAGAAAGCGAACATCCGCCAGGACAAAGCATTGTGCCTGAGTGGTGTCCCATCCACTACGTTCAGCATTCCCTCTCCCCATCCCAGAGACACAGTGGCATCACTGTGTAAAAAGTAAATGCAGCATTGTCCTACCAGACCATAGGGCTGCTCTCTCATTAGGGAGGAAACTGGAGCACCTGGAAGAAACACATGCAGACACTGGGAGAATGTGCAAGTCCCACACAGACAGTTGTCCAAAGCTGAAATTGAACCTGGGGCCCTGGCAGCAGTGCTAATCACTGTGCCACCCTAAAATTGTAATTTGATTCACAACTACCACTTCCTCTGATAGTTCATTCCACACACAAACCATTATCTGAACAAAAAAAAAAATTCCCGAACGCCTTTTTTCAAGCCGTTCTGCTGTCACCTTAAAAGGCATGTACCGAGTCTTGAATCGCGTCCCTTCCTGTAAAGGACACCTGCTGTACACATTACTGATACCACCCCTCCATGATTTGAGAAACGTCTAATAAGGTCACTCCTCAGCCTCCTGCGTGCCAGTGAAAGAAGTCGCAGCCTATCCAGCCTCTGCTTATAATTCAAACTATCCATTCCCATCAAATTCTGGTAAATCTCTTCTGAATCCGCTCGAACTACATAATGTCCTGCCGATATCGGCATGACCAGAACTGGACACGGAATTCCAAAAAAGGCCTCCCCAACATCCAAAATAATGTCCCAACTCTTGTACTCAAAGGTCTGAGCAATGAAGGCAAGTGTGCCAAGCACCTTCTTAACCATCCTGTCTACATGTGACAGACGTGAAAGACCCGAACCCCTCGGCCTCTTTCTTCCATATCACTACTTGAGGCCCTGTTTTTAATTAGTGTCAGTCTGCCCTGTTTGTTTTATCAAAATGTAATATTTTGCATTTATTCCAATCCAAAAATTCCCAAAAACCCTGAGCATTAAAGACAGTAGGAGTATACTTAAGAGGGAAATCAGGAGGGCAAAAAGGGGACATGAGATAGCTTTGGCAAATAGGGTTATGAATAATCCCAAGGGTGTTTACAAATACATTAAGAACAAAAGAGTAACTCGAGAGAGAATAGGGCTCCTCAAAGATCTGAAAGGTAGTCTATGCGTGGAGCCGCAGGAGATGGGAGAGATACTAACTGAATGTTTTGCATCAGTGTTTACTGTGGAGAAGGACATGGGCAATATAGAATGTGGGGAAATAGATGTCGACATGTTGAATATGTCCACCTTACAGAGGAGGACGTGCTGGGTGTCTTGTAACCCGTAAAGCTTGGTTAATCCCCAGCACCTGATCAGGTGAACCCTAGAACCCTGGGAAGCTGGGAATGTGGTTGCTGGGCCTCTTGCGGAGATATTTGTATCATCGATTATCACAGGTGAGTTGCCAAAAGACTAGAGGTTGGTTAACGTGGTGCCGCTATTTAAGAAAGGTGGTAAGGACAAGCCAGGGAACTATCGACCGGTCAGCCTGACATTGATGCTGGGCAAGTTGTTGGAGGGAATCCTGAGGAACACGATGCGCGTGTATTCTGAAAAGCAAGGACTGATTAGTGATAGTCAGCATGACTATGTGCGTGGGAAATCATGTCTCACAAACTTGATTAAGTTATTTGAAGATGTATCAAAGAGGATTGATGAGGGCTGAGAGGTGGACATGATCTATGGAATTCAGTAAGGCGCTCGACAAGCTTCCCCATGGTAGACTGGTTAGCAAGGTTAGATCTCATGGAATACAGGGAGAACAAGCCGTTTGGGTACAGAACTGGCTCAAATGTAGAAGGCAGGGTGGTGGTGGAGGGTTGTTTTTTCAGATTGGAGGCATGTGACCAGTAGAGTCTCGCAAGGATCATTGCTGGGTCCACTACTTTTCGTCGTTTATATATATGATTTAGATATGAGCATAGGAGGTATAGTTAGTAAGTTTGCAGATGACACCAAAATTGGAGGTAGAGTGGACAGCGAAGAGGGTTACCTCAGATTACAACAGGATGTTGTTCAGATGGGTGAGAAGTGGCAGATGGAGGTTAATTCAGATGAATGTGACGTGCTGCATTTTGGAAAAGCAAATCTTAACAGGACTGATACACTTAGTGGCAAATTCCTAGATAGTGTTGATGAACAAAGATATCTTGCAGTGAAGGTACATATTTCCTTGAACGTAGAGTTGCAGGTAGATAGGATATTGAAGAAAGGGTTTGGAATACATTCCTTTATTGATCAGAGCATTGAGTATAGATGTTGGAAGGTCATGTACAGGACATTGGTTAGGCCACTTTTGGAATATTGTGTGCAAATATTCTCCGTCAATCGGAAGGATGTTGTGAAACTTGAAAGGGTTCAAAAAAGATTTACAAGGATATTGCCAGGGTTTGAGCTGCAGGAAGAGAGCAAAAAGGCTGTGGTTTTCTTTCCCTGGAGCATCAGAGACTGAGGAGTGACCTCCGTAGAGGTTTATAAAATCATTAAGGTAGCATGGATAGGGTAAACAGACAAGGTATTTTCCCTGAGAAGGAGAGTCCAGAAATAGAGAGCATAGGTTGAGGGTGAGAGGGGAAAGATATAAAAGGGAACTAAGGAGCAACTTTTTCACGCAGAGAGTGGTGCATGTATGGAATAAGCTGCCAGAAGAAGTGGTGGAGGCTGACAATTATAGCATTTTAAAGGCATTTGGATACTTGACATGAATAGGAAAGATTTAGCGGGATATGGCCCAGGTGCTGGCAAGAGCGATAAGATTAGGTTCGGATATCTGGTCGGCAGGGACAAATTTGAGCGAAGGTTCTGTTTAGTGCTGTTCATCTGTGACTCACAGCTCAGTGGGTTTCGGTCTCTTCAAAGATAAATCTTAGTCTGTTTTATTTTAGTAAAGCTACAACATTCAGTAGGGTGATGGTTTATTTCTTTAAATACACATCTTATGATACTTTGATTAAGTTTTTTAATATAAAATATTGGTACTAATTTATTCTAGAGTAGTGTTTTGTAAAGCTGTAAGACTGTGCCTTTTTCTGGGTCTGTGGTCTGTTAAGGTGCAGAGATGGCCATTCGTACAGTGATGTGTTCTTCCTGTTGGATTTCGGAGATTAAGGAAAGTTTCAGTGATCCTGATTGTCTGCAGGAAGTGAGGATGCAAATCCTGTAGGATTTCATGGACCAGATGGAGCGATGGTTTAAGGTAATGAAGAATTTACCGGAGCCGGGGGGTGTGATAGGTGGCAGTTTCAGAAAGTTAGGAAAACTGCCGATCCAGTCAGGTAGATGGGTTTCCTCTCGGAAAGGGAGGAGTGGAGGGCAAGTAGTGCAGGAGTCTCCTGTGGTTATTTCCATCTCAAACAAGTATATTGTTTTGGAAAGCGTCGGGGGTCACAGACTCTCAGGGGACTATCGCATTGACAGCCAAGTTCCTAGTGTAATAGATCTAGTGTAATGTGAGGTATATCCAGTTCCACACGATCGATGGTGATAGGAGGCTCTCTCGTCTGCAGCACAGACTGCAGTTTCTGTAGCTAACAGTGAGACATCAGAATGGGGTGGTGCCTCCCTACTGTCTGGGTGAAGGATGGCTCTGAGGGTGCAGAGTATTCTGAAAGGGGAGAATGATCAGTGGGAGGTCGCTGTACATTGCTACTAATGACATAAGAGAGAGGGATGAAGTCCTGAAGAGAGAACATAGCAAATTGTGGGCAGCACGGTGGCACAGTGGTTAGCATTGCTGCCTCACAGCGCCTGAGACCCGGGTTCAATTCCCGCCTCAGGCGACTGACTGTGTGGAGTTTGCACATTCTCCCCGTGTCTGCGTGGGTTTCCTCCGGGTGCTCCAGTTTCCTCCCACAGTCCAAAGATGTGCAGGTCAGGTGAATTGGCCATGCTAAATTACACTGTAGTGTTAGGTAAGGGGTAAATGTAGGGGTATGGGTGGGTTGCGCTTCGGCGGGTCGGTGTGGATTTATTGTGCCGAAGGGCCTGTTTCCACACTAATGTAATCTAATAATCTAATCAAATTAGCCTGTAGAGTAGGACTAGCAGGGTACGGCAGATGAATGCGTGGCCAAGGATCTGATACAGAGGAGAAGGATTCACATTTTTGGATCATTGGAATCTCTACATAAGAAGGATGGATTACACCTGAATTGGAAGGTGTCTAATATCCAAGCAGGGAGATTTGCTAGTGCTACACAGGAGGCACTAAACCAGTGAGGGGGTGGGGGGTAAACCTAAAGAGGTAGTGAGAAAGTAGGTAAGTCTGAGGCTGGTACAGTTGAGAAGTTAGACAGGCAAGGGCAAGGCACAGAATGAGGTAGGACTGACAAGGTACAATAGATAATAGGTGCAGGAATAGGCCATTCTGCCCTTTGAGTCAGCACCACCATTCATTATGATCATGGCTGATCATCCACAATCAGTATCCTGTTCCTGTCTTATTTCTGTAACACTTGATTCCATTATCTTTAACAGCTCTATCCATCTCTTTCTTGAAAGTATCCAGAGACTTGGCCTCCACTGCCTTCTGGATCAGAGCATTGCATGTGGCCACTACTCTCTGGGTGAAGACGTTTCTCCTCAACTCTGTTCTAAATGGCCTCTCCCTTATTTTTAAACTGTGTCCTCTGGTTCTGGAAACATGCTTCCTGTCCCCAGAGTGTGCAACCCTTTAATAATCTTGTAGGTCTCAATCAGATCCCCTCTCATTCTCCTAAACTAAAGTGTATACAAGCTCAGTCGCTCCAATCTTTCAACATATGATCATTCCGCCATTCTGGGAATTGACCTCATGAACCTACCCAACACTCCCTCAATAGCCACAATGCTCTTCCTCAAATGTGGAGACCAAAACTGCACACAATACTCCAGGTGCGGTCTTACAAGCGCCCTGTACAGCTGCAGGAGGACCTCTGCTCCTATACTGAATTCCTCTTGTTATGAGGGCCAGCATGCAGTGAGCTTTCTTCACTACCTGCTGTACCTGCATGCTTGCTTTCATTGACTGATGTACAAGAACACCTAGATCTCGTTCTACTTCCCCTTTACCAAACCTGACTCCTTTAGATAGTAATCTGCCTTCCTGTTCTTACCTCCAAAGTGGATAGCCACACAGTTATCCACATTAAACTGCATCTGCTATGCATCCGTCCACTCACCTAGCCTGTCCAAGTTAACCTGTATTCTCATAACATCCTCCTCACATTTCACCCTGCCACCCAGCTTTGTGTCATCAGCAAATTTGCTAATATTACTTTTAATATGTTCATTTATATTATTAAAATATATTATAAACAGCACCGAACCTTGTGGTACCCCACTAGTCACTGCCTGCCATTCCAAAAGGAAGCGTTTATCACTACTGTTTGCTTCCTGTCAGCCAGCCAATTTTCAATCCAAGTCAGTATATTCCCCTTTGTAATTCCATGCTGACTCTGATGATTCCTATTACTGCTATCCAAATGAGCTGTAACTTCATCTTTTATAATTGACTCCAGCATCTTTCTCACCACTGACATCAGGCTAACCGGTCTATAATTCCTTGTTTTCTCTCTCCCACCTTTCTTGAAAAGTGGGACAACATTAGGGCGGCACGGTGGCACAGTGGTTAGCACTGCTGCCTCACAGCGCCAGAGACCCGGGTTCAAATCCCGCCTCAGGCAACTGATTGTGTGGAGTTTGCACATTCTCCCCGTATCTGCGTGGGTTTTCTCCGGATGCTCCGGTTTCCTCCCACAGTCCCAAAAAATTGTGCAGGTCAGGTGAATTGGCCATGCTAAATTGCCCGTAGTGTTAGGTCTGGGTGGGTGCGCTTCGGCGGGTCGCTGTGGACTTGTTGGGCCGAAGGGCCTGTTTCCACACTGTAATCTAATCTAATCATTAGCCACCCTCCAATCTGACTCTACATCTCCTGATTCTGTGTCTCCCCCTTCGCAAGCGACTGAACGTCATCCCTCACCAACAGGGCCATCTTACCCCCTCTGCCCATCAGTCTGTCCTTTTGATAGCATTGCACTGCATTTATTTCAATGCAAGAGGTTTGACAGGGAAAGAAGATGAGCTTAAGATATGGTTTTGAACATGGGACTGGGATATAGTGGGTATTACAGAAACGTGGCTTAGGTTGGACAGGACAGGTTGCTTAATGTTCCAGGGAATAGATGTAAGAGGAAGGATAGAAAGGGGGAATAAGAGAGAAGGTGGAATGGTGTTTTTGATTGGGGATAACATTATTGTTGTGTTTAGGGAGGATATTCATGGGAGTTCGCCCTGTGAAATTACTTGGGTGGAACTGGGAAATAGGAACAGGATGATCACCTTATTGAGGTTGCCTGTGTGGATTTCGTCCGGGTGCTCTGGTTTCCTCTCACAGTCCAAAGATGTGCAGGTTGGGTGGATAATCCAGGCTGAATTGCCCATATTGTTCAGGGATGTGCAGGTTGGGTGGATTGGCCATGTGAAATTACCCATATTGTTCAGGGATGTGCAGGTTGGGTGGATTGGCCATGTGAAATGCAGCGTTACAGGGTTAAGATAGGAGGCTCAGAGGGTCAGTGTGGATGTGATGGGCTGAATGGCCTGCTTCCACACTTGGGATTCTCTGACGATAATTCTACTAGTTTTAAAATAGTTACAGAAAATAATAGACCAGATCTAAAAGTTGTTGTTCTAAATTGACAAAGGTGAATTTTGACGGTACAAGGCGAGAACTTTCAATATTTCTTTGCGACCCCCCCAGGTAAAGGGACGGCTGGAAAGTGGATACATAAGAACAGAAGGAATAGGAGCAGGAGTCGGCCATCTGGCCCCTCAAGCCTGCATTGCCATTCAATAAGATCAGGGCTGATCTTTTCATGGCCTCAGCTCCAATTTCCTGCTCTCTCACCATCACCCTTAATTCCTTTCCTGTTCACAAATCTACATTTTGTCTTAAAGACATTCAAGTTGATAACGTCAACTGCTGCACTCAGCAGGGAATTCCACAGATTCATAACCCTTTAGCTGAAGACGTTCCTCCTCAACTCTGTCCTAAATCAGATACCCCCTTATTTTGACGCTATGCTCTCTAGTTTGACCCGCTACCCCCCCCCCCCCCCCCAAAATGGAAATAAACTCCCTGCTTCTATCTTATCTATTCCCTTCTTAATTTTATTTTTTCCAATACAACCTCCCATTCTTCTAAATTCCAACAAGTATAGTCCCAGTCTACTCAATCTCTCCACATACACCAACCCTCTGAACTCCCGACTCAAACTAGTGACCCTCCTCTGCACCCCCTCCAGTGTCAGTATATCTTTGCTGAAGTAAGGAGATCAAACCTGTACACAGTACTCCAGGTGTGGCCTCACCAGCACCCTGTACAGCTGCAGCATAGCCATCCCTCTAGCAAGGAAGGACATTAGACCCTTCACCATCTCTTTTAGTCCCCTGGGATGCATTCCATCACGGCCAGGAGACCCATGTACTTTTGGGCTGTTATCTTTCCCAACACTACCTCTTTACTGAGAATGACAGTTTCCATGTCCTCATCTGCCATTTCCTCCATAGGCCTGTGAAAATGAGACAACAAGAGTACATAGACAGTATGTACCTGTTAAGGCCAAGGCTGGTAGGTGTAGAGAATGCTGTGTGTCTAGAAAAATTGAGGGTCTGGTCAGCAAGCTGAAGGAGGGATATGGCAGGTACAGACAGTTGGGTTTAAGTGAATCCCTCAGAGTATAGGGGCAGTAGGAGGGAAAACAGGAGGTAAAAAGGATACATGAGATAGCTTTGGGGGGGAAAGAGGTTTAAGGACAATCCAAAGAGATTCTACAAAACACTAAGGACAAAAGTGTAACCAGGCAGAGAATAGGGACCCTCAAAGATCAACAAGGCTGTCTGTGGAACCACAGAAGGTGGGAGAGATACTATCTGAGGATTTCATGTCAGCTTTTACTGAAAGAGGATATGGAAGCTAGAGACTTTGGTGAAATAAATAGTGAGAACTTGACATCTGTTCATATTACAGAGGAGGTTGTACTGGATGTCTTACACATAAAGCTGAGTTAATCTGTGGGACCTGATCAGATGTATCCCAAATCTTTATGGGAAGTTAGGGAAGTGATTGCTGGGCCCCTCAGTGAGATATTTCAATCACCGATAGCCACAGGTGAGGTGCTGCAAGATAGGCGCCATTATTTGAGAAAGGTGATGAGGAAAGGCCAGGGAACAATACACTGGTGAGCCTGAAGTTAGTGACAGACAAGGTGTTAGAAGGAATTCTAAAGGACTGGTTTATATGTAATTGGAAAGACAAGAAGTGATTAGGGATAGTCAGCATGGCTTTGTACATAAATCACTAACTTGGACTTCAGAAAGACATTCAAAAAGGTTCCACATGACAGACTGGTTAGCGAGTTAGACACCATGGGATACAGAGAGAACCAGCTGTTTGGATACAAATTGGCTGCAAGGTTGGAGATGGAGGGGAGTGCTTTTCGGACTGGAGGCCTGTGATGAGCAATATGGTGTAAGGATCAGTGCTGGGTCCACTGCTTGTCATCGTTTATATCAATGATTTCTATGTGAATATATGAGATATAGTTAGTGGGTTTACAGTAGACATCAAAATTGGAGGTGCACTGGATAGCAAAGAAGGTTACCTCCGAGTACAATGGGACTTCAATCAAATGGGCTGAGGATTGTCAGATCGAGTTTATTTCAGATAAATGTGAGGTGCTCCATTTTGGAAAGCAAATGAGGGCAGGAATTATACACTTAATGGGAAGGTCCTGGGGAGTGTTGCTGAACAAAGAGACCTTGGAGTGCAGGTTCATAGTTCCTTGAAAGTGGAATTATAGGCAGGGTAGTGAAGAAGGTGTTTAGTGTACTTGTCTTTACTGGTCAGTGCATTGAGTAGTGGAGTTGGGACGTCATTTTGCGGCTGCACAGCACATTGATTCAGCCACTTCTGGAATTCTGCTTTCAGTTATGGTGCCAGGGTTGAGGGTTTGAGCTATGTAGGTAGAGGGTGAATAGGCTGGGGCTGTTTTCCCTGGAGCATCGGATACAATTGTGAGGGGCATGGATAGGGTGAAATCCAAGGGCTTCTCTTTTAGGTAGAGTTAGCAGAAGATCAGATAATTCTCCTTGGAGCTGAGAAGTTTAGGCAGTGATTTCGACCAGGAGCAGATTTGTTTCCAGGATATATAATTTACAGAGAAACAGAGGGATAAATTATTAACGTCACAATTTTTAGTAACTACCTTCAGGTAACTGGCAAATAATGCAGGTTAAAAATGTGAAGATTATTTTACTCACTAAGTTCTGAGCATCTGGAACAGTTTGACCGACAGCTGGATGCAGATTCAGTAGTTATTGTCAAAACAAATTTGGAATTTAACTTTTTTAAGGAAGGATTTGGAGGGCTACAGACAAATGGGAGGTGAGTTGGGATAGACTGGTACCATCTCCAGAGGGAGAGAGTACAGCCCCAATGGGCTGAATAGCCCCAAACCCCTGTGCTCTGTGTTACTGCCCCATTCACTGTGAATGATGAAGCTCATCCCAGGGCAGAGTCATTGAGACCTACAGCATGGAATTCGACCCTTTGGTCGAACTGGTCCATGCCGACCAGATATCCCAACCTAATCTAGTCCCATTTGCCAACATTTGACACATATCCCTCTACACCCTTCATATTCACATACCCATCCAGATACCAAATGGTGCAATTGTACCAGACCAATAGGAGAATTGGCGTCATCCTCCAGCCAATGGGAGTGAATTGGGGTGGGTTCAGCAGGCCAACATGTGGCCATGAGCTGTGCAGGCGCAGTGTCACGGTGAGGGGGGACCTAGTGAGTGTGAAGGGAGTGGAAGAGACTGCAATGTCTGGGGAAGAAATGGAGCTATTGTGGACTGGGAGGGTTGAGAAACGCACGGTTTTAGGCTGATAGACCTGAATTAGAAATTCCTGGTAAATTAGAACCAAAAGAACTGCGGATGCTGTAAATCTCTCACAACAACCAAAAGGTACTGGAAAAGCTCAGCAGGTCTGGCAGCATCTGTGAAGAGAAATCAGAGTTAACGTTTTGGATCCGCTGACCCTTCCTCAGGACTGATGTTACTGAAAAGAAATGTTGGTTTATATGCAGAAGGTAGGGGTTAAGGAGTAAATGATCGGTGGTGATAGAGTCCAAAGAGATGGGAGCAGTTGGACAAAGGAGTGGATAACGATCTGATAGGGGGAGGGTGAATAGCTGTTTATGGGGACTGTTAGTGGCTAACCATAGGTAATGTGTAATGGTAGGCTATGTGATAACAAGGCCTAGTATGTGGGTTAAGAGGCTAGGGCGCTAGGAAATTGGAGAGTTCAGGATGTAAAATTATTGAATTTGATACTGGGGCTAGAGGGGTGCAGGGTCCCCAAGTAGAAGATGGGGTGTTGTTCTTCCAACTTGTGTTAATGTGTGGCGCTGGAAAAGCACAGCAGGTCAAGCAGCATTTCAGGAGCAAGAGAATCGGCGTTTTGGGCATATTATTTTCATCAGGAATGCCGGGATTGTAGGGGGAGGGGGAGTAGTAAGAGGGCTGATAAATAAATAAGAGGGATGTGTGGGATTGGTGGGAAGGGAGCTAGGAAGGCAATAGGTAGATGTAGGGAGAGGGTGGAGTGGATAATTGGAAAGGAAGATGGACAGGTGGGACAGTTCAAGAGGGTTGTGTCGAGTTGGAGGGTTGCATCTGGGATAAGGCAGGGGAGGGGAGATGAGGAAACCTTGATTCTGTGGTTAAAGGGTCCCAATGTGGATGATGAGGTTTTCTTTCTCCAGGCGTCGGGGGGCTGGGATTTGGTGGTGGAGGTGGCCCAAGACTTGCATGTCCTTGGTGGAGTGGGTGAGGAAGTTGAAGTGTTCGACCACAGGATGGTGGGGTTGGTTGGTGCATGTATCGCAGAAATGTTCCTTGAAACATTCCGCAAGTTGGTGTCTTGACTCCCCAATGGAGAGGAGACCACGTCGAAAGCAAAGGCCATAATAGGTGAGTTGTTTGGATGTGCAGGAAAATCTCTGCTGGATGTGGAAGGGTCCTTTGGGGGTGAGGGGGGAGATGTTGGCACAGGTTTTACACCTCTTGCATTGGCAAGTGAAGGGGCTGGGAATGGGGTTGTTGGGGAGCATGGATCTGACTTGGAATTCACAGGGAATGGTCTCTCTGGAATGCTGAAAGGAATGGAGAGGGAAATATACCTCTGGTGGGATCTGATAGTAGATGGTGGAAATGGCAGAGGATGATGCATTGTATCTGGGTGAAAAGTGAGAACTGGGGGGTTCTATCCTTGTTGCATTTGGAGAGGTGTGGTTCAATGGCAGACGTGTGGGAAGTGGTGGGGATGGACTGGAGAGTATTGTTGACCACATGGGAGGGGAAATTGCAGTCCTTGAAACACGGGGCGTTTTGGTATGTTTCTGGAGTGTTCTGCCAGCTTGCATCAAGCTTCACTGGAACACTGCAGTAAGCATGAGACAGATTTTGGCCAGGCAACAGACTTGTGTGTTAAAGTAACAGGCAACTGGAAGCTTAGGGTCTGTTTTGCAGCAGAATGTAGATCATCAGCTGCCATTTCCAGCACCTCCACTGAGATGCTGCCAGACACAGGTTCCTGTCCCCTCCATTAACAGCTATGCACCCTCCCAGACAGATTGCTATCCACTTCTTTGTCTTTCCAAAGCTTCCTGTCTCTCTTTGGGCTCTGTCCCCACCTATTATTTACCCTTTAAACCCTATCTCCTGCAGTCCAAAGATATGCAGGTTAGGTGAATTGGCCAAGCTAAATTTCCCGTCGTGCTCAGGGATGTATAGGTTAGGTGCATTATTCAGGAGAAATGTAGAATAATAGGGTCAGGGAATGAGTTTGGTTGAGAAACTCTTCAGAGGGTGGGTGTGGACTTGTTGGACCGAATGGCCTGTTACCACACTGTAGGGATTCTAATTTTCCCAGCTGCTATCGGTTCTGAGGGAGGGTCACTGGATCTAGAATGACCCTTGGTGTGTGCAGGAGGAGGAAACGGGAAAGGGGAGTTGGATTCAGTTTAGACTGGGAGGGTTTAATTACACTCTGTACAGGTAGTTAGGCCTGAATTAGAAACTCTTAGTCCCACGTTTACAGCAAATGGGAAAATGGCTGTGGCCCTCAGGCGATGATGGGTCCTGGGTTATGGCCACCATCTTTATTGGGGGCAAGGTACAGCGAGGCACATGGATATGTCCTCTTCCTGGGTGGGGGCGGGGTGATTTCAAGAGGAGCATTTACACACCAAACACATACCAAGAGAGGTGTTTGCCTTCACTATTCATCTTGCATTGACTGTGAGTTTTGTTTTTTGAATTCATTTTATAGAATATTAATTGAGAATAATTGAGACAGGGATCTCAAAAGCAATTTTCTATCGTCAGCAGGTCATCAGGATCTGAATACCATTGACATTTTACTGTGGAAGGAGAAAGGTGTGTCTGTTCTTTCTGTGGGAAAGTATCTATTATTTTAAGCAAAAATTAGAAAGATGTTCAAATTAGTGGTTGGATCACCCTTGGGGTTTGTGCTCTGCAGCTGAGGAAGGAGATATTGCCCTGAGAGGAAGCACAGATTTATCCAAATTACACCTCGTCTCTTTGTAGGAACTGTCAGATTTGGTCCCAGTCACCCACTTCATGATGTTAACCTGTAAACTCCTTATTTTCAATTCCCTGCAAACTTCTCATTAAAATTCCTTATGGACTCAAATTCCAGCACCATTTCAGGTGGAATGTTCCAGATTCTGACAACTGTCTGTTCATTCAGAAACTGCTGAAGTCCATGTTGACTCAGGGGTTACAAAGGGCTGAACTGAAAGATGAGGTGCTGTCCCTGAGCTCCCACTGAGATACACTGGAACAGTACAGGAGGCTGAGGGCAGTGTAGGTATGAGCAGACAATGAAAATGACAGGGCTGCACTGTGACGGCTGCTTAGCTCAATGAGAGTGATTTGGAGTTGGATGTAAACAGACGGAGGGGAGACAGGGAGAAGGTGAACCTCAGCTTCAGTTTTATTTCAGGCCATTCAGAAATTCACATGGTCCCAATGGGAACAGCCAGTTTGTAAGTGAAACCTGCTGAGTTTTTTTTTTAAGTTTTTATAAGTATAAAATGTCAGCTTAAGTAAAGATCGGGCCTTTAGATTATAATGGAAATGTTTGAAATGAAGAAAGGTTGCTAGATCATTTAAATTCTCTTAATGAGAATAACTAGCTGAGACATTGTGACAGGAGCCCTCAGACCTGTGGTATGCTCCTGTTGTACAATTTGGGAAATAAGGGCCGCTTCCAGTCTCCCTGATGGCTGTGTGTGCAGGAAGTGTGTCCATCTGCAGCTACTGGGAAACTGCTTTTCAGACCTTGAGCTGAGAGTGGACTCACTGTTGAGAATCTGCAATACTAAGAATGTTATGGACAGCACGTTTAGTGAGTTAGTCACGCTGCAGGTGAGCGTTACACAGGCAGAAAGGGAATGGGTGACCATCAGATCAAGTAAAAGGCTCAGGAAGAAAGTGCAGGACACCCCAGTGATCATTCCCCTTCTCAAACAGATACTGTGCACCGCTTGGGATTCTATAACGGGGGGAACAGGTGGAGTGGACTCTCATTGGAAATCAGCAACAGCCAGGTTCATGACACCACAGATAGCTCCGCTGCACAGAACTGGAGGAAGGAGAATGGCAGAGCTGTAGTGACAGGGGATCCACTAGTCAGGGTCCGAGACAGGCGTGTCTGTGGCCACAGACATGAACCCAGGACAGTGGAATTGAACCCAGGTCCATTTATTGATAAGTGCACAGACCAATAAAGGTCAGTGTCCCAAATGCAACCTTCAGCACTTGATCACCCTGAAGCTCTACTTTCCAAGGACTGTGCACTTGTTCTGAATCCTTCAGAAGGATTGAAGGGGATAGGGAGAAAACAGGAACAGGGTTGTGTTGTAGATCTACAAAATAACGGTCATCCTCCCCTCTCGGTCTCCCCCCTCTCTATCCCATCCCCCATCATGCCTCTTCCCCACCACAGGGAAAAGACCTGTGTATTTACCCTATCTATGCCCCTACTGATTTTATAAACCTCTATAAGGTCATCCATCAGCCTCTGACGCTCCAGGGAAAACAGTGTATTCAGCCTCTCCCTGTAGCTCAAATCCTCCAACTCTAGCAACATGCTTGTAATTCTTTTCTGGCCACTTTCAACTTTCACAATATTGTTTTGATAGGAAGGAGACCAGAATTGCACACAATATTCCAACTGTGGCCTAACCAATGTCCTGTGCAGCTGCAATATGACCTCCCAACTCCTATACTCAGTGCTCTGACCAATAAAGGAAAGCATACTAAACACCTTCCTCACTATCCTATCTACCTGCGATTCTGCTTTCAACGGGCTATGAATCTGCACTCCAAGGTCTCTTTGTTCAGCAGCACTCCCGAGGACCTTACCATTAAGTGTATACATCTGCTAATATTTGCTTTCCCAAAATGCAGCACCACACATTTATCTAAATTAAACTCCATCTGCCAGTCCTCAGCACATTCAACCATCTGATCAAGATTCCGTTGTAATCTGAGGTAATCCTCTTCACTGTCCACTACACCCTCAATTTTGGTGTCATCTTACTAACAATACTTCCTATATTCACATCCAAATCATTTATATAAATTATGAAAATGAGTGGATCCAGCACCAATACTTTGTGACACCCCACTGGTCACAGGTCTCCAGTCTGAAAAGCAACCTTCCACCACCACCCTCTGTCTTCTACCTTTGAGTCAGTTTTGTATCCAAATGGCTAGTTCTCTCTGTATTCCATGAGATCTAACCTTGATAACCAGTCTCCCATGGGGAACCTTGTCGAACGCCTTACTGAAGTCCATGAAGATCATTTCCACTGCTTTGCCCTCATGAATCCTCTTTGTTACTTCAAAAGAATTGACTCAAGTTCATGAGAAGTGATTTCTCATACACAAAGCCGTTATTAATATCCAGGACTTAACTCTGTACATTGGGATCTGTGTCACCCAGTTATGAGTGTTAATATTCTGTATAAAGTTCACGTACACCAGGTTTGTGTTGGTGACTGTGTATTGAGTCATGTTAATATCACCCACACAGGTAAGTTCCATTTGAAAGGCAGTCCCTATATCCCGAACTCCACTCCCATCTGCTCTGTCTCCATCCCCACCATAGACAGTAAGTGGGAGGAGCTCATGGAGTTTCCATGTGAGAGAGATTGAGAAAACCTTCCCTTCTTTCCACTAGCCCACCAGGAAATGGTGGTAGTGTCCTTACCTCTGAACCAGGAGGATCGGGCTCAGAGTTGAGTAACAGCATCTTTGAAAAGGCTGATTGGAAAACATGCCCAAGCCGCCAGGCCATACTGTCTCCCAGCTGTCCCTGCCTGAGCCTCAACAGAACCTTCCTGTAGTTTCTCTCCTGTCAGACTCTCCCATTGCTCACTTTGTTCAGGGTCCCCTCCTGCTGCTGCACTGCTCCTGTCCCTCACTGACCTGTCCATCCCCAAGGGTCCTCCACATTCATTCATTGTTTACAATCTCCCGCCCTGCCCCCTCCACCCTATTGGGCAGCAGCTGCTGTCAATCACCCAGCTTCGTGTGTGACCTGGAGCATGTGCTGTAGGAGGGGAGACCAGTGCACGGGCGCAGTTCTGGCCAATTGTTGGTGTATGTGCATGGCGGGTCAGTGCCAGGGAGGGAGGCTGTGCGTGTGTGGGATTAATCTGTCATTCGCAGTTTCCTCCCTCTGGGAACAGGACCCAGGGAAATGGCCCCTGCCCCTGATATCGTGACAAGTGGTCAGCTATCAGTGGGGAAGCATTTTGCAGAAAGTTATAGAAAGGAACACAGATGGGCCTGCAATTAAAGTTCTAATTTGGTTCATCTTAGTTCAATCAGATATGACTTGGCCAGTGTGTGCAGGATGGTTCTCATCAGAGCGTCCGTGTGGGGGAAATAAATAAAATGTTCCAGATTGGGGCAAAACATCAGTTTGGTTCTGACCAGGAAGGAAACCTGGGAGGTGGGGGAAGGATTCACCAACATCCAGGAGGCTCCGAGTCAGACTCATTGATTTGATTAGATTAGATTTCCTCCAGTGTGGAAACAGGCCCTTCGGCCCAACCAGTCCACATCAACCTTCAGAAGAGTAACCCACCCAGACCCATTTCCCTCTGACTAATGTACCTAACACTATGGGCAATTTAGCATGGCCAATTCACCTGACCTGTGCATATTTGGATTGTGGGAGGAGACCTTTTTTTGGTTCTTCGTCTGCAGGCAGGAGCGAGGAAGCTGATTTCAAAGAGAAGAGAGAATTGGGTGTGGAGGAAAAGGGTGAGGAGATTGGTTTGGATTTCAGTTCACAGAAGAGAGCAATTGTGAGACTGAGATTTAAAGCTTTGGGGGAACAAAGAAACTACAATTTAATACTATCACTGTCTTATGAATTTCCATCCTGTGTTAACGGTGGTGACTTGATTTCTCTGTTGTAGGGTTTTTTTTAGATTAGATTAGATTACATACAGTGTGGAACCCACCCAACCCACCCATACATTTACCCCTTATCTAACACTACGGGGAATTTAGCATGGCCAATTCACCTAACCTGCACATCTTTGGACTGTGGGAGGAAACCGGAGCACCCGGAGGAAACCCACGCAGACACGGGGAGAACGTGCAAACTCCACACAGTCAGTCGCCTGAGGCGGGAATTGAAACCGGGTCTCTGGCGCTGTGAGGCAGCAGTGCTAACCACTGTGCCACCGTGCCGCGAGTTTGTGGATGAGAAATTCAAATTGAACTTCACGTTCCGTTTTGATAGTTACTTGATCCGTGCCGATCTGAATATCATTGGCCTTTTTCATGTGGAAGGAAAGGTGTGTATTCTGTCCGTGGGCGAATATTTCAAATGTCAGTGTGACTGGAAAAATTACTGAGACACAGCCAAGTCCATGTTAGTGTGGTGAGTGTGGAGAGAGAGTTCATTTGTTGTTAAAAGTCTGAAGAAACATGGCACATTTCCCAGGAACAATTAAGCTACAGATTTGTTTCGTGTGAGGACAAATTTTTAATTAACCATGCAACCAGAAAGACACAAGGATGCCTGCACCATGGAAAATGCTATGAAAACAGGATTGTCGTAAAGGAGTTAATTATCGATCATGGCTTGTAATCCATTGACGTTGTCACGTCGGTTCCAATGCCGTGGGGAAACACTGGAAATGTGATGAGTGCAGTGTAGGTTTCAGTTATTAAACTGGAAAAAGTGCATAAGAAATTTACAAGAATTTTTGCCAGGACTCGGGGGTCTAAATTCTCGGGAGAGGTTGGACAAGCGAGGATTTTTTTTTTGTTCAGAGCAGTGGAAACAGAGGTTGATCTTTTCTGGAAATATATAAGACCATCAGAGGCTTGGGTAAGGTGAATGCACTCCGTCTCTTTCCCAGGGAATCAAGGAGTGGAGGGCATCAGTTTAAGGTCGGAGGAGAAATTATGAAAGGGAACCTGAGGGTCAACAGTTCTACACAGAGGGTGGTATGTATATATGGAATGAGGTGCCAGTGGAAGTGGTTGAGGTGGGTACATTAACAACATGTAAAAGGCATTTGGACAAATACATGGATAGTAAAGGGTCAGAAGCAGATGGGCCAAGTGCAGGGAAATGGGGTTAGCGTGGAGAGATATTCTGATTGGCATGGGCCAGTTTGGGCCAAAGGGCCTGTCTCTGCTGTAGGACTCTGACTCCAAGTATATTTACTATTTATTCCGCTATCTCTGGTAGCACCCTGGGATGTATTCCATCAGGGCAAAGAGACTTGTCTACCTTTAGCTCCATTAGCTTGTCTAACTCTAACGCTTTCGTGATAATGATTGTTTCTTGGTCCTCACCTTCCTCAGTCTCCTTATCAATTACTGGCATGTTCTTCGTATCCTCCACTGTGAAGACTGACTGCTGTGTCCTCATATTCCTGAACCCTGCTGGATAGGAATAACTGGGCACAGAACTCTGAGAGGTCTTCTTTGAGTCTTTATTGATGAGACATAGCAGTTACCTGGATAGTGTACATGCAGAACACCTCCAGGCAGCATCAAGTAACTCCCCGCCTGTCCGATATGCCGCTCCCATTCTCATACCTTTGTGGTTTGGGACTTTGAATAGAGACTGTCTCTCAGTATTATCTCCATGGCAACAGTCAGTTAGAAAGTCGAGTTAAGCTCAACACTTTGTGGTTAAAACAATGACTGCAGATGCTGGAAACCAGATTCTGGATCAGTGGTGCTGGAAGAGCACAGCAATTCAGGCAGCATCCGAGGACAGGCAAAATCGACGTTTCGGGCAAAAGCCCTTCATCAGGAATTCGATTTTGCCTGTCCTCGGATGCTGCCTGAATTGCTGTGCTCTTCCAGCACCACTGATCCAGACTTTGTGGTTAAACCACATACCCCTCCCCCACGGTCCTGTGGCTCAGTCAGGTATCTGACAGGCGCTTCAGTTTCAGTGGGGCTGTCTGTCAGGATTCTGATGTGGAGGAGCCGGTGTTGGAGCGGGGTGGGTTAAGTTAAAAACCACACAACACCAGGTTATAGTCCAACAGGTTTATTTGGAAGTACAGGCTTTTGCAGTGTGCTGTGATTTGTAACGTGATCAGGATTATCTCTATGGTAACAGTTAAGTGCTTCAACAATTACAGAGGCCATATGTTCCCCACATAATAGGTTCCCCTCTAGCCGTGTAAAATGTTATTCCGGCCATTAGGATAGCTGCTCATCACTTTTCTCCCCCAATCCCATCCAGCTTTCTGTGGATCTTTAAAGTTTTTCTAATCTCCTAGTTTCTCATTGGTCTTTGCCAATTTGTATGTTTTCTATTTCAATTTGATAGACTCCCTTATTTCCTTAGCCACCCATGGCAGATTACTCCTTTTCCTACAGTCCTTCCTTTTCACTGACATATACTTTTGCTGAGCAGTTTGAAAAATTATTTTATATTCCTCCACTGTCTGTCAACTGTCCCACTGTAAAGTCTTTGCTTCCAGTCTACATTAGCCAACTCCTGCCTCATCCTATTGTAGTCTCATTTGTTGAAGTACAGGATCTTGGGATTGGATTTAATCTTCCCGCTTTCCAACTGTATTCTAAATTTAACCAGACTTATCACAAGTCTTTTATCAGATTACGAGGTGAGGCGATGTTACCTGGGTGTTTTGGTTTTCATTGTCAGAGACCTTGGCTTTGTAATAAAGTACAGGATAGATATTCACAACAGAGTATTCTGGACGGTGTGAATGTATTACACAGTCTAAAACCATAAATCACTGTCTCCCCTCAGTTTACATGATTTGGAGATGCCAATGTTGGACAGGGGTGTATAAATTTAAAAATCACACAACACCAGGTTATAGTCCATCAGGTTTAATTGGAAACACACTAGATTTCGGAGAGTTGCTCCGTCATCCTGATCTAATTAAACCTGTTGGACTATAACCTGTTGTGTGATTTTTAACTCACCTCAGTTTAAAAATGTAAAATCATTATCTCCTACACGCTTCCTCACTATCTAAGTTTGGAACGCTAATCCACCTGACTATCCTGCTTTTTTCGAAAATCTCCTTTGGTGAAGGTGGTGAGTGTTGGATTCAGCTTTCCAGTTATTACCGTAAGAAGATAAGCATTGGGCACAGGAGAGGCAATGCAGCCCTTCGAACCAGCTCCACCATTTAATACGGTGATGATTGAGCTCACCTCTGTCTCAGCTGGATTTTCCTGCCTGCTCTCTCTCACTTTCAACTCATTGCAAAATCAACATCTGTATCTCTTCAGTAAATTTGCTCATTGTCCTGGCATCCACTGCATTTTGAATAGGGAATTCCACAGATTCACATGACATTGAGATAAGTACATTCTTCTTCATGAGAATAGAATAGAATCCCTACAGTGCAGAAACAGGGTAATCACCCATGGAGTCCACACCAATCCGACAATGAGCATCACATTTAGACTCTCCCATTCCCTGTATTTACTATGGTTATTGGCTTAATCTGCACACGCATGGATACTGTGGGCAATTTAGCATGGCCAATCCACTTAACCGAGTCATCTTTGGACTGTGGGATGAAATTGGAGCACCCAGAGGAAACCCGCACAGACACTGGGAGAACATGTAAACTCCACACAGTCGCCTAAGGCTGGCACCAAATCCAGGTCCCTGACGCTGTGAGTCAGCAATGCTAACCATTGAGCCACCTCTGCTTAAAATCTCCTCCTCCTATTAACCTCCCCACGCCCCAGTTGGTTGAATCTATATTCCTTACATCAGAAAATCAGGTTGTGGAAGCAAATATCTCAGTAAAACCCAGTGACAGTCCATATGTTTTGTGTATCTGAATAGGGATTCAAAGTTTGTGCGAAGATTTGTAGCTCGGGTGCTCGTTGTTGTGGTTCTGTTCACCGAGCTGGAGGTTTTTGTTGCAAACATTTCGTCCCCTGGCTAGGCGACATCATCAGTGCTTGGGAGCCTCCTGCGAAGCGCTTCTTTGATGTTTCCTCCGGTGTTTATAGTGGTCTGTCCCTGCCGCTTCCGGTTGTCAGTTTCAGCTGTCCGATGTAGTGGTTGTATATTGGGTCCAGGTCGATGTGTTTGTTGAGGGAGTTTGTGGATGAATGCCATGCCTCTAGGAATTCCCTGGCTGTTCTGTCTGGCTTGCCCTATGATAGTAGTGTTGTCCCAGTCGAATTCATGTTGCTTGTTGTCTGCGTGTGGCTACTAAGGATAGCTGATCGTGTCGTTTCGTGGCTAGTTGATGTTCATGTATGCGGATTGTTAGCTGTCTTCCTGTTTGTCCTATATAGTGTTTTGTGCAGTCCTTGAATGGTATTTTGTACACTACATTAGTTTTGCTCATGTTGGGTATCGGGTCCTTCGTTATGGTGAGTTGTTGTCTGAGCGTGGCTGTTGGTTTGTGTGCTGTTATGAGTCCTAGGAGTCGCAGTAGTCTGGCTGTCAGTTCTGAGATGCTCCTGATGTATGGTAGTGTGGCTAATCCTTTTGGTTGTGGTATGTCCTCGTTCCGTGGTCTTTCTCTTAGGCATCTGTTGATGAAGTTGCGTGGGTATCCGTTTTTGGCGAATACCTTGTATAGGTGTTCCTCTTCTTCTTTTTGCAGTTCTGGTGTACTGCAGTGTGTTGCGGCCCTTTTGAATAATGTCCTGATGCAGCTTCGTTTGTGTGTGTTGGGGTGGTTACTTTCATAGTTTAGGACTTGGTCTGTGTGTGTGGCTTTCCTGTATACCCTTGTAGTGAATTCTCCGTTCGGTGTTCTCTGTTCTATAGAATGGGGATCCTATACACAACACCCTCCAGTCCACACTTTTCTTTCACTTTCCTGAGACAGGGCTCCAGTGGCTTCAGGGGGACTACAACTCCCACAATACCTGAGGCAGGGGCCACACGTGTGGGGGGAAACCCGGCACTGTACATGTACAGAATGTGGGTGGGTTTTGGAGATGTGCTTTGGGTATGTATACTTTGCGTAAAGAATTTCACACTGTGATTGGCTGGAGGAGGAATGTATCTGCTTATAGTATTGATCAGTTGGGGGTCAAAGTGTCACTACACCCATGTAGGACCACTCTCCATCCCCAATTCATTGTAATGGTGGGAATCAACTAATGGGGAACGAAGAAGGATGTGACCCATTCTCCCAGACTGAAGGTTCCTCTTCTGTCCAGGATCTGCCACCTCCCTGTCTGTTTCCTTTTGTTTCATTCTGCTGTTACATTACTGACTTGCAGCAACTGAAGAGAAAGGAAGTGAACCCAGAAAGGGTGCAGAGTCTAACCAGGGGCAGGAAGTGGTGGCATGGATCTGTTTATCAGCAACTCCATGAGAAGGGAGTTGCTGATAAACAGAAGGAGGGTGCATTTTAGGGGGTAGTGGAGTCAGAATGGTGGGAGATAGTAAGTGGGCTGGAGGGTTACAGTATTGGGCGAAGAAAGTGGAAAAAGATATTCCAGAGAAACTAGAATTGTCTGTTCTGAATTTCTAACCTGTACATATTCCTTTATACAGGGTGATTGATGGTGAAGATTTGCAGAGTGAAATCTCAAAATCATGTGCAGATTGTGATTAGGTTAACCAGCATTTGAAGAACCAAAGATGGAGACTCGCTGGGTCAACATCCTGCAACACTCTCCCTCCCAGCATTGTCGGTCTATCTGCGCCAAATGGACTGTGAATGGTACAAGACAGCAGCTCACTACCATCTTCTCGAGGGTAACGAGAGATGGGGAATAAATGGTGGCTGAGCCAGTGATGCCCATATCCTAGAAATGGGTTCTATCTCTAGTTGCTGAAACCCAGTTGTTGTTCCTGCAGGATAATGAGGGACGCTGAGTGCATCCTCCAGGAGGCAGAACTATCACATTACCCCTGCCTACACCCACACAGTAACACAACAACGCCACTGAAACAAAAGGTGGTGAAGCCAAAGGAGGACTTAGATATAGTTCTTTGAGGTAAAGCTGAAACTTTATTGCTGGAACAGCACAGCAGGTCAGGCAGCATCTAGGGAACAGAAGATTCGACGTTTCGGGCACATGCCCTTCTTCAGGAAGTGCATGTGCCCGAAACGTCGAATCTTCTGTTCCCTAGATGCTGCCTGACCTGCTGTGCTGTTCCAGCAATAAAGTTTCAGCTTTGATCTCCAGCGTCTGCAGACCTCACTTTCTCCTTTGAGGTAAAGCCATGAAAGGGGATTGGAACACAGCAGGAACAGCAGACTGAGCTGGATGGTCAGCTGTTTCCCACTGAATGGTGGAGCAGGATTGAAAGGCTGAATCGTCTCCTCCTGCTGCTATCTCCCAGGTATCCCATGGAGCCCGGGTAGGAAGAAGTAGGCAGGGATTCTCCAGGAGATTGCACTTCCACAACAGTTTTCAGTGAGGGATGGTTTGATGGATGTTATTTAACATTTATCCTTAACACAAGGTTTGTAAATTTTGGTTTTAAAATGTTGTAAAAGTTTTTTGCAAAGCAAATAAAATTAAAGAAAATAATGTAAACTGTCTGAATATAACAATTTTAAAACTTTCAACCTGTGTAAAACAAAATCCTGTCTATTCCCTGACACCATCACTTTCCAGCTACTCGAACTCCAGGAAAATATTCCCTCCCTGTCTGAACCTTAGGTTTGATTTAACAGCTTTTCAGTTCTCGTTCTGTGAGCTGTGAAGCGTTCTTTTTCCCCATTTCTCCGACCCAGAAGTGTCATCACAGCAACTTTTCCGCCATCAAAATCATCATTCCGCCATTTTGCTTTTGGTTAACATATAATTACCAGCAGTGCAAAAGTGAGAGCCTAGGTTAGAGTGGTGCTGGAAAAGGGCTTTTGCCAAAACGTGGATTTTCTGGCTCCTCGGATCCTGCCTGACCTGTTGTGCTTTTCCAGCACTACTCTGATCTAGACATATAATCAGCAGCAGTAAACCATTTGTACAACCAATTGAATATTTCCAAACAAAGCCCATTACGGGCCAAGCAAACCATTACAAGTGACCGAGTGAGAAGGGACTAAATCAAAATAGAGTTGTGGGGAGGGGCCAGCGGTGGAGATAAAGCACTATATCCCCTGCGGTGCCCACCTCTATCTAAAGGCATTGAGAGAATTGATGCACACCACATGCTCCTTCTCCAAGGAAAACCTGCTGTGTAGCCTTTATCCTCAATCATGGAATAGAATCCCTACAGTGTGGAAGGAGAGCATCCGAAGAACATCACGCACAGAGCACTGTAACCCTGCATTTCCCATGGCTGATCCATCTAGTCTGCACAATCCTGGATCCTGTGGACAATTTAGCATGATTGATCCACCTGCACATCTTTGGGCTGTGGGAGGAAACCAGAGCAGCTGGAGGGGACCCACACTATCATGGAGAGAATTTGGGAACTCCACACAGGCTGTTGACCAAGGCTGGACTCCAACCTTGTACCTGATGCTGTGAAGCAGCAGTGCTACAATCACAAATTAAATCAAAACAGATGATCCCTGTTTATTGTCACATTGCTGTTTGTGGAGACTTACTGCCCTGAGAGATATCCTGAGGTTCAGAAAGGGGCAATGTAAGTTCAGTCACATTCAGCCCAGTTAATGTGGTTAACAACAACATCAATACTCTAACAGTGTCATCACGTACAAGGTCCACTCCTGACTCTGAACATAACATCAGAATCAGAGTCCTGAAGTCCACACGGAGCAGGGGGATGACCACTTCCCTGTGTGCACTCACTGGTCTCTCAATCGTGTTGAAGGCGCAGCAAATCCCTTGTCACACAGAGGGGCGAACAGCTCCTACCCAATGTGAACCCGCTGGGGTCTCGGAGACAGGATGAATCACTGAATCCCTTCTCCCACACTGAATTCCTAATTCTAACTGACTACATCCTCCTGTTTCCTCAGTTGTTTTTGACAATCTCATTCCCCTCACACCAGAACCCGTTCCAGTGTTACAGAAACAGCAGAATGGTCAGCTGCAGCTGGTCACCTGACTGATCACTGGACACGAACGGTTCATTCTCCACAGATGCTGCCAGACCTACTGAATGTTTCCAGCAATTTCTGTTTTTATTTCTGATTTCCCAGCATTTCCAGATGTTTGCTTTTCCAATACCCATCTTGTCTGTTGCAGAGGAGTTTATTGATGAAATTAGAGGGGTTTGAAAGTTGTACGTTAGGTCACACATCAGCTATGATCATCATGAATGGCAGAGTAGGGTTGAGGGGCTGATGGCCTCCTCCTGTTCCAATGAAAGTTATCCATCGGCAACTTGTGGTAACATTCCCCCTCACTGCTCACTTCACCTCCACGTCGAACACACTGTTACTGACTGAACAAACCTCCTGTATTTGAACTAAACCTGCTCATGTTCTGTGGCTCCCTCTCCTGCCACCTTGCTTTAACTCTCATCATGGAATGCTGTCTTGTTTTGCTGCAGGAATGCCCACAAAGGACTCAGCCTGCAGTCTGTATCCACTGGGGTCCACAATCACCGTTTATTTCATTCTTCCTCTCTCATTCTGGCTATTGAACTCTTGGTTTCAATCCATTCTCCTGTCATGCTCTTAAACATGTCCATGTGGGTGGACTAGAGGCAGCTGGGATTTAATGAAGGGAAGTGGGTATTAGGCGGAAGCACGAGGAGCGGCGACAGCAAAGACAGTTCTCATTGTAACGGCAGAGTTTCTCCATGACCCAGTGAGTGGTGAGGCACCCGGGTTTGTGGGGGAGGCAGATTCAATCAGGGATTTGGTAAGACACTCAGGCACTGACCTGTCCATCTGATTGTTAACTCAGACAGAAAGAAAGATGCACATTTAGATAGCACCTTTGATGATTTGGGGCAATGAAACATGCTTCCAACCCAATAATTGCAACCACAAATCTCTGAAAACACAGACACAAAGCTTTGTACTTGTACCAGGCTGTCTCTGAGCCTCCTCTTTTCTTGAGAAAAGCGTTTTGAGCTGTTCAGCCTTTTCTGGTGATTATTACCGCTATGTTCCTGTGAGATTTGTGACTGAACCTTTATTTTCCTGTTCCTTGTGAGTGATGAAAGTAGCAGAAACAGTTCCTGACCTGTGAGGGGTTTCGGTTGGTGTATTTATATTTATAAATCCATTCCCACCCTCACATACAGTGTGAAATTGATGTAAAACTGAAGGGAAGGAGTGAGTGAGCACCCACACAATCATATGTATCTGAGTTGAATGAACCTGGCATTAGGAAAATGTGACAACAATCACAACTAGTTAGAATCACAGAATCCAGTGGGTGCAGAAGGAGTCTATTCGGCCCATCGAGTCTGCAATGACCTGCTCACCTACCGAACCCCCATAACCTCACATTAACCATGGCTAGCCCAACTCACCTAAATTGCACACTGCAGCCATTTTAGAATGTCCAATCCAGTAACGTTACACATTAGGGGGAGGGTCACAAATTACACCCAAATGCTCGGAATTGTGGATGAAGGCTCACAAAAACTTGACTCTGACTCAAATGCTCTGCTTTTCAAAATAAAATCTGGGGGAAACTGCAACCGGAAAGATTTCTGATTATCTCAGGAGGAAGAGAATTCAAAACTTGCGCCGTTGACCCAGGGGGCGCAGTGAAAGTTACAGAGGTCTGGGAACCATTAGAAATGTAACAGGTTGTGAGCAAGGTGGGGGTGAGACAAGGTCAAAAAGACTGTCTGTCACAGGAGAGATTAAACAGCAGAAATGGTAGTCCCTCAAGGCCACGGGAAATGGAATTAGGGCTGGGAAAGAAACAAGGAAACAAGGTGTGCAGCTGTCAAAGAAATACATTTAAAAAACAGATTATAAAAGCATAGAGGGCAGAGTTCACAGTCTGAAATTGTTGCTTTCAATGGTGAATACAAAAAGCTGTAAAGCCTGGGGAGTTCTATTACAGCCAACACACACAGGATGGGCCAAGTGGCCTCGATCTGTGCTGTAACTTGCTGATTTTTTTTCCTGACATTTGTAGTTCAAGTCTGATGACGCTATTAACTTTTCAAATTGGACTGGAGTTTAATATTCTGGAGAAATGTCAAATAAATCACATTGATTACGTTGTGCAGACCTTAGTCCATAACCCTGCATGTTCCAGCATTTCAGTGACATCCATGTCCTGCCGGTGGGACAGGACATACAGGGATGGTGACAGTGGTGTCTAGGACACTGTAAGCTATGATTCTGTCTGTATAATCCTGTCAGGTTGTTGCTTGACTAGTCTGCATTCCAGCTCACCCAATAAGATGATAGCAGGGTGAGACACTACAGTTGGAGCTCATCTGCTCGCTAGTTCCTTTCCTTTCTGCTTTTTTAAAATTTCTTTCTCTCTCACTCTCCCCTTTGCAGACTCTGACACAAGTGTCTCAACATTGAATCATAACAAAAGTTTTGAAAAAATCATGTCTCTACAAGAAATTCAATGGCGGAAAATATATTATTCTTGCATCAACTACATTTTTAAACAAAAACAATCCTGTTCAATAAACTCTGTCTCATTTCTTCCTTCAATTCTATCAAGCGAGCTATTATATTTTGTCCCTCAGTTAACCAATCTTAATAAATATCCAATCAATTTCAGAGCAATATGCTTACAAGGTATTGAACCAATTTATCTGTTTAGGTTTTAGCATTAGTTATCAAGTCATTACCATTGCAATAATTGCATAATAATTGGTCTGGGTAACAAGTATACTGAGGTTCACAGTTTAATTTGTTGACTATTGGAAAAATGGTACAATATATCTTTTTTTCAGGATTCTAACAGTAATTATTAAGGCATTTGCATTACAATAATTATAGTATGCTTTAGTTTAGTCTTGCTAACAACTACAGTGAAGTTTATATCTGAATTTAATCCAATCTTCCCTTGTACCTATACAGTAATATAAAAATCCATTTTATTTCCAATCAACACACCTATAAAAGAATCCATTATTTCTGATGCAACACGCACTGTTAAAAATATGACTTTTGCTCATTTGAATGATCTGTCATCCCAGCCTTATAAATTTAGAAAAACCTAATTACTTTTCCCTGCAACAATTCCTGTTCGTTTTTGCAGATAGCACAGTCAAATAGCAAGATGAAATTTATCATTATTCTTAAGTATGCTAATAGAATTTTGAAAATCTATATGTTGCTAATATATAATCATTGTTCATTTCAGTCCATAGAATATAGAACAGTACAGCACAGTACAGGCCCTTTGGCCACGATGTTGTTCCGACCTTTTATCCTACTCTCAGATCAAACGAACCAACATGCCCTTCATTTACTATCATCCATGTGCCTATCCAAGAGTCGCTTAGATGTCCCTGATGGATCTGAGTCTACTACCACCACTGGCAGTGCATTCCACACACCCACCACTATCTATAATGAAACTATCTCTGACATCTCCCCCCAAATTCCCCCATTCACCTTAAAATTATGCCACTTTGTGGGGAAAAGTCTTTTATCATCCACTCTATCTATGCCTCTCATCATCTGACACAAAGCTATCAAGTAAGCTCTCATCCTCTTTCACTGCAATGAGCAAAGCCCCAGCTCCTTCAACATTTCTTCATAAGACATGCCTTCCAGTCCAGGCAACATCTTGATAAATCTCATCTGCAGCTTTTCTAAAGCTTCCGCATCCTATGTACAATGAGATGATCAGAACCGAACACAATATTCTAAGTGTAGTCTCACCACTGATCCATAGAGCTGCAGCATAAACACGTGGCTCTTAAACTCAATCTCCCTGCTAATGAAAGCCAACACACCATACACCGTCTTAATAACCCTATCACCTTGGATGTCAGCTCTGAGAGATGTATGGACATGCACCCCACGATCCCTCTGTTCCTCCACATTGTCAAGAATCCTGCATTTAATCTGAAAATATGCACTCAAATTTGAAATTCCAAAATGAATAACTTTACATTTTCCCAGGTAGAATTCCATCTGCCACTTCTCAGCACAGCTCTGCATCCTCTCAATGTCATTTAGCAACCTACAAAAGCTCTCCACACTATCCACAACTCCACCAACTCTCGTGTCATTGGAAACTTCCTAATCGACCCTTCCACTTCCTCATCCAAGTCATTTATAAAAAATCACAAAGAGCAGAGGCTCCAGAACTAATCCCTTCAGAACACCATTGGTCACCGTGCTCCAAGCTGAAAACTATTCATGTAATCTCACCCTGTCTTCTATGGGCCAGCCAATTTATTATTTAACCAGGCAGGTTTCCCTGTATCCCATACCTCATTAGTTTCTAAATGAGCCTACCATGGGGAACCTAATCAAACATCTTGCTAAAGTCCAGATGCACCACATCCACTACTCTGTCCTCACCAATGTGTTTGTCACATCCTCAAATAATTCAATAAGGTTTGTGAGGCATAACCTGCCACTCACAAAGCCATGCTGACCATCTCTAATCAATCTATACTTTTCCAAATAATCATCAATCCTGTCTCTCAGAATCGTCTCCAAAAATTTGCCCACAACTGATGTAAGACTGACTCATCGATGATTCCCAGGATTATCTCAATTGCCTTTATTGAATAAGGGAATAACGTTTGTCACCCATCCAATCATCTGGTATGACTCCAGTGGGCAGTGAGGTTGCAAAGATCGTCACCAAAACTCAGTAATCCCTTGCCTCCCTTCCCATAACAACCTAAGTTATATCCTTTCTGGCCCAGGGCACTTCTTTACCCCCATGATTTTTCAGTATTTTCAGCACATTCTCCGTCTTAACATTGACCTGTTCGACCATATCAGCCTGTTTCACGTGTCCTCACAAATAACAAGGTCCCACGCACTCGTGAATACTGAAGTGGGGGATACGTGTACACATATTTCTTGGTAAACTGACACAAATAAGTATCAGATTTTGTGATACTACCGAATTAATTCCCATTCAAATTACTGCAATAAACAGCTGATTAGTTTTCATTTGAGTAACCACATTAAACATAATATTGCAGTCCTGCCGTCCTGAATGGGAACATTTTGAAAGGAGCTTGTGAAGCTGTGGCAGTGTCTCTATTACTAGACCCGAGGGAAGGTTTCAAATCACACCTTCAACAGAAATATGTCAGGAGCTGCTCTGAATGTTGATTAGAGACTACCCAAGCACAGATGGAATTGCTTTTCAATCCAACATTAGATCTGCTTTTATCTATTATATCAATAATCACAAAATCTGATACTTATTTGTGTCAGGTTACCAAGAAATATGTGTACACGTATCCCCCACTTTTGGAAAGTTTGCTTTAGCCACTTTGCTTTTACAAAAGATTTACATCTATCCCTGCTTTCTTTAACTGAAAGAAATCTGAAGAGGATTTTCACTTTTACCAAAAAAAAAGAAAATGATTCATGCTTCTTTGATTTACCCCTTTTCAGCTTATGTAAGGTTTCATCATAACGCTCTACTTTCGGATCGTGGGGATACCTGTATCTAATTCTGTTGTTTATAAGTTCCTGGAGAATATTTGAAAATGCTGCAGAATTAAAGATTACGATGTCTAAGTAATGAGATTGATCTTTTTTTTTGTTCCAAAGGGGCAAGTCCAAACAATTGAAACACATTAAACATTATTCTGTCGTGCTATAAATTGGAAATAAAGTTGATATCTTCTTCAATAAGCTAACAAATGCTACCACCTATTACTTGCCAGTCAGCTGGTTACCTACTTTGTAACTAAATGTTGTAATTTATATAAATATTACTCTGTCCTTTGATCAAAGTGAATTTGTAATTGTTGTTCAGTTTATGAATTGTCAGAAAATTGTTTTTATTTTTCCATTCACCTGTTCATTTTGACCGTAAGATTGAAATGCTTTGAAAATATTGGAGTTCGTTCATTTAAAAATTAGGTTTGCACATCTCTCACATAAGTCATTTCTTGTATTATGATTCAAGGATGTTTTCTGGTGGAATTCGAATAAATTCCAAACATTTGTTCACTTCAAATAAGATCTTTAACACCCAATTATCAATCTGTTGTTAATGTTTCAGCTGTTTACATTGACATTGATTAGGTAATCATTCAGAGAGATCAACTGACAATTATAAACTATTTGCAGGATTATTGAATTGAAAGAAAGATACAGACGTGCAAACATGTTTTGGAAGGAATTGCTTTTTCATTCAAATGTGTAGGCTGTTCAAGAATTCTACATCGCCTTCCATTGTTTATTTTTGGCGAGAATACAAATTTATAGTTCATGTGAATTTTAATGTGTTCTGTATTTTGAGATTAGTGTCAGATTTAAGAAGAAAAGGAGAAGCAATTAATTTAGTGAATAGGAGAAACTTTCTATTCACTAAAGTTTCTGAAAACTTTAGTGAATAGTAAGCAAAGTAAATTAAATTGACAGAAGCCACTTTTAGTATAATCTGTGAATATTCAGTCAAATATTTCTAATGTCAAAAGTGTGGCACTGGAAAAGCACAGCAGGTCAGGCAGCATTCGAGGAGAAGCAGAATCAACGTTTTGGGCATAAGCCCTTCATCAGGATTTTTTTCTGATGACGGCCTAATGTTCGAAAGGTCGGTCCTCCTGCTCTTTGGATGTGCCTGCTCTTTTCCAATGCCACACTCTTGGTTCTGATCTTCAGCTTCAGCTTTCCTCATTTTCTCCAAATATGTTTAATGAACATGAACTGAAAAGGTTAGAATCAGCAGTTGAACAAGACCAAATTAACACTTTTTTTGCTATGTTTATAGAGAAAACCTGTTTGAGAACATGCAACAAATCAGATCGAACATCTCTTGCCGTTAGAACCCTTTGCCCTTCATAATAAAGAATAACCATGGTTTGAACAGCCAGTGTGGTGTGTAACGACTGAACTGAAATACCAGAGGATAACGATTGCATTTATTGGAGGGAATGATAACCAGATCCTTACTGTGATAGTGGTGATTGATCTCAGGAACAATAAGATATTTAATGTGATTATTCCACTGAACAGTAATTAGATGGTGATGAAGATCTTTGTGTGGCTTTATGTGCAGTGTTTTGTTTGAACATTGATTTCAGTAACATTGAGATATTTTACAAGATTGACAATTGACTGTTAAAGATAAGTTTTAAAGGCAACATTTTAAAAAAATGTCAGTTTTATTTAGCGAAAGACATTTCTAATTATATGGAAATCCTACTGTGTGGAAACAGGCCATTTGGCCCAACAAGTCTACACTGACGTTCCAAAGAATAATCCACACAGAACCATTCTGCTCTCAGATTACTGGACATTTACCCCTGGCTAATGCACCTAACCTACACATCCCTGAACAGAACGTGCAGCTTAGCATGGCCAATTTACCTAATCTGCACATTTTTGGATTGTAGGAGAAAACCAGAACATGCAAATTCCACACAAACACGTGGCCGAGGATGGAACCAAACCCAAGTGCATAACACTGTAGGACACGAGTGCTAACCACTGATCCTCTATTCTCAATGCCCAGCCCCCATGCAACAAGTGAAATAAATTAGAGACGTGCAAAACGAAAAGTAAAAATCCCTAACAAATTATGAATGAACAATAATTAGAAAATTAATATGATCAAAGGACAAAACAATATTCAGGTGAATTGCATTGTTTAATTACAAATTTGGGAATTAGCCAACTAATGAATAACGGGAAGTGACATTTGTTTGTTTTACTGATGAAGAAATTAACTTGCTTTTCATCTTTGCAATACTGTCGAATAGCGATTTATGTGCCAGAAATGTTTGAATTAAGCTCTTTCCAATTAAAACAAATCAGTACAATCACTTTGACTTCTTCATCCTTAAGACTCAAACATTCTCAGTTACTTTCCAGGAATTCAGAACCAGCAGAATTAGTTAATTTGGTTTCTTGGGAACTCGAAGAGAATAAACAGCAGATTCTGTGAATTAGTCATTAAATGTGATTACACAGCTGAAGACAACATCCCTTCTTTGCAAAAATGCTCAACTTCGAAAAATTCAAAATGCATTGTCATTGTTTAATGAGACAATACAGAGCTGTTAATTCTTTTTCATTTGACTTAACAAAACGCAGGAATTTTACATGATTTTGTTGCATGAAAAATACTTAAATCTTATTGTGATTAGAAGTACAATAAATGTTCACATCGAAGTGAAATATATTTAAATGAATTCAACTATGTTTCCGCGGGTAAAATAAGAATTAATATTAACAATGATTGAGAGATTGTACACTACAATCTATTCAGTTATTTATGTAAAGAGCTGTAATTCCACATTTACAACAAATATGGATTGAATGATTATTAGGTATGAGCAACAACTGAATTATAAAATTCGATCAATGAATTTAGAAATAATGAGAAATCTCGTTTTGCTATGTGACTGAGGAATATATGCAAACAAACAGGAATTATTGCAATGAAAAGTAATTGCAGGTCTGTGAATTTAAAGTCTGTGATTACGGAAATCATTCAAATAAGCAAACATCAGACATTCATAATTAATGTTGGATGGGAAGTCCTTGGATCCATCGTGGGAAACTTAACCTGGAAATAAAGTTTCATATTGCAGTGTTGGCACTCAGAAACAATTGGTCAAATTAAAATGTGAATCTCACTTTACTTGTTCAAAAGACTTTCTTAAATAATTGTGTAATTATTATCATGACAATGACTTGATAATGTTGTTATATGAGCAATTAAAATGATTCAATATTTCAAAAACACTTTGCTGTGATGTTGATTGAATATTTATTAAAATTGGTAAATTGTGGAATACAATATAGTAACTATCTTTATGAATTGAAGAAAAAAATGATCCATTCAGTGATTATAGAACAATTTTTTATAAGACCATAAGACATAGGAGCGGAAGTAAGGCCATTCGGCCCATCGAGTCCACTCCGCCATTCAATCATGGCTGATGGGCATTTCAACTCCACTTACCCGCATTCTCCCCGTAGCCCTTAATTCCTTGTAACATCAAGAATTTATCCATTTCTGCTTTGAACACATTTAGCGTCCCAGCCTCCACTGCACTCCGCGGCAATGAATTCCACAGGCCCACCACTCTCTGGCTGAAGAAATGTCTCCGCATTTCTGTTCTGAATTTAACCCCTCTAATTCTTAGGCTGTATCCACAGGTCCTAGTCTCCTCGCCTAACGGAATCAATTTCCTGGCGTCCACCCTCTCCAAGCTATGTATTATCTTGTAAGTTTCTATTAGATCTCCCCTTAATCTTCTAAACTCCAATGAATACAATCCCAGGATCCTCAGCCGTTCCTCATATGTTAGACCTACCATTCCAGGGATCATGCATGTGAATCTCCGCTGGACACGCTCCAGTGCCAGTATGTCCTTCCTGAGGTGTGGGGACCAAAACTGGACACAGTACTCCAAATGGGGCCTAACCAGAGCTTTATAAAGTCTCAGTAGCACAACGGTGCTTTTATATTCCAACCCTCTTGAGATAATTGACAACATCGCATTCGCTTTCTTAATCATGGACTCAACCTGAATGTTTACCTTTAGAGAATCCTCGACTAGCACTCCCAGATCCTTCTGTACTTTGGCTTTACGAATTTTCTCACCGTTTAGAAAGTAATCCATGCTTCTATTATTTTTTCCAAAGTGCAAGACCTCACATTTGCTCACATTGAATTCCATCAGCCATTTCCGGGACCACTCCTCCAAACTGTATAGATCCTTCTGCAGCCTCCCCACTTCCTCAGTACTACCTGCCTGTCCAACTAACTTTGTATCATCGGCAAACTTCGCTAGAATGCCCCAGTCCCTTCATCCAGATCATTTTTTTTAACGTGACCAGCTGCGGCCCCAACATTGAACCCTGCGGGACACCACTTGTCACCGGCTGCCATTCCGAAAAAGAACCTTTTATCCCAACTCTCTGCCTTCTGTCAGACACCCAATCCTCAATCCATACCAGTAGCTCACCTCAAACACCATGGGCCCTCACCTTGCTCAGCAGCCTCCCGTGTGGCACCTTATCAAAAGCATTTTGGAAGTCTAGGTAGACCACATCCACTGGGTTTCCCCGGTCTAACCTACTTGTCACCTCTTCAAAGAACTCCAACAGGTTTGTCAGGCACGACCTCCCCTTACTTAATCCATGTTGACTTGTTCTAATCCGACCCTGCTCTTCCAAGAATTTAGAAACCTCATCCTTAATGATGGATTCTAGAATTTTACCAACAACCGAGGTTAGGATAATTGGCCTATAATTTTCCATCTTTTGCCTTGATCCTTTCTTGAACAAGGGGGTTACAACAATGATCTTCCAATCATCCGGGACTTTCCCCGACTGCAGTGACTTTTGAAAGATCTCAACCTACGCCTCCGCTATTTCCTCAGCCACCCCCCTCAGAATGCTAGGATGTAGCCCATCGGGGTAAGGAGATTTATCAATTTTAAGACCTTTTAGCTTTTCTAGCACTTTCTCCTTTGTAATGGCAACCATACTCAACTCAGCCCCTGACTCCCTTTAATTGTTGGGATATTACTCATGTCTTCCACTGTGAAGACTGACGCAAAGTACTTATTAAGTTCTCCTGCTATTTCCTTATCTCCCATCACTAGGCTTCCAGCATCAGTTTGAAGTGGCCCAATGTCTACTCTTGCCTGTCGTTTGTTTCTTATGTATTGAAATAAACTTTTATTATCATTTCTAATATTACTGGCTAGCCTACCTTCATATTTGATCCTCTCCTTCCTTATTTCTCTCTTTGTTATCCTCTGTTTGTTTTTGTAGCCTTCCCAATCTTCTGATTTCCCAGTGCTCTTGGTCACTTTATAGGCTCTCTCTTTTTCTTTGATAGATTTCCTGACTTCTTTTGTCAACCATGGCTGTCTAATCCCTCCCCGGATAATCTTTCTCTTCTTGGGGATGAACCTCTGGACAGTGTCCTCAATTTTACCCATAAACTCCTGCCATTTTTGCTCTACTGTCTTCCCTGCTAGGCTCTGCTTTCAGTCTATTTTCGTCAGTTCCTCTCTCATGCCCTCATAAATAAATTTAACTGTAACACCATAACATCCGATTTTGCCTTCTCTCTTTCAAACTGCAGACTGATCTCTACCATATTATGATCGCTGCTTCCTAAGTGTTCCCTTACTTTAAGATTTTTTTATAAAGTCTGGTTCATTACATAACACTAGGTCCAGAATAGCCTGCTCCCTTATGGGCTCCATGACAAGCTGTTCCAAAAAGCCATCCTGTAAGCATTCCATGAATTCCCTTTCTTTGGATCCACTGGCAACATTACTTACTCAGTCCACCTGCATATTGAAGTCTCCCACGATCACCGTGACCTTACCTTTCTGACATGCCTTCTCTATTTCCCGGTACATGTTGCGCCCCTGGTCCAGACCACTGTTATGAGGTCTGTACATAACTCCCACAATGGTTTTTTTGCCTTTGTGGTTCCTCAATTCCACCCACACAGACTCCACATCATCCGACGCTATGTCATTCAGCAACATAGATTTAATTTTGTTCTTAACTAACAAGGCCACCCCGCCCGCTCTGCCCACCTCCTTGTCTTTTCGATAAGTTGAAAACCCTTGGATGTTTAACTGCCAGTCCTGACCCCCCTGTAACCACGTCTCTGTGATGCCTACCACATCATAATCATTCACGATGATCTGTGCCCTTAGTTCATCTGCTTTGTTATGAATGTTACCAGCATTCAGGTAAAGTGCCTTAATACTAACTTTCTTATCATTAGAGATATTGGAAGTCATAAGATGTCCTAAGTTATCCTTCCTTTTTGCTGCATTCCCAGTCTGTCTCAAGTTTAAATCTGCCTGCACATATGCTATCCTGCCGCTTATCTTTCCATTTAACTCCATACTCTCGGTCGCTTTCACTTTCCCTTCCCCCCCCCCCCCCCCCACTCAGAAGTTTAAAGTCCTACTGACCACCCTATTTATCCTCTTCGCTAGAACATTGGTACCTGATCGGTTCAGGTGGAGACCGTCCCAACGGTACAGATCCCCCCGGTTCCAAAACTGATGCAAATGCCCCATGAAGTGGAATCCCTCTTTCCCACACCAATCCCTGAGTTACGTGTTTACTTCCCTAGTTTTCTTATCATTATGCCAATTGGCACGTGGCTCGGGCAGTAATCTGGAGATTATGACCCTTGAGGACCTGTACTTCAATTTCCTTCCTAGTGCTCGATAATCCCCAAGCAGGTCCTCCACCCTAGCTTTGCCTATGTTGTTAGTCCCAGTGTGGACCACAACAACTGGATTCTCCCCCTCCCGCTCCATTATCCTTTCAAGCCGGTCAGAGATGTCCCGAACCCTGGCACTGGGTAGGCAACACACCGTCCGAGACTCCCGATCCGGCTTGCAAAGGATATTGGGATCTGTCCCCCTAATTATAGAATCCCCTATAACAACTACTTATCTTTTTGCTCCCCCCTCTTGAATGGCTTTCTGCACAATGGTGCCGTGGTCAGCTGGCTCATCCTATCCAGAGCCCTTTTCCTCATTTGTACAGGGAGCAAGAACCTCATACCTGTTGGACAAGGTCAAGGGCTGAGGCTCCTGCACTCAGGTTCCCCCTACCTTCTTCACTTATAGTCACACTCTGATGTCCCTGATCACTAGCTGAATGTGAATTACTTAATCTCCCAGGTGTGACTGCCTACTGAAACAAAGCGTACAGGTAACTCTCCCCCTCCCAGATGTGCCGCAGTGTTTGAAGCTCAGATTGCAGATCATCAACTCTGATCCGGAGTTCTTCCAGCAACCAACACTTGCTGCAGATGTGGTCACTGCCATTCACAATGGGAACAGCCAGCTCCCACATCATACAGCTACAGCACATCACCTGTACAGCCATCTCTGCTTAGTTAATTATTTTATTACTTTGTACAGGTTTGAGTTAAAATACTTCCTGATACCTCTCTGCTCTCGTCTTTTTAAAAAAAAAACAATTAATAGATAAACAGTACTTAGTAAGGAGGTTAGAGGAGGAGGAGGGCGGGTAGGAGACACTACGGTTGTAGAGTCTCGGGTTTAGCTGCCTCCCTGATTTATATACTCACTGCTTTCCTTCCCGGCTGCCCCTCTGGTCGTCGTTACGTACCCCGCTGCTCCCGGTCTTTCTGTGTAGAGAGAAAAAAAACACTGCTGCCCGCTACCGGTAAGTACTTACTCAGGTTATTCTACTGAACAATAATCAGATGGTGATGGAAGTCTTTGTGTAGCTCTATGTGTACTGTTTAGTGTGAACATTGGTTTCACTAAAATTGAGATATTTACATGAATTAGGAACAGATTGATAATTGGATGTGAATGATCTGATTTAAAATCTGACAGTTTTTGATATTTACTACGATTGATGAGTGAAACGTTCTTAAACCATCATGCAATCAATGGGATAGGTGAGAGTTGGCAAATCCAACTTTCAAATGAACGGACCCTAATATTTTCACACCATTTCAATGTCACATTCAATATAAATAGATGACTGGAAAGCTATAATCAAATCTCACACAATTCATAAACTGACCAGTAATTTAAAAAATGATATATAATATCATGTGACATTTGTTTATTTTACTGAAGAATTAATTGATCTTTTCTCATATTTATAGCACTGGAACATAAAATTCTATGTGTTGTTTTAACTAAGATCTACAGAACAAGAGAAAATTAATGACTATCGTGACTTCGTATATTTCAGCTATATGACTGCAACATTTTCAAATATTTTCTGAGGAATATTGATTGAGTGGAATTAGATACATCTTGCTATTAGTGACCAGAAGAAAGTATATAGCAGATACTGTGATTATTGGAATGAACGATGATACCTCCTTATAATCTACTGATATTGTGATTGGATATACAGTAAATGTCAGCATCAAAGTAAATTATAATCAAATCAATTCAAAAATGTTGCCAAGTTTAAAATAAATACAATATTCACAATGATTGAAAGATTGCACTTTGCAATGTCCTTGCAATATTTATTGTACGGAAGCATTATTCCACATTTATACCCCTTACTGGATTGCACAATTATTATATATAAGATATATTAGCAAGAAAGAGATTGAGAATAATGAGAAATCTCATCTTGATATTAGACTGAGTAATATATAGAAATGAAGAATAATATTGCAGGGAAACATAATTGGAGCTCTCTGAATTTCAAAGGCTGAGATAATTGTAATCTTTCAAATGAGCAAAAATCAGATAGTTACAAAGAATTTTGCAAGGGATATTATTGCTCGTTTTGTATTTGGATTGGCCTGAACAAATAGGTATTAATATAGTAGCATTGACAATAAGAAATAATGAAAGAAATTTAAAAAAAACACTGCATGTTTACAAAGTCTAAGTTAAATTGCTGTGTAATTATTGTAATTGATAAATGCCTTTATAATGCTGACAGATAAATTGACTTAATATTTTGAAAGCACTTTGTTCTGATGTTGATTGGATACATTAAGGTTAAGAAACTGAAAATTAAAGCATAAAACTTAACTGGATGGTGTGAAAAAATCATTCAGCAACAATTGGAAAAAAACAATTTTGTTCAAAACTGCAGGCAATGCAAGAGTTATATGCTTCCAATAGCTTTCTTGAAGAGTCATGTTAATTTTGTTAATGTTATTTTTATCACAATACAGTTTCAATATTTATTTCAGAATTAGGAGGAAAAGTTTTAGGCCATGAAAATGACTATTATTGTGAACAAACTGTAGTGTCAATGACATTTGGTACGGAAAGGAATTCTCATAATTGTGTGATTATTATTCACTGCCAACTAACATGGAAGGGAAAGGGAAATTGCCAACATTTCCAAGCATTTGTTTTCTTATAATGAAATGAAAATAAAAATCATTTTGGAGGACACAAGATTTGAAAAAAAGAAACAGTCACATCATGTGACATTTGAGCTGAAGACTAGTTCCCGTTTCCTCGATTGTAGTCTTCACAATAATTTAAAACTTATTGTTGGTTGAACTAAAGAACAAATGGATATAATCAAATTGTTTTATTGTACACCAAAAAAAGCAAATGTAAAACAATTTTATCATGAAAATTATATCACTCTGAATGTAATAATTTCACACACAATAATTGTATGTATTGAATTGAAATGTCATCATAGCTGTAGAAGTGTTTTCCCCTGACAGGGAATGAAGACTCTGGAAGTAGGCTGAGTTCAGGCAAGTGGAAGATGTTTACTCATGCAGCAATCAGTTAATGAAGGGATCATCCCCCGAGGCCAATCTCGGAAGGGAGATCCATGACACACTGTAACATATACAATAAAAATCAGCATTTTTATGGACTTTCTGCATCACAATGGCCACATGCATTGTAGTTACAGCCCTCTCCTCCTCACCCAATTCAAACACTTAATCGTAGATGGACATTCTAATGGACATTCCCAAATTCCTTTCTTCTCATGTTGTTTAACAGGTACGATAATCTCCAGACATTGGTATCTTTCCACGCATCTTATTAATTCAGATTCCAAAGTTATTCCTGCACTCTCTCGGGCCTCTCAGGATGCCTTATCAGTTGGGACATTTTGAATTCTGCTATTCATTATATTTTATTTTATCAAAGTCAATTACTTCTCATATTGTTCACTGTCCTAATTATATATGTACAAAGAAATACAAAATACAGTTAGTTTTAACTTACTTGCTATAAGATTAGTAATATGACTTGTGTTCTAATGTTCGTTACATTGTGTAAAATTATACAGCTACTCTTACTGTCAGGACTTTATAATTAATGGGCAGTCAACATCATACCTTGTAGTTAATTCCTCAAACTAGCTAACTACACATCTAAGTCTAAATGCTTTTCTATAATTTTTTTTGATAGGCATTGGTTACGTGTATCTAATTATGTTACAAATTACCTCTATGATTGTCAAGAATCTGTAATTAGAACCTTTGTTTAATATTCTTAGTAACTTTAAAATAATAACTATTTCTGACAAACGAACTCTTCTGTTGTCACGACAGCTGATTAGAAATCTCATATAGCTGCCTGTCATATGTAAAAATGAACATCATTTGTTGGAGTGTAATGGGCATAGTGGTTAGCACTGCTGCCTCACAGCAGCAGAGGCCCGGCTTGAATTCCCGCCTCAGGCGACTGACTGTGTGGAATTTGCACATTCTTCCCATGTCTGTGTGGATTTCCCCCCACAGTCCAAAAATGTGCAGATTAGGTGAATTGGCCATGCTAAATTGCCCGTAGTGTTAGGGGCAGGGGTAAATGTAGGGGTATGGGTGGGTTGCGCTTCGGTGGGTCGGTGTGGACGTGTTGGGCCGAAGAGCCTGTTTCCACACTGTAAGTAATCTAAACTCAAAAAAAAAATCAGACATCACTTAATATGTAAGGCCGAATATTAATCCAATGATTTCTGTGAACATTCAAATTAGAAAGGAACAGATATTACCTGTGAGTGTTGGATGGGAAAATCATTAATTAGTTTGTGTTTGTGTTGACCTGGAATAAGAGAACTATTATTCCTTTTTAATAATGACACTTAGAAATAATGGATTAAATTAAAATGTGAATTAGACGATGTTTGTTACAAAACCTAAACTGAATTACTGTGATATTTTTGGAGAGACAATGAATTGATAATTATTTTTAGAACTTTGGCAAAGTAAGTGATTCAATATTTCCAAACGGGTTTGCTCTGATGTTGACTAGATATTTCTTAATCTGTTAGCTGAGAATACAAATTCTGGCATGATGATGTGGCAAGACATTAGACATTCAGTGAACGTTAATCAGAAATGGTTTGTCATTCAAAATTCTCAGATCTTCAAGATTTCTATAGTTGGTTTCTTAGCTTTTCTTCTGGAGAAATATAATATATAAGAACAAATTTTGCATTGTATTTAATTTATGCAATTTTTCATATCATCAACATTTAGAAATATGAGTCAGAATTATAAAGAACATAAGTCAATAAGGAAGATTTATTTTCACAGAAGCATACAGCATTTATCAAGGTATTTGTTTCAATATTTTCTCTGAATAAACGGATAAATACATTTAATGGGGATCTGTTGACAATGTAATGAGCCACAATTACATTTTTATCATAATTTTTGGATTGGAAATCTATCAGAAAAAGATTCCTATATTTAAGACTTGCTTCATCTCGATACATGGTACGAGCAGTATCCTCAGTCAGAAGTAATAAGGTGTCATCATTGGTCCGGGAAAGATGTAGTGTGTAAATTATAATAAGGTGTCTCTTACATATATTTGGATCCGGTGAGACTGTGTTGTTTGCTGTGAATAATAAGGCATGTACAAAGTGTTTTTCACCGAACAGTAATTAGGTTGTCTTGAAGACCATTATGAGTACTTTGATTTCAATAATGTTGAGCTGATTTCCATGATCTAAGAAATGCTTCACAACATTTTACCAAAATTCTGGGTTCTAAGCATTCAATGGGTTTCGTGTAAACACCCTTCACTTGTCGTAATTCTCAAGCGAGGTGTCTAACGCTGCAAGTTAAGGTGCCAGGAAGTCTGCTTCAACCTCTCCAAAACACAACTCTCGGGCTGGTTGTAACTGGATCTCCAGAAATGTTGTGAGCTCTTTAACCGGGCTTTCCACTGGTTTTTGGAACTGGTTATTTTGTCTAATGTTTGCTTTACTTTGACCTTTTTAGCTCTGATTTCTCAAGCTTTAGGAATAATTAGAATGTTCAATTATGGGCGACAGGTCACTTGACCTTAGTGGACAGGTAAATATGTTCACTTATTTTTTTAATAACGAATTGAGAATGAATCTTTGCATTTTAACAAATAAAAGTTTCAATTTTTTCAGTGGTTTACAATGACATTGATTAGGTACTCATTAAGAGAGATCAACTGACAATTATAAGCTATTTGCAGGATTATTGAATTGAAAAAGGATACAGACGTGCAGAGATTTTTTTTCGGAGGCATTGCTTGTTCATTAAAATATCATGGCTGTTCAAGAGGTCTATGTAGCTGTTCATTGGTTCTCTTGTCCAGATACTAATTTATAATTCATATCGCTTTTATTGTGCCCAGAGTTTTGAGATTTGTATCAGGTTAAGAAGAAAACGAGGAGCTATTAAAATGAGAACTTGAGTGAACAGAAAGCACAGTAAATTTATATTATAGAGGAAAAAGAGAGTATTAGCTCCAAATAAGCTGACAAATATTTTTTATGTCGAAAGTGTGGTGGTGGAAAAGCACAGCAGACCAGACAGCATCCATGGAGCCGGAGATTCACGATAGAACATAGAACAATACAGCACAGAACAGGCCCTTCAGCCCACGATGTTTTGCCGACTATTTGTCCTAGCTTAAGCACGCATCCATGTACCTGTCCAATTGCCGCTTAAACGTCACCAATGATTCTGACTCTGCCACTCCCACAGGCAGCGCATTCCATGCCCCCACAACTCTCTGGGTAAAGAACTTACCCCTGACATCCCCCCTATACCTTCCACCCTTCACCTTAAATTTATATCCCCTTGTAACACTCTGTTGTACCCGGGGAAAAAGTCTCTGACTGTCTACTCTATCTATTCTTCTGATCATCTTATAAACTTCTATCAAGTCACCCCTCATCCTTCACTATTCCAATGAGAAAAGGCCTAGCACTCTCAACCTATCCTCGTACGACCTATTCTCCATTCCAGGCAACATCCTGGTAAATCTTCTCTGCACCCTCTCCAACGCTTCCACATCATTCCTAAAGTGAGGCGACCAGAACTGCACACAGTACTCCAAATGTGGCCTAACCAAGGTCCTGTACAGCTGCAACATCACTTCACGACTCTTGAATTCAATCCCTCTGCTAATGAACGCTAATACACCATAGGCCTTCTTACAAGCTCTATCCACCTGAGTGGAAACTTTCAAAGATCTATGAACATAGACCCCAAGATCCCTCTGCTCCTCCACCTTACTAAGAACCCTACCGTTAACCCTGTATTCCACATTCTTATTTGTCCTTCCAAAATGGACAACCTCACACATTACAGGGTTGAACTCCATCTGCCACTCCTCAGCCCAGCTCTGCATCATATCTAAGTCCCTTTACAGCTGACAACAGCCCTCCTCACTATTCACAACTCCACCAATCTTCGTATCATCTGTAAATTTACTGACCCACCCTTTGACTCCCTCTTCCAAGTCATTAATAAAAATTACAAACAGCAGAGGACCCAGAACTGATCCCTGCGGAACTCCACTTGCAACTGGGCTCCAGGCTGAATATTTACCATCAACCACCACTCTCTGACTTCGACCAGTTAGCCAGTTTTCTATCCAACTGGCCAAATTTCCCTCTATCCCATGCCTCCTGACTTTCTGCATAAGCCTACCATGAGGAACCTTATCAAATGCCTTACTAAAATCCATGTACACTAAATCCACTGCTCTACCCTCATCCACATGCTTGGTCACCTCCTGAAATAATTCAATAAGACGATGAAGGCTTATGCCTGAAACGTGGTTTCTGCTGGTCCTCAGATGCTGCCTGATATACTTTGCTATTCCAGCACCACATTCTTGACTCTGATCTCCAGCATCTGCTTTCCCTCACTTTCTCCAAATATTTGTAATGGACATGAACAGAAAATGGTAGCCTTGGCAGTTGAACAAAACCAAATTTACACTTTCTTTTTGCAATATTTGGACTGAAAATTGTTTTGATCATGCAACACATCAGGACATATGAACATCTCTTCCGTTAGAATCCTTGACCATTCATACTAAAGAATAACCACTGCTTTGACCATTCATTATCGTGTGTAATTACTGAACTGAAATCCCACAGGACAACTGCTGCATTTATTGGAGGGAATGATAACAGATCCTTACTGTGGCAGTGGGGATTGATTTCAGGAACAATCGGATAGTTACTTGATTATTCCACTAAACAGTAATTAGCTGGTCGTGAAGACCTTTGTGTGGCCTCATGTTTAGTGTTTTGTGTGAGCAAAGATTTAATAAATATTGAGATATTTTACAAGATTTAGGAACACTGATAATCAAGTGTTAAAGGTATTAACTAAAGTCAACTTTAAAAAAGTTAGAATTGCTTAGAGAAACGCAATTAAACTATTGTAGAATCCCTGTTAGCACAGTTTGATAACAGGTCATTTCATTGAAATAAATGACCCTCCAAAGAGTAACCCATCCAAACACTTTCCCAACCATATTCCTCTACATTTACTGCTGACTAACATACACATCCCTGAACACAATGTGCAATTTAGCATGGCCAGCTCACCTAACCTGCACATCTTTGGATTGTTGGAGGAAACCACAGCAAAGTCACATAGACTTGGGGAGAATGGGCAAAGTACACAAAGACAGTCACCGAGGATGGGATCAAACCGAGATCCCTGGCACTGTGAGGCAGCAGTGTTAATGACTGAGCCACTGTGCAACTATATGCAATAAGTAAAATCAGTGAGAAGTTTGAAAAGACAAATTTCAAATAAACACCCTCCGCTATTGTCAAAGCATGTAAAATTTGCATTCAATACAAATAGATGAATGGAAAACAAAAAAAAACAATCCTCAACAATTCACGAATGAAAAATAATTAGAAATTTAATTTGATCAAAGGTCATTCCAATATTTAGATGAATTGCAATTTTTAATAACAAATGTAGGTAATTAGCTGACTAATGAATAATTGGAAGTGGCATATGTTTACTTTACAGATGAAGAAAGCGACTTGTTTCCACCCCCCTTGTAACACAGCAGAATAACAATGTGAATGTCCGAAATGTTTGAATCAAGCTCTTCCGAACAAAAAACTAATCAGTTACGATCACTTAGCTTTTCACCTTTAAGACCGCAACATTCTCAAATATTTTTCAGGAATTTAGAACCAGCAGAACTAGTTAATTTCTTTTCCTGGGAACCCGAAGAAGAGAATAAACAGCAGATACAGTGAAGAAGTCATTCAATGTGAATATTCAACTGAAGACAACATTCCTTCTTTCTAAAAATGTTCAACTTCCAAAAATTCAAAATTTATTGTCATTATTGAATGAAACAATAAAAAGATGCTGATGCTTTTTCATTGGGTATTGTTGCATGAAGAATGCTTAAGTCTTACGTGTTAGCATTGAAGTGAAATATATTTACATTAATACAACGATGTTTCAACAGGTAAAATAAATATTGATTATTACAATGAATGAGAGAATGTACACTGCAATACATATGAAGAAATAACATGATTCAATATTTCAAAAGCACTTTGCTGTGTTGTCGATTGAATAGTTATTAAGATCAGTAAACTAAGGAATAAAACATAGTAGCTAGCTTTACGTATTAAAGAAAAAATGAGACATTTAGTGATTATTGAACAAAATTCTTTTCTGAACTCAAAAATATATGCAATATAAAAATTGTGAATTTCTTTCCACTGGATTCCTTGTAGAGATGGTACGTTGATTAATATTATAATCAAAGTGTCAGAATTAGGAAGAGAATTAATAGATCATGAAATGAGCATGAAACTAAACAACTGCTGGGTGGTATATAAAGCGATTGTAATAATTGTGTCATTATTGTACAATGATGAATAATGTTGGAATTGAAACAAAAAAAAAATCAACACTTCTTAGAATGCAATGAAAGCAATAATCATTTTGTAGCACGCATGATTGGAAACAGCAGTCTTTTAATATGACACACAGTGAAGACTAACCTTTTTGCAAAAATATAAGAAGTTCATAAGTTCAAAATGTAGCGTTTGTTGAATTTGCAACAAAAATTGTTATAATTTGAGTTGTCTCTTGCACACACACAAAGAAGAGGAGCTTAAAGATTGTTAGAATATTTAAAAAATTGTTTCCAGTATTACTGTTTTACAGTCAATATCCATGACAAATTAGAATTATTGGTTTAAACAACATAAATGGTCGTTAACGACGGAACTGAACTATAAGATATCAAATGCACTTACTGCATGGAATAGTAAATAAATGCTTACTATTGTCATTAGTCTCGGGAACATTAAGATACTTAGGTTGTTCTACTGAATAGTAATCAGCTGATTATGAATATCTTTGTGTCGCTTTATGTGCACTGTTTTGTGTGAACATTGACTTCAAGAAAATTGAGATGAATTAGGAACAGATTAATAATTGGGTGTTAAGGATCTTATTTATGATTAGACTTTTTAAATAGTTAATATAATTGCTGAGCAAAACACACTTCAGACATCATGCAATAAATGAGATAACTGATTGTGAGAAACGAAGTTTAGTCACTTCAATAACTTCAGTCTGAAACAAGACCTGAATCAGTAGTATCGTTTATTACGCTGTTGCAAGAGGGGTGTGGTATCCACTGTCCACAAGGCACACACACACACACTGAATTTAACGAGTACACAATATTTATGTAGTTCGTTTCTCTTCCCTCCTCACATTGCTCCTCGCCTGGTGACATCTGTTTCTAATCTAAACCTGGTTGTTTATCTCTGAACTCATCCAGCCTCGACCCGACAAAATGTTTATTTCTGGCCTCACAAGACCGTTTGACCACCTCCCTCTGTGGTCTTATTGTTATTTATCCTTCTTCACTGCCATCTATTTCCGTGCTCACCAAAGCATAATTTCCTTTTATTCTTTATTTACACCGAGCCTTATGATCTTTTGGATGGTGTTTTTTTTTGTTCCTGCTGAAGCGGGAAACAGATGCGTGTAACTGTTTGTACAGGCATATCTACCTTAACCTACACCCCCTCCCCTCAAAGCACCTTAACTATTTGTCGATAACATCTACCATTATTTGCAGGCACATTTCATTCTTATATGCACATTTTAGGTAATACAAAAGCAATTATATATTCCCTTCACATAGCTTTCATGCTTGTTAACTCAGCTCTTGGCTGAAACAATTATACATTGGTGTGAATTCATTTACCTTGAATAAGTAATTATGATTGCAGAAGTAACACTGCTTTACCTATATCCCACAGTGATAAAAATGCAAAGTCAAATTTCAAATGAATTCACTTGGATATTTTCACAGCAGTTCAATCTCACGTTCAATATAAATCGGCGAGTGGAAAACGAAAAACTAATTTCACACAATTCATAAACAGATCAATAATTAAAAATTGATAAACAAAAGGAATTGACATTTGTTTATTTGACTGAGCAAGAAATTTATTTTTTCTGCTCATTTTTATAGCACTGGAGCATCAAGTTCTATGTCCTGTTTGAACTCAGCTCTTCAGAACAAAATAAAATAAATTAATGTCATTACTATGTATATTTCATCCGTATGACTGCAACATTCTCAAATATTTTCCAACGAATATTGATTGAGTGGAATTAGATACATTCTGTTATTAGTGACCTGAAGAAAATAAATAGCAAATACTGTGATTATTGGAATGAACAACAGATGGAAGCATATCTAATTTTGAATTGAAAGGCAATTCAATTGATTCTTAGATATTTTCTAATCAACATTTAGAGCTGCTCTGGCACAACTCTGTGCAAGATGGGAATTGAAACTGTACCTCCTGGTCTGGTAACAGAGACACTAGCAGAGCTGCACAACATTCCTTCATAATGTTCCCAACCAGGCTGGGCAGGTCTACAATCTCATGCTCACTGTGGTTACTCAAGTGAAAATTAATCAGAAGCTTATTGTGATAATTGGATTGGAATTAAATGGATGGATCCTGTGTGTAATGTACTTAAAATTAAATAGTAATTTACAATAATGATGGGAGTTAACATATGTCTTAATTAAATATGATTTTTATGATAATTTGTGGAATGACAACTTGACAGATTTGTGTGATTACTGTAAATTGATAAATACAAATGAATACAATCATTCGACATGTTCATAATAGTTTCTCATTTTATGAAACGCAACGTAATTTTTTTTTGTTCTACACGTAAATTGGAACAAAATGATGAATTGGTCAGTCAATGTGACGAGACAGCTGAAGACAACTTTCATTGTTTCTGAAAATGTCTGGTTTCTAAGAAGCTACCATTTCCCGTGATTGTTTAATGAAACAAGAAAGATGTCAATCCTTTTTTTGTGTACTTCAAAAAAATTCATCGGAATTTAAATAATTTTGCACAAGAAAAATATTCATCTATTATTGTGATTAGAAGCACAATAAATGTTAATATTGAAGTGAATTACAATCAAATCATTTCAAAAGTGTTTCCAAGTTTAAAATGAAAAGCAATATTCACAATGATTGAGAGATTGTACATTGCTAAGTCCTTGCAATAGTTATTATCTAGAACCATAATTCCACATTTACATTCTTTGCCAAATTGAACAATTATTCGATATTAGCAACAAATTGATTTTAAAACTACTATTAATGAATTTAAGAATAATGAGATATATCATCTTACTATTCCACTGAGTAATGTGCAGAAATGAAGAGAAATATTGCAGTGTAAAGTAATTGGTGTTCTCTGAATATCAATGACTGTGATGACTGTGATCTTTCAAATGAGCAAAAGTCAGATATTTACAAAGGATGTCGCAAGGGCAGTTATTGGTCTTTTCTGGGTGTATTGGCCCAACCAAACAGGTTTTTATATTGTAGCATTCACAATAAGAAACATGGAAAATATTAAAAACACATTAACTTAGACTTCATAACAAGCACAAAGTGCTGTGAAATTATTGTAATTGTTAATTGTTTCCAAAATATTGATAGATAAATTAACTTGATATTTTGAAAGCACTTTGCTCTGACTTCGATTGCGTAATAATTAAGATTGATAAACAGAAAATTAATATATAAAAAGTCGCTTTAATAATTCTAAAAATTACTCAGTAACAATTGACACAGTTCAACATTGGGTTTATTTGTTGAGTCATGTTTATTCTTTTAATTTTTATCGTGATAAATGTTTAGACACCTATGTCAGAATAAGAAAGAAAATAATTAGACCGGGAAAGTGAGTACTATTGGGAACAAAAGGTCGAATAAATGACATTTGGTACAGAAAATTATTTTGCACAAAATGACTGATAATTACGTGATTATTGTTCATTGACAACTAATGCTGGAAGTAAAAGAAACAGATTCTAACATTTCCAAAGCAGGTATTTTTTCTTATAATGAAATTAAAATATAAATCATTTTAGAGGTCACATGGTTTGAAAAAGTGTCATTTAATGTGATATTTGAGATGAAGAATCGTTCTTTGTCCCCCAGTGTAGTCTTTTCAATAATTTAAAATTTAATGTCATTTGAGCTAAAGAACAAATGGTTGTACCTACATTGTTTTCTTGCATCCAAAAGAAGTAAAGTCAACAACATTTTTAAGTTTCGTAGAGTTAATTAGCAAAATGCATTGAAGCTATCATGCATGAAGTGAGATAAGTGAGAGAGAGACAAATTAAATGTTCAAATGAGCACGTCGATATTTTGAAAGCATATCAATCTTATGAATTATGAATAGGTGGATGGAAAATAAAAACATATTCCTGACAATTCATGAATGAATAGTAATAAGAAATTTAATTTGTTCAAAGCACATCACAATATTTAGATGAATTGCAATATTTAGTTACAATTGTAGGTGATTAACTGACCAATGAATAATATGAAGTTGCATTTGGTTATTTTGCTGAAGAGGAATTTCGACTGTTTATTTTTTTCATCTTTATAATACTGGAGAATAAGGAGTTATGTGCTTGAAATGTCTGAACTAGCTTCTTTCAAACAGAAAAAAAAATCAGTGAGTATCATTTCTTAGACTCTTCCAACCTTAAGATTTCAACATTCTAAACTACTTTTCCAAGGAATTTCGAACCAGCAGAATTAGATGCATTGTTTTATTAGTGAACTTAAGAAAATAAGTAGTAGATATGGTGATGATTGAAATGCACAGCAGATTGAAGTATATTTCATGTTGTTTGAAAAGCAGTTCAGTCTACGCTCAGGTATTTTCTCAGGAATATTTGGAGCCGCTCTGACACATCTCTGCTGAAGATGGAAATTTAAATCATTCCTCCTGATCTTGTCGCAGAGACACTGTCAGAGCTCCACAAGGACCCGTCATAATTTTCCCACCCCGGAAGGGTAGGACCATATTCACATGCTTACTGTGGCAACACAAATGAAAACGAATCAGATGTTTATTGTAATAATTTGTATGGGAATTAATTACATATTTCTTGTGTGTAATGAACTGACAAAATGAATTAGTAATTTACAGTAATGATGTAACAAAGCAATAATGACTTTAATTAAATATGAATCTCATGAAGATCCATGATAGGAAAAAAATGCCTAATCATTTGATCATTGTACACTGATGAACAAAGACCAATAAAATAGTTCCAAATGTTCAAAGCAAGTTTTCACAGAATAAAAAGAAAATTAAAGTGCTTTTGCAACATAAATGAATAGGAAAATAAATGAATTAGTCACACAATGCGACTATTCATCTGAAGCCAACTTCCCTTCTTTCCAGAAATGTTCACTTCCCAAAATTCAAAATGTATTGTGACTATTTCATGAAACAATAGAGATGTTAGTTCCTTTCGTTGTACTTCAAAACGTCGCAAGAATTTCAAATGATTTTGTTCCATGAAAAATTATTAACTTGTACCGCGTTTATAAATACAGTGAATGTTAACATGTAAGCAAAATATCATTAAGTCAATTCAACTTTTGCTAGAGTTAAAATAAAAATTGATATTTACAACACACACTGCAAATCTTTACATTATTTCATACATGAGCCATATTCCACAGATATGCCCTGAACTATATTGAACAATGATTAGATAATAGCAGCAATTGGATTGTCAAAATTCTATCAGTTAATTTAAGAATACTGAGAAATCTTAGTTGATTATTTCACTGAACAATGTGGAGAAACGACCAGGAAGTATTCTAATGAAAAGTAATTCCAGTTCTCTGAACGCTTCAGGCTGATATTACCGTGAACATTCAAATGGGCAATCATCAAATATTTACAATGAGGCATTGAATGGGAAGTCATTGGTTCCAGTATGGGATCGTTCACCTGAACAGTAAATTGATTTTTATATTGTAGTGTTCGTAGTCAGAAACAATTGATGCAATTAAAATGCGATTCTCACTATATTTGTTAGAAAGATTAACTCCAATAATTGTGCAATTATTGTAATGGCAGTGAATTGAAAAATAACATTATAATCTGAAAAAAAAATTGATGTAATATTCTAAACGCACTTTGCTGTGATGATTATTGGATATTCATTAAGATCGGTGAACTGAGGATTACAATCTAATGGCTAGCTTTATGGATTCACAAAAATGATCCATTCAGTTCTTGTTCAGCAGAATTGTTTTTGGGTCAAACATGCAGGATTACAAGAATGACATGTTTCCATCCATTGGTTTGCTTCTTGAGACGTGCTTTTAATTTATAGAGGAGAAAATGAGGTCTGCAGATTTATATACTTTTGTTCATGACCAATGTTTAGCCATTCCTGTCAGAAGTAGGAAGTTAATCAGTAGATAGTGAAAGTGCGTATGACAGTGAACGTAAGATACAGGGAACTTCCATAATTTTGTGATGATTGTACATTGATAAATAACTTTGGAGTAAAAAAATAAATCAGCATGTTCAAAGCAGTTTTTTTGCTCATAACAAATTGAAAATTAAAAAAATCCTTCTGCAGTGCACATGATTTGAAAACACATCAGTCACTAGTCAAAAAAAAACCAGTCACAGAAAACATCGGCTCGAGACAATAAGACCCTTATGAAGAGTATTCTATTCAACAGTAATTCGAGGACCTGGAACATCTTCATGTCGTCCTTGCAAAGAACACTTATTATTCCTAAAGTTTTATTATCGTAAATATTTCGACATTTATATCAGAACTAGGAAGAAAATGAGAAGCGATTCACATGAGTATTTTCGTGAGTGAAAGTCAAAATAAATTTACAGTGCCAAGTTTCACTATTTTGTCTGAATAAGCAGATAAAGATTTTTAAGGTGCGAGCTCAAAATGTTTTCACCTACAGGTTGTACTAAGCCAAAATACATTATTTTATTTTGTGATACTTCAACTGGATTGGAAATCTATGTATGCTGATGTTAGCGTCCTTGCTCATTGTTATTGGTTTTAGCGAAATATTTCGTGTGCAATTACTGAAGTGAAATGTAAGAAATCAAGTGCATTTATTGGATGGAACTGCTCACCAAATGTTTATTGTGGTTCTTGTTCTCAGAAACAATAAGATATTTACTCAGGTTTTTTCTCTTGAGCAGTAATTAGATGACCAGGAAGACATTTGTGTGGTTGTATATGCCGTGTTCAGTGAGCATTTCTTTTCAATTACAATTATATTATATTAATATAGGAAGGGATTAATAATCGTGTGTTAAAGATCTTAATTAAAGTCATATTTTCTTTTAAAAATTACGAGAATTCCTTTGTGCAAAAATAATTTGGAGATCTCGGTATTGGACTAGGGTGGACAAAGTTAAAAATCACATAACACCAGGTTATAGTCCAACAGGTTTATTTGGAAGCACTAGCTTTCAAGGCTATGGCTCTGCATCTGGTTATCTGGTCTCTTCGGAGACACACTACTAGAGCTAAACAAGTGACTTTCATGATCTTCCCAACAAGGAAAGGTGGGATTATTATCAATTGGGATTACTCAAATGAAAACTAACCAGTGTTCATTCCGATAATTGGGCTGGGAACTAATTAGACTGTTTCTGTGCAATGGACTGAGAATGAACTAGTAATTCACAATAATGACGGTACTAAGCACATATGCTCTTACTTACATATTAATATCAGAATAATTGGAAGAAAGATAAATCGACATATCATGAGCTTATTGTAAATTAATAAAAAATACAACTGCTGAATACGTTGAAAGCAGTTTTTCTTATAGAGAAAAAGATAATGAGAATGTTTAGCAGTCGGACGGAATCGGAAGAAAAGGTCATTCACTGTGACTATTCAGCTGCAGACATCTTCTCTTCCTTCCACAAATGTATAACTCGCAACAATTCCAAATGTATTCTGATTGATAAAGGAAAGAGCAAACACCTGTAAATTCTATTTTTTTGTTTCCAAAAAGTGTCACAAATTTAAATTGTTTTAGCTTTAAAATATTTAAATCTTACGGTGATCAGAATTACAATAAATCTTTGTGTTGAAGAAAAATATAATCAAATCAATCAAAATATACATCGATATTCACAATAATTGGGAGAGTCAACACTGCAATATCTTTCCATCAGTTGATGTACTGAGCCATAATTCCACTTTTCTATCCCTTACTGGATTGATCAGTGGTTAGATATTAGCAATAACTAAATTATTAATATGCTGTCAGTGAACTGCATGTTAATAAGAAACTTCCCAATGCTGTTTGTTCGAAATAAACAGTAATTATTGGTGAAATGTTATTAGATATCTCTTAATCGATGAGGCTGTGATTACTTTGATTGTTGAAATGAGTAGTATTCCAATATTTCCAATGAGCATTGGATTGAAAATCGGTGCTTTTTGGTGTATACCTGATTTTTTTATTGTAGTATTGGCAGTAATAATCAATGGATTAAATTATGATGTGCATCACACCTTACTGAATATTTTCAAGTTTTCTAACAGGTTTCTAGTCCAATCTGCAGTTTAAAAAGGGTAATTTTGGCTCAGTACATCAGTAACTGCAAAAGGTTTCAACTCATCTCCAAAGTTATTAATCTTATAATTTAAAAAAAATCATAAAATTACCTCTGTAAATGTCATTGACTCTAACTTTAGATTATTGTCAAGTTCGTTCTATACTTATTTTCTTCCTATTTCTGACACCAGTGGCTAAATATTGATTAGATTAAATGTCATATGAGTGAGACATTAGTTTTCTCTCAAAGATCTGTGCAGCACAGGAATGGGTCCTTTGGCCCATAACGTTATGCTGAACATATTGCAAAAGAAACTCATCCCTTCTGCCGACCCTTGATCCATATCCATCCAAATTATCTAAATGAACATTAAATAGCCTTAATGTATCTGCCTCCACCACCAAACCTTGAATTTCATTCCAGACATCTACCACTCCCTGTGTAAAAAATAATTGCCCCTCACATGCCCCTTGAACTTTTCCCCTAGCCTTAAATGCATGCCTCATAGTTCTGATGTTTCAACTCTGGTGAGAAACTTTCTGACTGACAACTCTACCTATGTATCTATGTAACTATGTATAGACTTCAATCAATTCTTCCCCCAGCAACCACCACTCCACAAAAAAGCAGCCTGAGTTTTTTCTCGCCTCTCAAATCCAGGCAGCATCCTGGTAAATGCCCTCTGTACCCTCTCCAAATCCTCCATATCCTTCCTGTAATGTGGCGAACAGAAGTGAATACAATACTTTAAGTATGCCTTAACCAAAGTCTTATGAAGTTGCAACATGATATCCTGACTTTTGTAACCAGTTCCCTGACCAAAAAAGGCAAGCATGCCATTTGCCTTCCTTACCACCCTATCTACTTGCATGGACACTTTCAGGGAGCCATGGTCTTGAATGCCAAGATCCCTTTGAACAACAAAGTTGTTCAGGGTCCAGCCATTGACTATCTACTTTTCCTTAACATTTGAGCTCCCAAAGTGAGACACCTCATACTTGTATGGATTAAGCTTTATCTTTAATTTCTCTACCCATAGCTGCAGTTTATCTTTTTCCTGCTGCATTCTTTGACAACCTTCTACATTATTCACAACTGCACTGAACTTTGTATCATCTGCAAGCTTATTAACTCACCCAATTAGATTTTAATTCATGTCACTTCTATATATTTGTATCGTGAAAAGAAGGGTTCCAGTACAGATCCCTGTGGAAAAAAGACAGAAAATGAGGGAAATGCAGAATTCTTGAATAAATGAGGTTTTTTTCAATGACATAATAATTCTGATGAATACTCTCTGAAGTTGTGATTTTTGTTTTCAAATTAACCCAATATTTTAATAATTTAAATTATTTTAATTATCCAGTACAAACTGCTTTGAATATATTGAATCATTTTAAGTGTTGAGTTCTAACATTATGGCACAGTGGTTAGCACTGCTGCCTCACAGCGCCAGAGACCCGGGTTCAATTTCCGCCTCAGGCGACTGACTGTGTGGATTTTGCACATTCTCCCCGTGTCTGCGTGGGCTTTCCTCCGGGTGCTCCGGTTTCCTCCCACGGTCCAAAGATGTGCACGTAAGGTATATTGGCCATGCTAAATTGCCCGTAGTGTTAGGTAAGGGGTAGATGTAGGAGTATGGGTGAGTTGCGCTTCGGCGGGGCGGTGTGGACTTGTAGGGCCGAAGGCCTGTTTCCACACTGTAAGTAATCTAATCTAATCTAATTTAATTGTCATTTCAATTCTCACGCCATCATGAGATTCACATTTTAGTTGAATCCATTATTTTTTAATGCCAGTGTCATAATGAAATATTAATATTCTTTTCAGGTCAACACACCTGCAATTAACCAAAGTTTTCTCACCCAACACTCATAGTAACTATCTCATTCTCTTTCATTTGAATTCTCATATTAATGGAAGGATTATTAATCAGCCTTATCAATTAAGAGATGGCTAATTATTTTTCACTTCAATATTTAGTTTTTTCCGATATACTGCACAATTACATTGCAATAAGGATTTTCTTATCAACCGTAAATTTGGTTTCAGCCATTTTAAAACTAATTATTGCTAATGTCTAACTGGTAATCATTGTTTAAATGCAATATATCCAGGTGTCGATGTGGAACAATGGCTCAATACATCAACTGACAAATAATATTGCACTCTACAATCTCTTAGTCTTAGCAAAATAATTTTCAGTGCGGGAGCTTAGTTGGATTGAATTGGCTGAGAGCAAAAATACATTCTGAGGAAGGGTCACTGGACCCAAAGTATTAACACTGAATGCTCCCCACAGATGCTGCCAGATCTGCTGAGTTGGTTTCCAGCAATTACTGATTTTGTTTCTGAGTTCCATCATTCACAGTTTTTTGCATTCTTGTACTGATTGTACTTCACTTCAATGCTAACATTTCTATATTTCTGATTATTACAAAAGAGCTAACTATTTTTCACATTAAACATTATTTAAATTTCATGTGTTTCTTGTGTACACAAACCAGAATTAACAACTAGGTAAAAACAATGACTGCAGATGCTGGAAACCAGATTCTGGATCAGTGGTGCTGGAAGAGCACAGCAATTCAGGCAGCATCTGAGGACAGGCAAAATCGACATTTCGGGCAAAAGCCCTTCATCAGGAAGGCTTTTGCCCGAGACGTCGATTTTGCCTATCCTCGGATGCTGCCTGAATTGCTGTGCTCTTCCAGCACCACTGATCCAGAATTAACAACTGTTTGATCTATTCTTTGACAATAAATCTTGAATTCTTAGAAATCACAATTTTGTGAAACTGAGGGAAGTTGTCTTTTGCTGAGTAGTCACATTGAATGACCAATGCTTTATTTCCAAATCATGTGCTTTACAAAGCAGTTTAATTTTAATTTATGTATGTGAATAACTGCTTCAAACATATTGAATTATTTGATTATCATGAAACTTATATTTATTTAAGATCATTGTCGCTTCGTTCCATCATTATTAGAAATTACTAATTATTTTTATCCATTACACACTGGAACGGTCTAATACAATCCTAGTCCAATTATCACAATAAATATCTGAGCAGATTTCCCTGAGAGTAACCACAGTAAGTTTGTGATTATAGTCCTGCCCTTCCTGCATGGGAACATTATGGAGGGCTCTGGTAATGTCTGTACAATTAGACCAGGAGGCAGGCGTTCAATTCCTACCTTAAACAGAGATGTGTCAAAGCACCTCAGAGTTGATTAGAAAATATCTAAATGTCAATTGAATTACTTTTCAATCCAACATTTTCTCAACTTGTATCTGTTATTCATTATAATGATCACAATATCTTGAATTTATTTGCTTGAGGTCACTGATTAAAGTATGAATGTTATTAAGGTGAGGGGGAAAGTTTTAAAAGGGATCTGAGGGGCAACTCTTTTCACAACGCGTGTTTGGCATTTTGAGATGAAAGGCAGCGGCTGGTACGATTACAACATCTAAAAGACATTTGGACAGTTACATGGATAGAAAACATCCAGAGGGATATGGGACAAACACAGGAAAATGGGACTAGTTTAGTTTCAGAAACCTAGCCGGAATGCCAAGTTGGGCTGAATGGCCTGTTTCCGTGCTGTATCAGTCTAACTTTTTACAATTCAAACTTGACTGTGCTGGGTAAAGGAAAGCAAAAACGGGTGTTAATTCTATTTTCTGTCCATGAAAAAGTGACATAAATTTTAAATAATTGTGTCACATGAAATAGTTCACTCTTATTGTGATTAGAAATACAATGAATCCGAGCATTAAAGTGAAATATAATTAAATTAATTCAACTGTGTTTCCATGGTGAAAACAAAAATTGATATTCACAATGATTGAGAGTTTACACACTGCAATATATTCACATCAGTTCATGTACTGAGCTATTATTGCACATTTATACCCCTTACTGAACTGAACAATAATTACATATTACCCACATAGGTTAGCAACACATAGATTTTTGAAAATGTATCAGTGCACTTTAAAGAAGGAGATATTTAATGTTACTATGTGACTGTGCAATGTGTAGACATGGACAGCAATCATTGCAGTGAAAAGTAATTACAGTTCTCTGAATTCAAAAGGCTGAGATTGCTGTGATTATTCAAATGAACAAAAGTCAGATTTCAAAGCGTGTTGGATGCAAAATCATTGGTTCCACTGTGGGATAGTTGACCTGAAAACAATAGCATTGCTGCAATGGATTAAATGAAACAATGGATTAAATTAAAATATGGATCTGACTATACCCGTTAGAAAGACAAACAAATTATTCTGTAATTATTATAAGGATAATGAATTCATAATAAATGTAATCTGAACAAATAATTTGACTCAATATTTTAAAAGCACTTTGCTCTGATGTTGATTAGACATCATTAAGATCGGTAAACTGAAGACTAAAATATAACAGCTAGATTGATGGATTGAGGACAATAAATGAGCCATTCAGTAATTATTGAAAAGAAATGACTTTTGATCAAAATGCAAACAATACAGAAGTAATGTATTTCATTCAATTAGCTTACATGTAGAAACGTATGTTTTTAATTTATTTAATTTTATCCTGATCGATGTTCAAACATTTGTGTCTGAATTAGGAAGAAAATAAGGAGATAATGAAAGTGAATATCAGAGTGACCACAAGATACAGTCCATGACATTTGATAGAAAAAGGAATTTGCATAATTTTGTAATTATTGAACGTTGATAAATAATTAACTCCTCAGGTACTGAAGCAGTCCAACCTCAAGAACTACAAAATCTGGACAATATCCAGGTTTGGGCTGACAAGGGGCAAGTAACATACATGCCACACAAATGCAGGCTGTGACCATCACGTATAAGAAATGACCTAACCACCATCACTTGACATTCAATGCTGTTACAATCACTGAACACCCACTATCAACACTATCCTGGGGATAATCATTGATCAAAAACTGAATTGGTCTCACCACATAAACACAGTGGCTACAAGAGTAATTCAACTCCTGGCTCCTGAAAGCCTGCCCAACAGCTACCAGGCACAAGTCAGGAGTGTGATGGAATACTCCCCACTTGCCTGGATGAGTGCAGCTCTTACAAAACTCAAGGAACCCATGGCCGCTTCAATCTCGAAGGACAAGGGCAACAGCTATATGGAAATACAACTACCTTCAAGTTCCCCTCCAAGGTACTAACCCACCCTGACTTGGGAATAAATCACCATTCCTTCACTGTCGGTGGGTGAATGTCCTGGAAATCCCCACCCCAATGGCATCGTGGGTCATCCCACAGCAGCTAGACAGCAGCGGTTTAAGAACACAGCTCACCACCAATTTCTCAAGGGTAACTAGGGATGGGCAATAAATGCTGGGCCCAGCCAGTGACAACCAAATCACATCAAATAAATATTAAAATAATGTCTCCAAGATCAAAACAGCTCCAACTCTGTCCTAGCTGCAATCTCTGCCTCTTCTTATTGACAAAGATAAAAGGTTACCCTGCCCAACTTTCTCATCAGTACAGTATTCAACCCAGCCTTCTCTTATACCAACCAGCAGCATTTCCATCACCAGCAGCAACTCCACTTAAAATATTTTGTCAGTAACTTTTCATTAACTGGTTACTTCAACTACAATGCAATCTCTACAAACAGACCAAGTACCTTTTAGGCGACAACAAATTTTCTAACAACGTTTCTTGATCTCTCTCTGCCAGTCTTTTTGGTTATATGAGGTAGGGAGGGATGGGATCACCACAGTGATGTAAGATATATGTAATACAGTGAGACAGGAAATCTAGTATGGCTCACGTTGACTCTTAGACCCCACAGAGTGGAACAACACAATCACTGCATAATAAACACAACACAACATTTCAACACGGCGTGACAGTAATAAAATGTGGATCGGTTGGACAGGCTGGATTTGTTTCAGCCGGAGTTTGTGAGAGTGAGGGATGACATGACTGAAGTGTCTAAGATCCTGAATGGTTTGGTAAGGAGGACGTGGAAAGGATGTTTCCTCTTGTGGGTCATACGTGAACTGGAGAGAACTGCTTCAAAATTTAATTCACCCTTTCAGGACAGAGATGAGGAGGTTTATTTCCTCACAGAGGGCTGTGCAACTTTGGAACTCTCTGCCCCAGAAGGCGGGCTCAATGAATATTTTTAAGACACAGGTTGATAGATTCTTGCTAAGGGACGTTGGGGGAAGATGGAACACAAATCACTAACAGACCAGGCCTGGCCTTATTGAATGATAGATTGGACTTGAGGGGCTGAATGGTCACCTCCTGCTTCTTTCTCACATGACCCAGGACTAAGAGCTTTGTTGAAAATTCGTTCACTGGATGTAGGTGCCACTGGCTATGGGCAGCATTTATTACCCAGAGTGCAGGTAAGAGTCAACCACATTGCTGTGGGTCAGGGGTCACATGGAGACTAGATCAGGTAAGGATGGCAGCTTCCTTCCCTAAAGGACATCAGTGACCGAGATGGGTTTTTCCTGACAATCGAGAATAATTTCATCAATTTACTCATAATTCTAGATGATTATTGAATTCAAACTCCTGAAACTGACTGACCATGTGGCTGTCAGTGAAGCCAACACAAGTGAATGGAAACATTGCTCAGAGTCTGGTTCTGGAACATTCAACACAACCAGGAAATGGAAAGTGAATAATTAGCTGAAAACAAGGCCACTGCTCTGTTAGGAACAAAACCATTCAATGTTCAGTTATTGACCATTATTGACTCACAGAATATTCTAACCTGCAGAATCACAGTAAAAGGGAAAAGTAAACAACATTCTTGGCAAAGACATAATGAACCAACTGCTTGTATAAAACAGCTCTGAACAAAGGGGCTGAATCCTCCACAAACTGACAAATCAGGTTTGTAGATAGAGATTGGAAATCTTTAGGAAAAAAACCCTTCCTTGCCTATGGTGTGTGCTAGAACCCATTCTCAGAGTGATCTGCCACTTATTTCCTTTGAAGAGAATCTGTTTCCCCTCACAAAAGGAGGTGTGTTGCTCACCTCAGTTACAGACTGACTTACAGACAAAGGAAACCTGATCAGGGACTCGCAGCTTATTAAGCTATTAGTGACAGTCCACTGCACACAACAAGAGCTCAGACCACAACAGATTGTAGTGAAACCAACAATGCAATGAAAAAGGCGAATTGCTCTTTATAATCATGCAGCCTCTCTCAATCAAATAATCCCAGTCAACTTCTAAACATTTTAAAACTATTAATATCAATGAATATATATTTATTTCCATTCCTAATTTCCTCCAAAAAATGCATCTGATTATTCTCTTCAAAATATATTTTAAATGGTGAATTCCAAATCACAATTCATTTCCAATTATACTTAGAGCAAAACAACTTGCAAACTAAAATAGTTTTCATGTCAATAATGACACTGGATACTTTGTTATGTAGTTTAACCGTATGTCCAAATATTGTATTGGTTCATTATTGTAGTGAAGCTAAAATTAAAGTCTATTTATTTTCTCTGATATCCTTCCATTACTTTATTCCCTAATAACAATGCATGACGTAATGGGTGACAAGCTTTAAAATAAAATCGAATTTTCAATGCAAGAACTGATACAAATAATCACATATTATTCAGTTCATTCATTGTCGTTGATTATCAGAGTTATTTTCATTGTATGATCACGTTAAATTCACTTAAATAATCACAGTACAATTTTCACCTCTATAGATAAGTGAAGTGAATGTCAAATTATTAAAATTTCAAGTCAAAACAAATTCACATTTTGTTCTGTTTTATTCAAGGAATGATGGAATATATTACATTATTATGAGAAACAGGAACAAGTGAAGGTGGTAGCTCTCAGATATGAAGCCTTAAATCCAAAGGGCCAGGTGGTAGTTACAGTGGGGGAGGTACCTAGTCTCTCTCTCTCCTCAGAAAGCAGTGAGGATGGTGACACTGGCAGGAACGGGTTAGATGACAAAGCGCCTACGTATGGACAGAGGGACGGCAATGGGTGGGATGACCCACCGCCCTGTAAGGCCCAGAAGGCCATGTCTATAGCATTGCTGGGCATCAAAGCTCAAACTTGGACAGACAGGAGGGGGGGGGGGGGGGGCAACAAAGGGAACTGACAGAAACTAAACCTGAACCGTTCACCCGCTGAAAGACAGATGTTGGTGAATGAACACCCAGCCTGATAGAGAAATAGTAATAATGGGCCTTATTGGGACAATATGGATGAATTAGTAGAGGTACACAGTCTCACTGAAGATGATGTATGGACCCTCCCTCGGGCCAAGATGCCCTGAAGTGTACAACAGAAATTGTCCCTGCAATGAGAGGATGGGGTACAAGCCGGTTCCTCCCAGAGTACAGCCGATCAGTGTCTCCAGGCATTAACAGATATTGCAGGGACACACTGGGGACGGGACAGGCTGAATGGGCTAAAATAACCTTGGTGACTCAGGGGCCCAAGGATAATATCGAGGATTATACAGAGAGGAAGCCTGAGGTGTGTGGGGACCACGGGGGATTACCAAACCCCAACCTGTAATGATGAAATAGGTTTGATGTATTTAAAAGATGACATGGGATTCTATTTAACTGTAATTATAAACATGGGATTCCCAGTGGGAGATAATTCTAACCACACTCTGAATTGCGTCATGAGAGCTGAGGCAAATGCAGAAACACAGGGGAATAGCTGCAGTACAGGGAGGGTAATCAGACCCACAATGTTACAAAGGAAGCAGGAAAGGGCACATAGACAAGGAACGTAGGCACAGAGATGGAGATAGGTGTTCATATTGTGAGTGGCCTGTGTTCATCTAAGTATATGCATAGCCCATGAATATTCATTGACGCGCTGTTGAAGGGCCAAAACTGCATGATGCTAACACCGGAGCATCTTTGTCAGTTACCGATAAGCATTTACCCCTCACCCCTTCAATCACTAAAATGACAGCAGTCGGAGAGGGAACCTAGGAAGCTGGATGAAGCAAACCTGCCCCGATGTAGACTGGGAGTATGACAAAACGTATTCAGATATGGAGGTGTGAAACTCAAGAAGGGACCTTCTGGGAGTTGCTCCTATTTATTCTAAAATGGCAACTATTGACATCAACACCCGAATTTAAACATGGGGATGCTCTGGCCAGGACTGGGTCAGAAAGAAAAGGAGAGGCAACCTCTCCGGAGTAGCTACATTGCAGGGAGACTGGGACAATCAGAGAATCTGGTGGGTTATAGCTCGGACGAACTCAGCAGTGTGCGTAACTCAAACAGGAAAGTGGGTTGTTATCTATCGACGCTGTAGAGATCGACGGCCCTCTCACTCCCCACACAAACAGGATCTCAACAAAACTGGGGATGAGGGGGCAATAATTGTGAGAGTGACAGATTGACAGAAGCTGGAAATAGTCTGGGTCCATACCTGTGGACATTGAATGGCAGATGAAAGTGGTGTTTACTGACTGAGGAGAACAGGCGACCAGGATACTATTACCTCAGGGATCCTGCAATATTCCAGTATATCCCACCGATGTGTGTTTGATGGATTTAGTCACACTGATCTTACCAACACGTCATCACCTCAAACAGTGACAAAGAACATATCCAGATATTATACAGAGTATTGAATCAGGTTAGCCAGGCCAGGCTTAAAATTAATGCACAGAGAGTGCAACTGGGAAGGTAGGGAGAGATGGAACTGGGACATCATATTGGGGAGATCAAATCAGGAAGGGAGAGGGGATAGTCCCAGCGGGAACAAAAACTATGATTATAAAACTATCCACCCGCACACTGTAAAGGGATCAGGCAAACTTTAGGATTGTTTAATTATTGTGGGAATTTTGTGAGGAAATATCCAGAAATAGAGAACCATCACGAGCCCTGGCAGAAGCGCGGACATTAACCAGGGGTGAGGGAGGCAAAATGCACACAGTCAGCATGCCTTTGGTATAGTTCAGGACTGGGCTCGGTGAAGGTACATCACCCTGTCTGGGGGCCACATTGAGCATGAAGAACAGGTCAGAGAGTTAGTGGAAGCAGCTAACGTTCCCAGTGAAGCAGCAATAATGAAGATTAGAGCTCACAGGAAAGTAGAAAGCCCACACCAACGGGGTAGTGAGCATGGGTGAGCATACTGACTGAAACAGTGCAGACATTTGAGGAGGATGCAGTGGCAGTAGCTTCAGAAGCAAGAAAGGAAAGTTTAAAGACATTCCCAGAAACAGTCCCACAGCAGGAGAAACAGGAATGGGAAAAGGGTGGGGCAGTAATAGGACAAGACAGAGTCTGGATGATCCAGCAGTGCCACTGTATAAGACAAACATTATGAAAAACATATCATGGGCTGGCCCATATTGAGCAGGATAAAATGCAATATCGGATGATCAACTACAGGGGTGTTCTGGAACAAGAAGGTTTTGTCGAAGGGGTGTAGTCTGTACACAGTGTGAGCCAGGGAAAACAATCAGGATAAAATGCAGGAAGCCACAGGGACCCAGGGGCCCACGAGAACAATTACAGATGGATTTTACGTACTCCCCATCCCAATCCCAGGGAAGGAGATCCTGCTAGGTCTTAATAAACAGGTTTACTCAGTGGGCGGGAGCATTCCCCTGCCGATTCTGACCAAGGGACACATGTTCCAGGAAACAAAGTTAAGCAGCTCTGTGGCCTGTTTGGTACTGAGCAGAAATCCCATCTCACATACCACCCCCAGAGCTCAGGGACAGTAGAAGGAATGAAGCAGACACTAAAAACTAGTCTGACTAAGGCCCTGACAGAGACAGGCAGGGATGGGTTAGTGTACTCCCCACAATCCTAATGAAACTGACGTCAACCCCAGCAAAGGGAACTGAGCAATCCCCCTTTGAATTAGTGACCGGATGGACTATGCAGCTGCCAGAGGGTATGGTAATGGGAGGGGAGGAGATGTACAATGGCAAGGATAGGGTGAAACAATTTGTGAAAGAACTGACAAAGCAACTGCATGAGCTGAGAGGGGAAGTTGCAGACGGACAGAGAATCAGAGACTGGGAAAGGGAGCTCATAAACATCCGAGCTGACATCCCGAACCCAGGAGATCGGGTCAGGGGAGAAATATTAGTGGAATGTATGAAAGAAACACATCAAAATGCTGGACTTGGCTGGGGGAGCCACAGAATTCCAGAAAGGGAACTCTTCCATCATGCATTATTAAGGAGCTCTGAATAAACATTGGTCATGCTGCTCAGCACAGAACTCAAGGCTCCTCTTTGATACTTCTCCCCGCAACAGTTGTGCTGGGGTATGTTGCCGGCTGGAGGTCTGTGACCAGTGCCTCTGTTCCACAAGGGTCAGAGCTGGGACATCTGTTGTTTGTAATACATATAAATGATTCGCCTGAAAATGTAAACGATTTAATTAGCAAGTTTGTAGATGGCACAAAGTGAAGAAGTTGTGAATCGTGAAGAATGTTGTCAAAGGAAACATCAAGGACGCGATCAGTTGGAATGTTATGCAGAGAAATTGCAGATAGATTTTAATTCAGACAAGTGTGACGTGATGCGTTTTGGGCGGCTCATTGTAAGAGGAATGTATACACTAAAAGGAAGTGCCCTGAGCAGCATTGATATACAGAGGTGCAAGTTCACAGCTCCCTGAATGTGGTGAAGGAGGTGGATGGCAGGCTTGCCTTCTTCTGTCAGGGGACTGAATATAAAACTGTCATTAGGCCATCTTTGCGGTATTGTGAGCCGTTTTGATCACCGCATAAGGAGGATGTGGAGGCTTTGGAGAGGTTGGAAATGGGTTTAACAGGATGTTGCCTGGATTGGGAGAGGTGGCTGTTGAGTGATCCGAGAGGCACAGACAGAGTGAATAATCTGAATCTTTTTCCAAGTGGAAATTACCAATTCCACAGGCCATAGATTTAAGGGGAGAGGGGGCAAGTTTAAAGGGAATGAAAACCGAAAGAACAGCAGGTGTTGTAAACCACAAAGAAAAACAGAAAAACAGAAGTTTGTGAAAAAGCTCAGCAGTTCTAGCAGCATCTGTGAAGAGAAATTAGTTAACATTTCTGAGGAAGGGGGACCGGACCTGAAACATTAACTGATTATTCTTCACAGATGCTGCATGACCTACTGAGCATTTTCAACAACATCTGTGCAAGTTAAAAGGGAGTTGTGTCAGACAAGTTTCTTATGCAGGAGGTGGTCAGTGACTAGAATGTACTTGCCTGACAGATGGTAAAAGCAGAAACAATCACAATGTTTAATAGGCATTTGGACAGACAGATAAGCAGGCCTGGGTTGGCAGGGATATGGATCATATCCAGGCAGATTTAATCAGATTGGAATAGCATCATGGTCAGCACAGACATGATGGGCCGATTATTCCGGTGCTGTACTGTTCTGTTTTCCAGGGGGGAGAATGTGTGGAGCGAGAGAGAATATTTTGAGTACAATATGTCTCTTCTTTAGAACACACAGTAAGTTGATGCATTTTGAGAGAAGCAATGTATAAAGACAATATATATTTGAATGGCACAGACATAGAGAGCAGGACAGCAGGAATGCGGGACAATGTGTACAAATCTTTAAAGGAGAGAGAACGTAAAGTGTTTTGAGTAAACGTACAGGATGCTGGGCTTCATTAATAGAGGGAATGATAACATACTCATGGAAAGGATGCTGACCGTTGACAAAGTTCTAGTTAGGTCACAGTCAATCATTGCATCCAATTGTGGTCAACAGATTCCTGGTCAGGATGAGGAAGTTAAAATACCACCGAGTGACCTATTCCATACTTTGCTTCTCTTTCAGGATGCATTGGCGACTCAAGGGTTAAACATTCTCCTGCCAAAGGTCTTCTTGCCGTATTGTAAGAGTACAAGGCCTGTACTCTTCCAATACAGACTGAACACCTCAGTAGGGGTGAGGCAGACCGTATCTTCGAAATAGAACCTCTTGGAGCCACACATGTGGATTCCACCATAACCCCAGACAGAGCAATTTGCCCTTTCCAGACAAAACTGAGAGCCCTGGGCACAACCCTGTTAAACTGCCTCCTGCTCCCATTGTCTCACTTCCCCTCCACATTAGCATAGGTAAGTGAATCCCCCATTTACTGAAAGAAGAATCCTTCTGCCTTCATCTCTTCCCGTCAACACATAATCATGGACAATACGATACTCAGTTTCTGTAATCCATCACACATTATCAGAGGACATTGGCATTCATCAAGCTTTGTAAATTCATAATTACCAGCTTTAAACTATGTAATGGCAATCGCCCATGTGACTGATATGCCTTTCTGGATTAGTGGTGCTCGAAGAGCACAGCAGTTCAGGCAGCATCCAAGGAGCTTCGAAATCGACGTTTCGGGCAAAAGCCCTTCATCAGGAATAAAGGCAGTGAGCCTGAAGCGTGAAGAGATAAGCGAGGGGAAGGCGGGGGTGGGGAGAGAGTAGCATAGAGTACAATGGGTGAGTGGGGGAGGAGATGAAACTGATAGATCAGGGAGGAGAGGGTGGAGTGGATAGGTGGAATAGAAGCTCGGCAGGTCGGACAAGTCCGGACAAGTCATGGGGACAGTGCTAAGCTGGAAGTTTGAAACTAGGATGAGATGGGGGAAGGGGAAATGAGGAAGTTGTTGAAGTCCACATTGATGCTCTGGGGTTGAAGTGTTCCAAGGCGGAAGATGAGGCGTTCTTCCTCCAGGCGTCTGGTGGTGAGGGAGCGGCGGTGAAGGAGGCCCAGGACCTCCATGTCCTCGGCAGAGTGGGAGGGGGAGTTGAAATGTTGGGCCACGAGGCGGTGTGGTTGATTGGTGCGGGTGTCCCAGAGATGTTCCCTAAAGCGGTCTGCTAGGAGGCACCCAGTCTCCCCAATGTAGAGGAGACCACATCGGGAGCAACGTATACAATAAATGATATTAGAAAGATGTGCAAGTAAAACTTTGATGATGTGGAAGGCTCCTTTAGGGCCTTGGATAGAGGTGAGGGAAGAGGTGTGGGCGCAGGTTTTACAGTTCCTGCGGTGGCAGGGGAAAGTGCCAGGATGGGAGAGTGGGTTGTAGGAGGGCGTGGACCTGACCAGGTAGTCACGGAGGGAACGATCTTTGCGGAAGGCGGAAAGGGTTGGGGAGGGAAATATATCCCTGGTGGGGGTCTGTTTGGACGTGGCGGAAATGTTGGCGGATGATTTGGTTTATGCGAAGGTTGGTGCGGTGGAAGGTGAGCAACAGGGGCATTCTGTCCTTGTTACGGTTGGAGGCGTGGGGTCTGAAGGCGGAGGTGCGGGATGTTGACGAGATGCGTTGGGCGGCATCTTTAACCACGTGGGAGGGAAATTATGGTCTCTAAAGAAGGAGGCCATCTGGTGTGTTCTGTGGTGGAACTGGTCCTCCTGGGAGCAGATCCGGCGGAGGCGGAGGAATTGGGAATACGGGATGGCATTTTTGCAAGAGGTAGGGTGGGAAGAGGTGTCTTCCAGGTAGCTGTGGGAGTCGGTGGGTTTGTTAAAAATGTCAGTGTCAACTCGGTCGTCATTAATGGAGATGGAGAGGTCCAGGAAGGGGAGGGAGGTGTCAGAGATGGTCCAGGTAAATTTAAGGTCAGGGTGGAATGTGTTGGTGAAGTTGATGAATTGCTCAACCTCCTCACAGGAGCACGAGGTGGCGCCAATGCAGTCATCAATGTAGCGGAGGATGAAGTGGGGAGTGGTGCCGGTGAAATTACGGAAGATCAACTGTTCTACGTAGCCAACAAAGAGACAGGCATAGCTGGGGTCCATACGTGTTCCCAGGACTCCCCCTTTGGTCTGGAGGAAGTGAGAGGATTCGAAGGAGAACTTGTTAAGGGTGAGGACCAGTTCGGCCAAATGAATGAGAGTGTCGGTGGAACGATACTATTGGGGACGTCGGGAGAGGAAAAAATGGAGGGCTTGGAGGCCCTGGTCATGCTGGATCGGGGTGTAGAGGCATTGGATATCCATGGTGAAGATGAGGCGTTGGGGGCCGGGGAAACGGAAGTCTTGGTGGAGGTGGAGGGCGTGGGTGGTGTCTCAAATATATGTGGGGAGTTCCTGGACTAGGGGGGATAGGACAATGTCGAGGTAGGTAGAGATGAGTTCAGTGGGGCAGGAGCATGCTGAGACAATAGGTCGGCCAGGGTGGTCAGGCTTGTGGATCTTGGGAAGGAGTAGAACCGGGCAGTTCGGGGTTCCCGGACTATGAGGTTGGAAGCTGTGGGTGGGAGATCTCCTGAGGTTATGAGGTTCTTTATGGTCTGGGAGATGATGGTTTGGTGATGTGGTGGTGGGGTCATGGTCAGGGGGGGCGGTCGGAAGAGGTGTTTGGCGTTTGGCTTCAGCGGTGTAGTGGTCAGTGCGCCAGAGTACTACTGCGCCCCCTTTATCTCCTGACTTGATGGTGAGGTTGGGATTGCAGCAGAGGGATTGGAGGGCTGCGCGTTGTGAGGGTGAGAGGTTGGAGTGGGGGAGGGGTGTAGACAGGTTGAGGCGGTTAATATCCCGGCGGCAGTTGGAAATGAAGAGGTCGAGGGCAGGTAATAGGCCAGCGCGGGTTGTTCAGGTGGATGCAGTGTGTTGGAGGTGGGTGAAGGGGTCCTCAGAAGGTGTGTGGGAGTCGTGATTGTGAAAGTAAACTTGGAGGAGGCGGAAGAAGTGTTCGACGTCACAGCGTGCATTAAAATCATTGACGTGTGGACGGAGGGGGATGAAGGTGAGGCCTTTGCTGAGAACTGATTGTTCGTCCTCAGTGAGGGGAAGGTCTGGAGGGATGGTGAAAACTCGGCAGGGCTGGGAGCTGGGATCTGGTGTGGGTGTGGAGCTGGGAGTGGGGCGGAGCCTGTAACTGGAGTGGGGGAATGGATGTTGAGTCATGAGCAGGGTTCCACCCCCATTCCCCCACGCAGACGTCATTATCCTTGGAAAAATACTTCCATTGTCTACCTTTCTTATCCTCTGATCATCTTGTATATCTCTATCAAATCCCTTTTAGTCTTATTCTTGCCAATGAGAAGAGTTTCAAGTCTCTCAGCCTTTCCTCACAAGACCTTCTCTCCAGACCAGGCAACGTACTGGTAAATCTCCTCTGCACCTTTTCCAATGTTTTGAGATCCTTCCGGAAATATGGGCACCAGAACTGAACACAATATTCCAAGTATGGCAGCACCAACGTTTAGGATAGTTGCAGTATGGTATTTCAACTTCGGAACTCAATTCCTCCACTAACACACCGTTTTCCTTCTTAACAGGACTATCAACCTGGGTGGCAACTTTCAGGGATCTTTGTACATGGACTCAAAGATCCCTCTGCACACACACACTACCAAGAATATTTCCATTGACCCAGTATTCAGCCTTCCTGTTATTCTTCTCAAAGTGCATCACTTCACATTTAGTTGCATTGAACTCTATTTGACACTCCTCAGCCCAATTTTGCAGTTTATCCAAGTCCCCTTGCAACCTGTAACATTCTTCTACACTGACTTTAGTGTGGTCTGCAAATTTCCTAATCCATTCACCTATACTTGCAGTAGTCTCAAAACAGATCCTGGTGGCACATGACTAGTAACTGGACTCCAGGCTGAATATTTTCCATCAACCACCACTCGCTGCCTTCTTTCAGAAAGCAAGTTTCTAATCCAAACTGCGGAATCACCCTCATTCTATGCCTCTGCAACAGCCTACCATGAGGAATCTTGTTAAAGACTTTACTTTTGTCCATGTATACCACGTCAAATGCCCTACCCTCATCTACAAGCTTGGTGACCTTCTCAAAAGACTCACTGAGGTTTGTGAGACATGACCTGCCCTTGACAAAACCAAGTTGACTATCTGAAATCAAATCGATGTTTGCCAGATGATTATAAATCTTATTTCTCATAATCCTTTCCTAAACCTTTGCTACAACAGAAGTAAGGCTCACTGGTCTATCATGACCTGGGTCATCTCTACTGCTCTTCTTGAACAAGGGCACAACATTTACAATCTTCCAGTCCACTGGTACCAAATCTGCAGACAATGACAACTCAAATATCCAAGCCAAAGGCTATGCTACCTTCTCCCTAGCTTCCCAGAGAATCCTCGGATAAATCCCATACAGCCCATGGGACTTGTCTATTTTCACTCCTTCCAGCATTGATAACACCTGTTCGTAACTAACCTTGATAATTTCTAGTCTAATATCTCATACCTCATTGTCCTCCTCTACAATATTCTCCTTTTCCTGAGTGAAAACCGATGAGAAATGTTCATTTACCATCTCTCCGATCTCCACAGGGTCAACACTCATCTTCCCATTCTGTCTGTGATTGGCCCTATTCCTACCATAATCATGTTTTTATTCCTCACATACCTATAGAAAGCTTTAGGGTTCTCCTTTATTCTATTTGTTAAAGACTGCTCGTGTCCTCTCTTTGCTCTTTTAAACTCTCTCTTTAAATCCTTCTTAGCTGATCTGTAATTCTCCATCGCCTCATCTGAACAAGCTTGCCTCAACAACACCTCAGCCTCCTTCTTCTTCGTAACAAGAGATGCAGTTTCCGCAGTAAACCAAGGTTCCCTTACCTTATCACTTCCTCCTGCCTGACAGGGACATACCTATCAAGGACACGCAATATCTGTTCCTTAAACCAGCTGCACATTTCCATTGTCTGCATCCCCTGCATTTTGCTACCCCATTCTGTGCATCTAATTCTTTCCTAATAGCACTATAATTGCCCTTGCCCCATCAATAACTCTTGACCTGTGGCATGTACTTATTCCTTTCCATCACTAAACTAAACTAAACTGAATTATGGTCACTCTCTCCAAAGTGCTCACCTACAACTAAATCAAACATCTAGTCTGGTTCATTACCAAGGACCAGATCCAATGTGGCCTCCCCTCTTGTCGGTCCTTCATCATACTGTGTCAGGAAACCCTCCTGTACACATTGGACAAAAACTGGTTCATCCGACGTATTTGAGTTATAGCATTTCCAGTCAATGTTGGGGAAGTTAAAGACCCCATAATGACCACCCTGTAACTTTCACTCCTATCCAGAATAATTTTGCTAATCCTCTCTTCCACCTCCCTGGAACTCTGCGGAGACCTATAAAAATAAAACTCCAAGCAGCGTGACCTCTCCTCTCCTGTTTCTAACCTCAGCCCACACTACCTCAGGAGACTAGTTCTCATCAAAAGTTCTCTCAGCCACCGTTATACTCTCCTCGACTAATATGACATGCATGGACCCATTGCAGAGCTTCAAACTCCATGAGGCAGCCATACTCTCTGACAGACAGACTCAGTCTGGAACCTCCTCTGTCCTTAAGACCTTATGCACTGCCTGTGCTCCTCCATTTTTCCTTTGCACGTTCCCTTTCCATCCCACTCCAGCTGCATCACTCCACGAATGGTGCTGTCAAGGGCAGAAGTCTGTGGAATACCCTCCCTAACCTTCTCTATCCTCCTTTAAGATGTATTTTAAAATTATTCTCTTTAACCAAAGTTTTGATCATCCATGAAACACCTTAGGAGATTTGCCATTGTGAAAGATTCCATACAATGCAAGTAGTTGTTGTTATTGCCGTACATTAGGAGAAACAGGAAAGATGCATTCAAAATTCTAACAAGAAAGTCATTGACATGTGTAGTGTGCAGGCCACCAAATAATAACATCACATTGGGATGGGCAATAAACAAAGAAATAACTATTGCCTGTAAAAATAGTATAGCTATTACCATGGGTGATTTTAATCTACATGTAGATTGGTCGAACCAGCTCAGTCAAAGTAGCCTTGAGTTTATTAAGTATATCCATTATAGTTTTCTTGAACAGTACGAAATGGAACCGACAAGAGAGCAATCTATCCAGGATCTGGCCCTGTGCAATGAGACAGGAATAATTAATGACTCAGAGTTAGGGATCCTCTTGAAAGAAGTGATCACTGTATGGTTGAATTTAGAATACATATGGAGAGTGTGAAGATAAAATCTAATACCTGGGTCCTGTGCTTCAACACAGGGAACTACAATAGAATGAGGGAGAACCTGGACAAAGTAGACTGGAAACAAAGATTTTCTGGTGGGACAGTTGATGAGCAGTGAAAGATTTTCAAATGCACTTTACAAAGTGTTCAGCAAGGGTATACTCCAGTGAAAAGGAAGGACTGTAAGAAAAGACATACTCTGCGATGGGTATCTAAGGAAAGCGATCAAATTGAAAGAGAAGGCATGCAAAGTGGCCAAAACCAGCCTGACACGAGAACTGGGAAAACTTTAAAGGTCAACAGAAAGCCACAGAAGAGCTATAAAGAAACGTAAGATAGAACATGAGAAAAATAAACTAGCATAGACTATAAAGACAGATAGCAAAATTTTATATTGAATGAGAAAAGAGTGGCTAAAGTAAATGTTGGTCCTTTGGAAAATGAGTAGAAACATTTAATTATGGGGTATCACAGTGGAGGAAACTAATATCTTGCCAATAATTAGCAAAGATAGGCGAGGATTTGGAAACTATCATTATTACGGAACAGCTAGTGTTGGACTGTTGGAGGTAATTGAGCTAAGACAGAAAAGTCTTCTGACCCTGATGGAATGCATCCCAGGGTACTAAAGGAGACGCCAGGAGAAATAACAAATGCACTGGTAGTAATTTTCCAAAATTCACTGGACTCTGTGGCAGTCCCAGCAGATTGGAAAGCAGCAAAAGTGATGCCACGTTTTTAAAAAGGAGGTGGACAAAAGTGGGGAATTATACACAAGTTAGCTTATTCTCTGTAGTGGGAAAGCTGCTTTGGTCTATTATCAAGGAAGAAATAGCAGGGAATCTCGATAGAAATTGTCCCATTGGACAGACAGAGCATGGGTTCATGTAGGGCAGGTCATGCTTCACAAACCTTTTGGAATTCTATGAAGACATTTCGAGCAAGGTGGACAACGGGGACCCAGTGGATGCGGTGTACCCGGATTTCCAAAAGGCCTTCAACAAGGTGCTGTGCAAGAGGCCGTTGCATAATTTAAAGGTGCATGGCGTTAGGAGTAGAGTATTAGCATGGATAGAAGAGTGGTTGACTAACAGGAAGCAAAGTGTGGGGATAAATGAGTATTATTCTGGCTGGCAATCAGTGACTAATAGTGTGCCTCAGGGTTGGGACTGTGATTATTTAGAATTGATACAGATGATTTGGAGTTGGCAACTACATGTAGGGTGTCAAAGTTTGCATATGACACTAAGATGAGTAGCAGAACAAAGTGTGTGGAGGACTGTGAAACTTTGCAGAGGAACATAAATTCATTGAGTGAGTGGGCAATGGTCTGACATTTGGAATAGAATGTTCATAAATGTAAAGTCCTACTGTTTGATTGGAGTAACATTAAAAAAGAGATTATTACTTGAATTTTTAAGAATTGCAACATTTGCTATGCAGGGGCACCTGAGTAACCTTCTGCATGAAGATTGGTCACCATTAACAACAATCAATTCAAAAAGCAAATGGAATTTTGGCCTTCATTGCAGAGGTTGTATTCCAGCTATAATGGGTGCTGGTAAGGCCACACCTGGAGTACTGCATGTCGTTTCTGTCTCCTTGCTTGCTCAAGGATGTATCGGCACTAGAGGGGGTGCAGAAGAGGTTAACTAGGTTGATTCCGGAGTTGAGGGGGTTGGCTTAACAGAGACTGAGTAGATCGGGATTATATTCATTGGAAATCAGAAGAATGGGAAACATATAAAACAATGAATGGAATGGATAAAATAGAAGAAGAGAGAATGTTTCCACTGGCAGATGAAGCCAGGACAACAAGGGCATCACCTCAAGATTAGAGGCAGCAAATTTAGGACTGAATTGAGAAGGAACTTCTTGATGTCTATGGAATTCATTGCCCAGGGAAGTAGTTGATGCTAGTTCAGTCAACGTTTTTAAAGCTAAGGTAACTTTTTTTTAAAGAAATAACTAATTAATTAAGAGATATGGTGAGAACGTTGGTAAATGGTTCTGCGTCCATGATCTTAATGAATGGCAGAGCAAGCTCAAAGGGCGGGACAGCCTTCTGCTGTTCCTAGTTCTTTTGTTGTTATATTTTGTTGTTGACTTTCAGGTGCTGGTGTTGGATAGGATGGACAAAATTAAAATTCACAGAACACCAGGTTATAGTCCAACAGGTTTATTTGGAAGCACTCGCTTTGCAGCTTCTACATCAGGTAGCTGTGTGATTTTTTAACTTTGTGCCTCACTCTTGTAACTGATAAATAGCAACAAAAGCCATGAAGCAGTGCGCATGCTCCAAGCAACAATGGGCCCCGGTGATTGATGTCAGCGGAAGACCAATGGAAAGGCAGGGGCAGGGCTGGAGGACCTGGCGGGGCAATTGGTCCTCCGACCAATCAGAGTGAATGAGGGACGGGACTAGACTATACCACGTGATTATCCTCACGGTGGCCGCGGATGTGCGGGACGTGTGGAAGGAGAGCTGTTGGTAAAGAAAGAAATAAACAGCAGGAAGTGGGAGGGAAATGGTGTTGGTATGGGCTGAGAGGTTTTACATACATTTGGTGCACATCGGAAAATACAAATTTGAAACTTACAGTCCTGTTTTTGCAGTAAACGGGAAAATAGCCTAATCGTGTGATCGCCGCCATCTTTATTTGGGGCAAATATTCACTGGACACGTGGGCGGCCGCCAGCTTTGTCGGGGGCAAAGTTCAGAGGTGTGTATGTGCAGCCCTCCCTGGTAGAGAGACATAGGGCAGGATTTACCCAGAGCACATTCAAACCCAGAGAAATGGACGTTTTATTTCTAGATTTGTTTCTTCATCCATTTAAATGATTTGGATGTGAATACAGCCGGTACGGTTCGTAAGCTTGCAGATGACACCAAAATTGGAGGTATTCTGGACAGTGATAAAGGTTGTCTCAGAATACAATGGGATATTGATCAGATGGGCCAATGGGCTGCGGAGTGGCAGATCAGGTTTAATTTAGATAAATGTGAGGTGCTGCATTTTAGCAAAGTAAATCAGAGCAGGACTCACACTGAATTGTAAGGTCTTGGAGAGTCTTGCTGAACAAAGAGACCTTGTAGTGCATGTTCATAGTTCCCTGAAAGTAGAGTCACAGGTAGATAGAACAGTGAAGAAATTGATTGGGATTCTTCCCTTCCTTGGTCAGAGCATTGAGTAAAGGAGCTGTACAGGACATTGGTTAGGCCACTTTTGGAATATTGTGTGCAATTCTGGTCTCCCTCTTATCAGAAAGAGGCACTGAAACATGGAAGGTTTGAGAATTGATTTTTTTTAAGGATGTTGCCAGGGTTCGAGGATTTGAGTTGCAGGTAGAGGCATAATAGGCTGGGGCCATTTTCCCTGGAGTGTCATAGGCTGAGTGTGATGTTGAAGAGGTTTATAAAATCGTGAGGGGAATGGATAGCGTAAATAGACAAGGTGTTTACCCTGGGATGGTGGAGCCCTGAACTAGAGGATATAGGTTTAGGGTGAGAGGGGAAACTTCAAAAGGAACCTAAAGAGCAACCAAAATTGTAACATTTAAAAGGCATTTGAATAGGAAGGGTTCGGAGGAATGTCGGTCAAGTGCTGGCAAATAGGAATAGTTTAGGTTAGAATATCTGGTTTGCAAAGATGGGTTGGACTGAAGAGTCTGTTTTTGTGCTAGACATCTCTGGCCGTGGGATCATAAAAGTGAACACTGCTCTGATTCACCTCTGGGCTCCTTGATGTCCACTTGTTCGTTATCTAGTTTCCTCAGTCTCACATGTATTTTTGCCATGTTTAGATTTTACTACTACGTTCACAGATCTTTTTGGAAATGGATTGTCCACTGCTGCCCGACTCCTGACCGTATGCTGCTCCATTATCAGGTTATTTTTTCCACAATATCGTTGACAGTCAAGAATTCTTTTTTCCAAAAGTGAGTGAATTTTTCTTCCATTTCTGACAGTCAAATTCTGCACCATTTTCATTCCCTATAATTCATATTGCACTCCCTGAAACATCATGTGTATTTGTCCTTCCACAGATACCAGTGATCATTGCCAAAGCCCTATTGCCTGTGGAGAGGATGATGTTTGACTTCCTTGTACAGCTGCAGTTTGAATGGTGAAGGCACTCCCACAACGTGGTTGGGTAAGAGTCATTACAGATTATTCACTCAGCGATAGTGCAAAGTAGAAGATATCTGTACAAATCAACATGTTTTTAATTTCACAAAAATAATGAGAACTTTTGACATAAGGGCACAGCTCGAGAATATTATGTCCAGTGACCAAAACCATTGCCAAATAAGCAATTTTTCAGGAATGCCTTAAAGGAAGAAAGCAGATCTTAGAGGGTGGGAATTCCAGACCGTGTTGCCTTGGAATCGATAGAAACAGTCACACAGCTGAACTCAAAAATAAACATATCATTGGGAGTCTAAACTAAAATGAGTTATTGAGATGTGAAAGGGTGTGTGGTGCAGGAAGATAGGAATGATTACAGCCAGGAATTAAGTCAAGGGTGTGAAAGTAAATTGTTGTTGCTTATAAATGGGAACCTTTTGATGGATCAGCAAGTTCTGGTACAAGTGAACACTTGGGCGGTAGAGTTTTCAATATTCTGAAGACTATAGGGAGGGTGCTTGTGGGATTCTGGCCAGGGGTGGGTTTAGATAATGAAATCTAGAGTTAACAAAATGAATGAATGAGAGTTTCAGTAAATGAGCTGAGACTGTGGTGAGGTCAGGTGAGATCACTGAAGTCGAAATAGTGGTCATGGAGTGGGACTGGGCTATACCCTCATCTCTCCTCTGGAATTCAGCTGTTTGTCAGTTTGTGAATCGGGTCTGTGACAAGATCAGGAACTGAGTGGCCCTGGCAGAACCTAAACTGGGTGTCACAGAAGGTTATTGCTGAGCAGCTGTGTTACAGCACTGTTGATGACACCTTCCATCACTTCACTGCTGAGCGAGTGTCGACTGATGGAGGGAAATTGTCTGGGTTGGCTCTGTCCTGCGTTTTTGTGTTGAACATCCCTGGGAAATGTTCCACAATGTCAGTAGGTGCTAGTGATGGACTTGTTTTGGTGGGCAGCAATTTCTGGAGCACAGCCATCAGTATTATTGCCACAATGTTGGTCGGGCCGACAGCCTTTACACTACTTCTCCATTTCTTGATCTGATTTGAAATAAGTTTTCAACCAAGTTGATTCACATCTGTGATGTCAGGGACCAATATAGAAGGCTCATCCACTTGGCACTGCTGGCAGAAGATTGCTGCAAATGCTGTTGTCTTGTCTGTTGCATGGATGTGTGAGACCCTTCCATCAGTAAGGGTGGGGATATCTGTGATGCTTCCTGCAGTGAGTTGTTGAATTGCCCATCATCATTCCTGACTAGTTGCGGCAGAACTGCAGAGCTCAGATCTGATCCATTGGTTGTTGGATCACATAGTTCTATTTGGTGTTGCTTGCGCAGTTTGGCATGTAGGTTGGGTAGCTTCACCAGGTTGGCACCACATTTTTAGGTATGCCTGGTATTGCTCCTGGCATGCCCTGCGGAACTCTGCATTGAACCAGGGTTGATCCCCTGGCTTGATGTTAATAATTGAATGGGGGATATACCAGGCCATGAGATTTCAGATTGGGCTGGAGTACAGTTCTGCTGATGTTGGCACACAGTGAGACAGAAGTTGCAGTGTCAAGAGGGCTGATTGTGTTGTTGTATTTTCCAGTGCATTGGTAGATGTAATGTGGTCCATCCAGTTTCATTCTTTTGTTGAGACTGTATTAATCACTGCACAATGAGTAATTTGATGGGCCACTGACAGGAATACAACTTTTCAAAAAAGGTTTTGTGATTTACACATGAAAGAAGTGAAACTACCATGGTATTTGAACAGATGAAAGACTCAAAAGACAATCAAGGTATTTTTCAATGGGATAATTGCAGTTACATCACACTAAATTTTTGCTATAAATTCTGTGCCTTAGAATTGTGCCCTCCACAATCACCTGATGAAGGAGCGGCACTCCGAAAGCTAGTGTGCTTCCAATTAAACCTGTTGGACTATAACCTGATGTTGTGTGATTATTAACTGAGAATATTACAGCACTACTAACAGGGCTGCATGTAAACAGGATCAGTCCAGTTAATCAATACATTCGGAAGGATTTCCTCCAAGTTTGATGACGCAATATTCGTCAAAACCGTCAACTTCAACCTGCAATGTTGTTATTAACAAAAACTTCAGGTTGACACAAAGCTCCCCACCCCACTGCAATGTGGTAACTGGGCCCGGCCCACGAATTGGAACTGGGCCATTTGTGGACTGTGATCTCAAAGGAAGCGAGCAAACGCAATTCTGACAGAGTAGTCCTCAAAGATGAGTAGCAGGTTTGAGACAAGGCAGGTGGTATATCATCTTGCAATTGGCTTAATTGCATTTCTTATTTACAGTCATGTTTTGCAAAGTATAAAGAACTATGTGTCTTTTTTTCATGGGTGGGGAGTTTTATTCTAGTTGATCACAGTTGCTGCCTCTCGCTCCCCAAGTCAAATCATAGGATCGATAACAAAACAATAAACTGCAGGTGCTGGAGATCTGAACCCCAGAAACAAAGTGCTGGAGAAACTTAGAAGTTCTGAGGGCATTGGTGAAGAGAAAAATAATGTCACATTTCAATTTTGGTGACTCTTCGTCTGAACGAACAAATGGTCATGAGACTTGGAGCTTACAATGCTTTATTCCCCTCCGAGATGCTGCTGGACCTGCGGTTCCCCAGCACTGTGCTTTTTATATTGAACTTTATTTACAAACAGATCGGAAAAATACTAATCTCCAAAAGTGAAAGGTTCATAGCAAACATGAGCATAGTTTCCACACTTGAGTTACACAAACACGTCTCAGTTTAAAAACAAGATTTAACTCCAAAAAGTATTCCATCTCAAAATTAGCTAAGTTACACCAGTAATAAAGCTCACCCACCCAATGAGGCACTTCAGCACAACATCCTGCAGTGTTGCACACAGCCACCTTTAGCAAAGAATGATCACATGTCACAAAATTGAAAGCCAAGAGCATGTCTCTTTAAAGCAGCTGAAGTCAAACTCAATTTTTGGAAGGATTGCATTAAACCTGATTGAACATTTAAATCTCAGCGCATAGTCTTTGCTTTTTTAAACAAAGTGTGTGGGAAACATCCCACATCTTGCTAAAGGTTCAGTTCAGTCTGATACCGAGACCCAAAGGTCAGGCAAACATCACACTTTCCATTCACTTCTCCAAAGGGCTGACATCACATTTCTTCAGGATTTAAAGTATTTTATAAATTGTTTGTAAAATCATTTGTCACATCAAAGAACTGGACAATAAATGTCATTGTATACAATAAGAGTGAAGCCTGTGACAGCAGATTTAGCTTTGGAGGGCAGTTTATGTGCTTTCTAAATTCTGGGAGCACTTTGGGAGACTGCTCCCAGATGGTGATAGTGAGCATATCCGGAATATACTATTTATATTTGGGAATCCATGGAAAATAATCTGTGGTTTCACTAATATTTGGCTTGCGTTGTTGGTGTACAGTAAACAATTCATAAAGTTACTTATGTATTGTTGTTGACTACCTGAATGGTGTTCAAATCTGCCAGGTTGCCTTCAATAGTGTGAATGCATCTATTGTAAATATTTGGAATATTCCAGAACTGCCCAGTGCTTGGCAAATTCAGGGGGACAAAAAAAATCACTGAGTAATTTGAAATTATGAATCCAAGAGGATGTAACCACTGAAGTATACAATTCAAATAGTTAAATGGAGTGCACACATCTAAAATACCTGTTATCCATGGGAATGGATGGACTGACAGAATTGGGATCACATTCCTGGCTGCGGAGTGTGAAATGCGCTTTGATAAAGTCACCTGCATTTACCAACAATAATTTGGCAAGCTCGGAAATTTAAAAAAAAACAATATGAGCTTCATTGCTGCTCCAGTCGGGTCCCAAGCTCTGTGAAAAAAAAACAATGTTCAGGTTTATTGCATACACTCTGAAACACGTGTTCCTTCTACAGATCCTGCAAGTTTCCCCAATGAGCATAGTCCATCCACATGATTTTGCTAACTTTGGCCAACTCATTTCTTTCCGAGCCTCTATAACCTGAAGAGTGACCAGAAGCAATTACTCCACATATGTGGGAACATTACCGACGAGGATTTTTTCCTTCAGAATTGACTTCCATATATTCAGTGCCCAGAACAGATAAAAAGATTGTTACCTTTTATAGAGCAATGATTCAGTGGGAGAAAAACACCAACATTTTCTTGCTTAATAATCACACTGCCTAAATTTTAAACATGAACACTTCTTAATAGTTCACTAGATCCTAACGAAATATTTTGTGCGAAACAAATCACATGATACATAGTTATTCAGATAATAAAACAAGTTTGTTCATTGAAGAATCCAGAGGAAAAGGTCATGAAACAATGTGAGTTTCAAGTGCACTCTCTGCATAAATTCTCCTTTTCCTCCTCGAAGTATTCAACTTCTTGAATAATTGAGAGAATGAAGTCACAGTTGTACAACACAAAATCAGACTCTTCAGTCCAACTTGCCCATGCTGACCAGATATCAAAAATTAATCTAATCCCATTTGCCAGCATTGGGATTAAACCCTTTCTACTGATTATCAGTTTATTTTACTTTATCAGCACTTGAAATACTGACATTTTTTTCTCCCAACATTGGTTAAAGAAATCATAAGTTCATTCATCCAGGTTAGTTTTGTAAACGTTCACAAAGAAACAAGTGAGAACAACATATAGCTGAGTGCAAATCAAAATACTGCAGCTGCGCGATATCTGGGAACACTCTAAACGTGAGGCACTGATACTGCACAAGTTTGTCAGCACGGTTTCAATTACTGACAATAATTTAGTAATGTCTTAGCCTTCGCATTGTTAAGGTAAATGTGAGATATCTGAATTTCATGAATTGGTTCCTATTGCACTTTGAGAAGATTAAACCAAGAATATTTTTTGTTGATCAAAGGAGAAAGTGATGACCAAAGAAGCTGGACATTGGAGTCGAAAAGTGTCATGCTGGAAAAGCACAGCAAGTCAGGCAGCATCCGAGAAGCAGGAGAGTTGATGTTTCGGGCATAAGCCCTTCATCAGGAATCACAGGCTTCAGAAAAATAACTGGCATAGACTGATGCCAATGCATATGTAGAAGGGTCAGAACATGTTACTATCAGATTAGAGATTAATTTCAGATTTGGTACCATTCAGTGCAACATTTCAGTATGATATTTACATATGTACCTAAAGGGGAAGTTGTCTAAAATTATAAGCTCTAGAATGATTATACGATTAAACCTGGAAATAAAGCTGGTGAACAAGAATCGCAAAGTGAAGTCCCATCAGTATCACCTTGGGCAGTGTCAAGTAAGAATTTGAGAGCAGAGTTGCCACTTTGGTGTAACCTGCAGTCTGGCCAAATTGCAGCAAACATCTGTTCAATTTTATCGGCAAACTATTGAATGCAAAATCCTCCTTGCACAATAATGAGGCAGCATTCTGGGATGTCATTTTTAAAATATATTATTTTCAAAGTTACTCACAATTCAGAGTGATCACTTGGTGCTGTCTGCATAACACAGTACGAAAAGGAATTAACAAAAAAAAATTATAACCCAAATTCAGAGTCACTAATCCATTGATATTGCATGTGTCCAGCATTTATAAGTAATCAATTTTAAAAAATAAACACAGATACATTTAATAAATATACTGAAGTACAGTGAAGTTTCTTACTGAACAGTGACGGGATTGGACAGAGTCCGCATGGATTTAAGAGAGATGAATCATACTTAGCAAATCTACTGAAAGAAACTACAGAGTCAAATATTAAAGACAGAAATTGCAGGACATTTAGAAAAGCTTATGATTAAACATGGTAGACTGGGTTTTGTGAAAGAGAAACTATATTTGACAAATTTACGACAGTTCATCGAGGAGATAACAATCAGGGCTGATAAAGGGCAATCCAATGATGTTCTGTATTTGGATTTTAAAAATGTAAATGATAAGGCGCTACATAAAAGGTAATTGAACAATTTAGGAGCTCATGATATCGGGGTAATGTATTAGCATGGACTGAGGATTGGTTAACCACACTGGCTGTTGCTGAGTCCTCACTTGGAGTACTGTATACAATGTTAGCTCCCATATTTAATAAAGGATAAAGTAACATCGGAGACCATTCAAAAAAGATTACTTAGCTGCTTTGAGGACAAAAGGGTTGACCTATCAAGAACAGATAAGCAGGGTTGATCTTATGGAAACAGGATTCTGAGGAGCTTGACAGAGTAGATGTTGACTAGATCTTCTAGCACCAGTGGAGTCTCAAACCAGGGGACATTACATAAGGGAACATTCATTTTAGAAAAAGTAAATAATGTTTTTTCTCAGTGAATGGCTAGAATTTTCCCGCCCAAACAATTGTGAAAGTTAAATGTGGGAGGGAAATGGTTGGGTTACTCTTCGGAGGGTTGTTCTGGCTTGTTGGGCTGAAGGGCCTGTTTCCACATAGTAGGGAATCTGGGATTCTATCTCAAATTATTTTAAAAGAGGGCAGATAGATTTTTGAAATATTGAGCAGTTGAGGGCTATGTGGATCAAGCATAAAAGAGGTGTTGAGGTCTGGGTTGATCAAGCCATGATCTGATAGAATGGGGGAACAAGCTGAAGGCGATGAATGCCCTCCTCCTGCTCCAATTCCTTGAGGTTCCATTTCATGCTTTTTTGTCTCCAAAGAAGAGAGTGATACAATGTGCTAAAGATCTCAGATGTTGTGAAAAGGAGTGAAAAAGTGGTGTTTATGTACTGATTCAGATGGCATTGATTCATCATGAGTAGGAAGGCAATTCCCTCCATGAATAAAGGAAATCTACTGCAGAGCTCACACAAAGGGAATTCTTGCCCTCAGCAAACTCTCCCATCACATTACCCAACAAATCAGCTTAAGCAGGACACACTGCGCATGTTCTCGCCAACAAAGGACTCCGGGTGATTGATGTCAGCACCGGACCAATGAAAGGACGGTGGGCGGTATTGGATGACCTAGCGGGATGTTGGTCCTCCAACCAATCAAAGTGAATGAAGGGCGGAGCTAAACTAAACCATGTGATCACCCTCGCGTGCGGCGCGCACAGTCGCTGTAATGAATGCTCGGGAAGTTATGGAGAGAAAGGATACGGTAAGGAAAGAAATAAACAGGGAAATGGGAGAAAAACTGTGTTGCTATTAGCGGAGAGGTTTTACAAACAAATTGTGCACGTCGGAAAACACAAATTTGAACGTCCAGTCCCGTGTTTGCAGTAAATGAGGCGTGAGCGCCGCCATCTTTATTCGGGACAACGATTCACTGGACATGTGTGGAGCCGCCATCTTTGTAGGGGCAAGGTGCAGCCAGGCGCATGTGCAGCCTTTCTCCAGTATAGAGTCATTGTGATCATAGCAGCCAATACTGCTCTGATTCATCTCTGGGCTCCCTCATCACCACTTTGTCAATATCTAGCTTCCTCAGTCTCGAACCATGGGTGTATTTTTGGTCTGTTTACTACTGTATTATGACTTTTATAGACCCTTTGCAAATGAGTTTTTCATTGCGGCCCAGCCCCTGACCATGTGCTGCTCGATTATCAGATTACTTTTTTCTTGAATATTTTTGACAGTCAAGAATTCTTTTTTCCAACAAGCAAGTGTCTTTTCCTTCCATTTCTGACTATCAAATTCTGCACCATTTTCATTCCCTGTAATCCATTTTGCACTCCATGAAACATCAACTGTGTTTCTCCTTCCACAGATACCAATGATTAATGCCAAAGCCCTGTTGTTTGTGGAGAGGGTGATGTTTGACTTTCTTGTACAGCTGCAGTTTGTGTGGTGAAGGTGCTCCTACAATGTGGTTGGGTAAGAGACATTATAGATTATTCATTACAGCAACAGTGATGATTTGAAAGTAGTGTCAAATCAACAACAGTTTGTATTTTTATTATCATGCTTATAATTTCACAAAAATACTATTGAGAACTTTAGACAGAAGGCCAGAGATGGACATATTAGGTCAGTTGACCAAAAGCAGGTTTTGAGGGATGTCTTAAAGGTGGAAAGCAGACCTGTGAGATTTTGGCTGCGACTTTCAGACCATGCTGCTTCAGCAACTGTAGAAACAGTCACACAGATGAAGTAATGAATTAACAAATGGTTGGGAGTCTCAAAGAAAATGGGTTGTCGAGGTCTCAAAGTGTGTGTGGTGCAGGGAGCTAGGGATTATCACAGCCAGGAATTAAATCAAGTGTGAGAAATTTAAATTGAGGGATATTGGCCACATGCTGGTAGGTGAGACTAGATTGGGTTGGGATATCTGGTTGGCATGGATGGATTGGACCGAAGGGTCTGTTTCCATGCTGTACATCTCTATGACTCTATGTTGTTGCTTATGAATAGGAGACTTTTGATGAATCAACAAGCAGATATTTAGATGTTCTTGAGATTACAGGGAGGTTGAATGTGGGAAGCTGGCCAGGGAGTGAGTTTGGATAATGAAGTCTAGAGATAACACAATGTGGATGAAAGTATATGAGCTGAGACAAGGGTGAAATCAGCTAGAAATAGTGATCTTGGAGTGGGACTGAGCTATCACCCTCACCTCACCTCTGGGATTCAGCTGGTTGTCAGGTTGTGAATGAGGGCAGTGACACAATCGGGAGCTGAGTGGCCCTGGTGGAGCCTAAAGTGAGTGTCGCTGAGCTGGCTGTTGCAGAGCAGCTGCTGCTTGGTAGCCCTGGTGATGACATCTTCCATCACTTTACTGCTGATCGAGTGTGGACTGATAGATGGAAATTGCCTGGGTTGGATTGTCCTGTGTTTTTGTGTTTAACATTCCTGGGCAATGTTTTGCATTTTTGGTAGATGCCAGTGCTGGAGCGGTACGTGGCTCGATGGGTGGCAAGTTCTGGAGCACAAGCCATCAGTATTATTGCCAGAATATTGACAGGGCCCGTAACCTTTGCACTACTTAACCATTTCTTGATGTTATTCAAACTGAATCGAACTGGCTTAAAACTCACATCTGTGATGTTAGAAACCACTGGAGAAGGCTGAGATGGATCATCCCATTTTGCACTTCTGGCTGAAGATTGCTGCAAATGCTGTCATCTTGTCTGGTGCATGGATGTGTGAGGCCCCTCCATCAGTAAGGGTGGGAATATCTGTGATGCTTCCATCAGTGAGTTGTTTAGTTGTCCATCACCGTTCACAACTGGGTGTGGCAGAACTGCAGAGCTCCGATCTGTTCCATTGGATGTTGGATCACTTAGCTGTGTTGCTTGCTGCTGATGCTGTTTGATATGCAGGTAATTCTGTTTGATAGCTTCACCAGATTAGCACTTCATTTTTAGGTCTGCCTGGTGCTGCTCATGGCATGCCCTCCTTTACTGTCCATTGTGATGGATGAGAGCAGGATTTACAACCCCATGAGATTACAGATTGTGCTGGAGTACAGTTCTGCTGCTGTTGATGTCCCACTGTACCTCATAGATACCCTGTTTGAGATCCTACATCTCTTTGTAGTCTGTCCCATTTAGAACGGTGATAGTGCCACTCAACACAGTGGAGGTTTTCTCAACTTTAAGGCAAGGCATTGTCTCCAAAAGGAACATGTGATGGTCGTTCTTACCGATACTGTCATGGCCAGACATATCTGCAGCTGGTCAATTCATAACAATGAGATCAAGTATGTTTTTTACCCTCTTGTTGGTTCCCTCAGCACCCGCTGCAGACTCAGTTGAGCAGCTGTGTCCTTCAGGACCTGGCCAGCTCAGTCAGTAATTCTGTTGCAGAGGTAGTCTCGATTGTGGACATTGAAATCCTGTACCCAGAGTACGTTTGACACCATTTTGTTGCCTCAGTGCTTCCTTCAAATATTGTTCAACACGAAGGAGAACTGATTCATCAGCCAAGGGAGGACAGTACGTGGTAATCAGCAGGAGCCATGAGACTCCCAGGGCGAATCCTCCCTGTCTGTACACCACTGTGCCACCACCTCTGTCTGGTCTGTGCTGCCGGTGGGACAGGACATATCCAGAGATTTTAGGAGAAATTGAAGACTGCAGATGCTGGAGGTCAGAGTCGAGAGTGTGGTGCTGGAAAAGCACACCAGATCAGACTGATGAAGGGCTGAGGCTCAAAACATCGATGCTGCCTGACTGTTGTGCTCCTCTGATGCTGCCTGACTGTTGTGCTTTTCCAGCACCACACTCTCGATATCTAGGATGGTGATGGTGGTGTCTGGTCATTGTCTGTAAGGGATGATTCCGTGAATATGACTATGTCAGGCTGCTTCTTGACTAATCTGAGGTACAGCTCTCCACATTTTGGCACCAAAAACCATATGTTAGTGAGGAGGACATTGCACCATCGAGAGGGCTGATTCTGTGGTTGTAATTTCTGGTGCCTTGTTAGATGCCACATGGTCCATCCAGTTTCATTCCTGTGTTGAGACTTTGCAGTGATTAGTACAGTGAGTAGCTGGATGGGCTGCTGTCAGGTTGGCAGGATTTTATTTACCATTGACAATGGTTTCATGGAAATCAGGAGATTCCTAATTCCAGTTATTTTTTCGTGAATTCAGATTCTACCATCTGCCAAGATGGGATTCGAACTAGGACTTCAGTCGTTTGTTTTAATATTCTGGATAAAAGCTAAATACATCAGGTTTGTTCACTCATTTTAAATATCACTTACCCTGGATTTGTTTCTTGTAAAACACTGTCCATCATCCTGTCTCTTCTATCCTCCCCTCCAATAACATGAGTGAGGAGCACATGGAGTTTCTCTGTCACCATGACTGAGATAATCCGATCTGCTGCTTCCCTCCCTCCCACTAGCCCACTGAGCCAAACTGCCTCACGTGGTGTTCCTGGTTTTTGTCCTAAACCTACATCGTTCTCCAGTCTCTTGTTAAGCCTTATCAGAGCTCATCTTTACAATTTACCCAAGCTTGCTAAATCACAGACTTTCCAACACTCTGTCTCCTCCTCCTCCTCACCGATTCACAGATATTGTTCCTTGTTCTGTCTGTCTTTTCTGGTTATGCCCTTCTCTCCCCTTCTTTGAAAAACTTCCTTTTGACCTCACGGTTTTTGGAAAATCCTGCTCCATTTCCACTCTCTCTTTCCTTTCTGAATTCCTTGCATTTGGTGTCCCTCATGGATCTATCCTTGCTCTCTCCTGTATCTCACCTACATATTGCCAGGAGTTGATATTGTGAAAAAGCACCATGTTAGGTTTCACATGTACACTGACACTGTCCAGCTCTCCCTCCCCACCATCCCTCTCCATTGTTCCACTGTTACTCAGTTACCAAACTGCTTATCACATTCCCACTATTCGATTAGCTGCAGTTTCCTCCAATGAAACATTGTAATGGTTAAACCCATTGCCTTCAGTTGTTATTCCAAATTCCTTTCTCTTACTGCTGAGCCTCTCCCTCTCCCTCTCCCTGGTAACTGTCTGAGGCAGAAATACGTTCTTCACAATATTGCTGTTATATCTGACCCCAAGGTGACCTTCTGATCAGTCATCTGCACAATCCCAAACACCAGGAATTCCAATCTCTTAAACATTGTTTGTCTCCTCCTCACCCCAGCTCCATTGCTACTGAAACCCCTTACCCGCCTCTGTGTCGCCTTAAACTTGACGAATCTGAAGTAGAGCCCTTGATTCCGTGACTGACCCGGAATCTGGTTCCAGACTTCCCTCCCAGTATTTACCCTCAGACACATCCATTCAGTATTTATCCTGTCAAACCCCTTAAGAATCCCATCTGTCTCAATGAGATCACCTCTCTTTCTCCAAAATCCAGTGAGTAGAGTCCCAACCTGTTCAGCCTTTATTTAAAAGATAACCTCTCCAAACCAGGGATCATCCCAGTGAATCTTCCCTGCTGAAAAATGTGTTGCTGGAAAAGCACAGCAGGTCAGGCAGCATCCAAGGAGCAGGAGAATTAATGTTTCGGGCATAAGCCCTTCTTCAGCTTATGCCCAAAACGTTGATTCTCCTTCTGCTTGGATGCTGCCTGACCTGCTGCGCTTTTCCAGCAACACATTTTTCAGTTCTGATCTCCAGCATCTGCAGTCCGCACTTTCTACTAGTGAATCTTCCCTGAAATGCCTCCAATAAAGTGACACATTTCCTTATCTAAAGGGACCAAAACTGCTCACATTACTCCAGATATGGTGGTCTCACCACCACTTCCTCACGTTACTCTCAGGTATATACTCCAAACTCTCATACTGAAAACCCTCTAAACAAAACATTCCATTCCCCTTCCTGATGACCTGTTGTAACTATGTACAGTAATCCTGCGCCAGGAGGAGGGGATGGTGTGGGTTTCTAACTTGAACTGAGAGTGACAGATTTTATAAACTTGTATTACAGGATATTACAGGTGGACATTCAGATGGTAATCTCAGTAAATGTTCTGCCAAACTCTGAATTACTCAGTACATCAGGACCTGGATATTCGCATTGTGAGTATTGCGTTCCAGATCAATCCTATTTGCTGCTTAAAAATTCTCCTTTGAATCATCACATTTTCTCAAAAGGTCTCCCCAAACCATCATGTGTTATGTAATCCTTTTATAATGATGTGATGAGTGCAAGGTTTATTATTCGAATGTGTAATTTTTGTACAAGGATGCCTCGGAGAGGGAGCAGAATATTCTTAAAGGGGAGAATAACCATTTTGAGGGGAGGCTGTTGTTTATTGGTATCAATGACATAGGAATAGAAGAGTTCACATTGTTGGATCATTCAAATCTCTTGTGGGGTAGAATTGACCTTCATCAGAAGGATGGATTGTACCTGCACTGAAAGGGAAGAGTTGCTAGTTCTATTCAGGAGGCATTAAACCAGTGAAGGAATGGAGGTAAACTCAAAAGAGTGAGGAAAGAGCCAAGTCTGCGGCTGGTACAGTTCAGGCGTCAAACAGTCAAGGCAGGCAAGGGCAAGGCACAGAATGAGGTAGGACTGAGCAGTTACACTGCATTTATTTCAATGCAGGAGGCCCGATAGGTCGGGCAGAGGAGCTCAGGGTATGGTTTTGAACATGGCACTGGGATATTACAGCAATTACAGAGGTATGACTTAGGAATGGTTAGGACCAGCAGCTTAATGTTCCAAGGTATAGATGCTATAGCAAGGATAGAAAGGGGGCAACAGAGCAGGGGAGTGAGATGGTTTTGATGAGGGATAACATTATGGCTGGGCTTCAGGAGGATAATCCTGGAAGTACATCCAGGCAAGTTGTACAGGTGGAACTGAGAAATAAATAGTCAGCCGGGAATTGAGAAGCAAATTTACTAACCGATCACTTATCTGTAAGAATAGTATGATTGTATACAAGACTTGACCTTTTTTAATTCATTCACAGGATGAGGGTGTCACTGGCTGGGCCTCAAGGGCAGTTAAGATTCAACCACGTTGCTGTGGGTCTGGAGTCACATGTAGGCCAGACCAGGTAAGGATGGCAGATTCCTTCCCTGAAGGATATTAGTGAATCTCATGGGTTTTTTTTTTTGCAACAATCAACAATGGATTCATGGTCTTTAATAGATTCTTACTTCCACATTTTTATTGAATTCACATTCCACTGTCTGCTGTGACGGGATCCAAACTCTGAGCCCCAGAACGTTATCTGGGTGTCTGGATTATCCATCTAGTGATAGTATCACTAGACCATTGGGCAGGGTGAGTGACTGAGGTATCAGTGGGGCAGCACATCAGCACCAAATATCCCATGGTCTCTGTGGAAGGGCTGGGGAGGGAAATATATCCCTGGTGGTGGCGTCTGACTGTAGGTAGCGGAAATTGCAGAGGTTAATGCGCTGTATCTGGAGATTCGTGGGGTGGCAGGTGAGGACCGGTGGATTATATTCTTATTGTGGTTGGAGGGGTGGGGGGAAGGTGGAGGTATAGGAAGTGGAGGATATGCATTAGAGGGCATTGTTGATCACGTGGGAGGGAAATGCAGTCCTTGAAATAGGAATCCTTTCTGGGATGTCCTGGAGTGGAATTGCTTCTCCTGGAAGCAGATATGGCAGAGGCGGAGGAATTGGGAGTACAGGTTAATGTTTTTTACAGGAATATACTCGAGGGAAATCAGATGAGCAAAAAGGGAACATGAAATATCTCTAGGAAATGGTTTAAGTAGAATCCAAACCGATTCTACAAATATATCAAGGATAAAAGAAAAAACAGACAAAGAATACAACTTCTTAAAGATCAAGAAGGCCATCTGTGGAACAACAGGAGGTGGGAGAGATACTATGCTACTCTGTTCTAGAGAGTTTGGAGAACTTGATAGTTACCAACAGTGATAACTTGAAAAGTGTCCATGTTACAGAGGAGGTGGTACTGGATGTCTTAAATGGCATCAAGGTGGATAAATCCCTAGGTCCTGATCAGGTGTATCCCAGAAATTTGTGGAAAGCTAGGAAAGCAGTGCCCCTCCCTGAGGTATTTATATCATCGTTTGTGACAGGTGAGGTGCTGGAAGACAAGTGTTGTTATTTTAAAAAGGTGGTAAGGAAAGGCCAGGGAACAAGAGAACAGGCAGCCTGAAGTCAGTGGTAGGCAAGTTGTTGGAAGGGATTCTGAGGGATAGGATTTATATGTATTTGGAAAGACCAGGAAAGATTAAGGATAGTCAACATGACTTTGTGTGAGTAATTCTCTCTTTCTAACTTGATTGAGTTTTTTTGAAGATGTGACAAAGATGATTGATGAAGGCAGACTGTGGACGTTGTCCATGTGGACACTGAACTATGTTCCACAAAGCAGACTGGTTAGCAAGGTTAGATAACATGGAATGTTGGGAGAACTAGCCATTTGGATACAAAACTGGCTTGAAGGTACGAGGCAGAGGATGGTGATGGAGGGTTGCTTTGCGGACTGGAGGCCTGTGAGCAGCATTGTCCTGCAGGAATGGATATTCGGTCCTCAAATAAATGACTTGGATGTGAATATATGAGATATAGTCAGTGGGTTTACAGAAGACACCAAAATTGGAGGTTTAGTGGACAGTGAAGAAGGTCAGTTCAGAATACAACAGGATCTTGATCAGATGGGCCATTGGAGCAAAGAATGGCAGACGGTGTTCAATTTAGACAAATGCGAGGTGCTGCATTTTGGAAAGGCAAATCAGGGCAGGACTTCTACACTTAATGGTAAAGTCCTTCGCAGTGTTGCTGAACAAAGAGACCATGGAGTTCAGATTCATTGTTCGTTGAAAGTAGAGTCGCAGATAGGCAGACTAGTGAAGGTGGTGTTTGGAATGCTTATATTTATTGGTCGATGCATTGAATACAGAAGCTGGGACATCATATTGTGGCTGGACAGGAAATTGATTAAGCCATTTCAGGAATTCTGTTTTAAGTTCAAAATCCCCTGTTCTGGGAAGGATGTTCTGAATCTTGAAAGAGTTCAGACAAGATTGACAAAGACTTTGCCAGGGTTGGAGGATTTGGGCTACAGGGAGAGGCTGGGGGTAATTTCCCTGGAGAGTCAAAGATTGAGAGGTGACTTCATGTAGATTTGTAAAATCATGAGGGGCATGGATAAGGTGAACAGCCAGGGTCTTTCCCCCCCCAGGTTAGGTGGTTCCAAAACAAGATCACATGGGCTTTAGTCAAGAGAGCAAAGATTTAAAAGGGATCTGAGGAGCAAAGTTTTCAAGCTGTGTGTGGTGTGTGTATTGGATGAGCTGCCAGATGAAGTAGTGGAGGCTGATACAATTACAACATTTGAAAGGCATCTGATTGAGTACATGAATAGGAAGGGTTTCGAGGGATACGGATCAATAGCTGGGAATAGGATTCCATTCGTTTAGGATTCCTAGTTGGCATGGACAAATTGGACCAAAGGTCTGTTTCTGTGCTGTACATCTCTATGACACGAATAAATGAAAATAAGATGTGTTCCTCTTTTGTAGAGAGCTAGCAGAAGCACAGATAATTGTATTTGGAGCTGAGAAGGTTAAGCAGTGAGTTTGACCAGCTGCAAATTTGTGTCTAGGATATTTAATTTGCAGAGAGAAGGGAATTGTTAACAATGTCACAATTTTAGTAACTATTTTCAGGTAATTGGCAAATAATATGTGAACATTATTTTATTCAGTAAGTTCTGAGTATCTGGAACAGTCTGATTGGCAGCTGGACACAGACTCAGCAGTTATTCATAAACAGATTTGGAATTTTACTTTTCAGGGGAAGATTTGGGGGGGCTATGGGCAAATGGGAAGGGAATTGGGACAGATGTGCAACATCTCCAGAGGGAGAGAGTACAGTCCCAACGGGCTGAATAGCCCCCAGCCCCTGTGCTCTGTGATACTGCCCCATTCACTGTGAATGATGAACCTCATCCCATGGCAGATAGAGGGAGGATCCCACCACTCACCTCACAATGGGTCTCTTGTGATTGATGTCAGCGCAGGCCAATAGGGGGCAGAGAGCAGTACTAGAGGACCAGGTCGTACCAGTTTGTCTTCCAACCAATCGGAGTGAATGAGGGCATCCTCAAGGCTGGAACTAAAGAAAGGCACATGTCGCAGAGATCTGAGAAACTGGAGGACATGAGATAGGAAGCGTTCTGTGGCTGGTGAGGAATTATATAAATAAGGAAGAGTTGTGAGGCTGGATGAAGTGACAGTGATCGGGAGAGTTGACGATGGAGGAATTTAGAGTTAGTGAGGATTAGAGTCATAATGTTATACAGCAAGGAAACAGGCCCTGTGGTCCAACCAGTCCATGCCAACCATAATTCCAAACTGAACTAAGTGTACTTGTCCACATCCATCCAAATATTTCCTAATTATGTACTAATCTTTTAAATATTGTAATTGTATTCACAGCTACCACTTCCTCTGGAAGTTCATTTCACACGTATACATTTTAAAAAAAAACTTAATGTCTTTTCTGAAACCTTTCTCTTTTCTTCTCAAAATGAATGCACCCGAGATTTGAATCCCCTTCTCCCTCGTCCATTCACCTTATCTACACTCTTTCTGATTTTATAAACCTCTAATAAGGTCACCCCTCAACCTCGTGCACGCCAGTGAAGAAATTCCAGCCTATCCAGCCTCTCCTTAGAACACAATCCCTCCATTCATGGCAACATGCAGGTAAATCTCTCCTGAACCTCCTCCAATTTAATAATATCCTTCCTATAACAGCACAACCAGAACTGGACAGTGTGTTCCAGAAGAGGCCTTTTCAACGTCCTGTACATCCTCAACATAACGTCCCAACTCCTGTACTCAAAGGTCTGAACAATGAAGGTAAGTGTGCTACGCACCTTCTTAGCTGAAACTTTATTGCGGGAACAGCACAGCAGGTCAGGCAGCATCGAGGGAACAGAAGATTCGACGTTTCGGGCACATGCCCTTCTTCAGGAATGAGCAGAGAGTGTTCAGCAGGAGAAGATAAAAGGTAGGGAGGAGGGACTTGGAGGAGGGGCGTTGGAAATGTGATAGGTGGAAAGAGGTCAAGGTGAGGGTGATAGGTCGGAGTAGGGTGGAGGCGGAGAGGTCAAGAAGAAGACTGCAGGTCAGGAAGGCGGTGCCGGGCTGGAGGGATTCGGCTGAGACAAGGTGGGGGGAGGGGGGATGAAGAAACTGGTGAAGTCCAAGTTCATCCCCTGTGGTTGGAGGGTTCCCAGTCGGAAGATAAGACGCTCCTCCTCCGACCGTCGCGTTGTTGTGGTTTGGCGGTGGATGAGTCCAATGACCTGCATATCCTCGGTGGAGTGGGAGGGGGAGTTGAAATGCTGTGCTACAGGGTGATTGGGTTGGTTCGTCCGGGTGGCCCAGAGGTGCTCTCTGAATCGCTCCGCAAGTAGGCGGCCTGTCTCCCCAATATAGAGGAGGCCACACCGGCTGCAGCGGATGCAGTAGATAATGTGGGTGGAGGTGCAGGTGAATCTGTGGCGGATATGGAAGTTTCCTTTGGGGCCCCAAAGGAAACTTCCATATCCGCCACAGGCCCCAAAGGAAACTTCCATATCCGCCACAGGCCCCAAAGGAAACTTCCATATCCGCCACAGGCCCCAAAGGAAACTTCCATATCCGCCACAGAGGCCCCAAAGGAAACTTCCATATCCGCCACAGAGCCCCAAAGGAAACTTCCATATCCGCCACAGAGCCCCAAAGGAAACTTCCATATCCGCCACAGAGCCCCAAAGGAAACTTCCATATCCGCCACAGATTCACCTGCACCTCCACCCACATTATCTACTGCATCCGCTGCAGCCGGTGTGGCCTCCTCTATATTGGGGAGACAGGCCGCCTACTTGCGGAGCGATTCAGAGAGCACCTCTGGGCCACCCGGACGAACCAACCCAATCACCCTGTAGCACAGCATTTCAACTCCCCCTCCCACTCCACCGAGGATATGCAGGTCATTGGACTCATCCACCGCCAAACCACAACAACGCGACGGTCGGAGGAGGAGCGTCTTATCTTCCGACTGGGAACCCTCCAACCACAGGGGATGAACTTGGACTTCACCAGTTTCTTCATCCCCCCTCCCCCCACCTTGTCTCAGCCGAATCCCTCCAGCCCGGCACCGCCTTCCTGACCTGCAGTCTTCTTCTTGACCTCTCCGCCTCCACCCTACTCCGACCTATCACCCTCACCTTGACCTCTTTCCACCTATCACATTTCCAACGCCCCTCCTCCAAGTCCCTCCTCCCTACCTTTTATCTTCTCCTGCTGAACACTCTCTGCTCATTCCTGAAGAAGGGCATGTGCCCGAAACGTCGAATCTTCTGTTCCCTAGATGCTGCCTGACCTGCTGTGCTGTTCCAGCAATAAAGTTTCAGCTTTGATCTCCAGCGTCTGCAGACCTCACTTTCTCCTACGCACCTTCTTAACCACCCTGTCTACATGTGACACAAACTTCAAAGACATGAACCCCTTGGTCTCTTTGTTCCCATATCACTACTCAAGGCCGTACCTTTCTTGAGTGTAAGTCCTACCCTCGTTTGTTTTGTCAGGGTGTTATATTTTGCATTTATTCCAATCCAAAAAATTTTTGAGTATAAAGGCAGTAGGAGTATAATTAAGAGGGAAATCAGGAGGCAAAAAAGGAACGTGAGATAGCTTTGGCGAATAGGGTTAAGGATAATCCAAAGGGCTTTTGTAAATATATGAGGAACAAAAGGCTAACTAGGGAGAAAATAGAGACCCTCAAAGATCAGCAAGGCAGCCATTGTGTGGAGCTGCAGGCGATGGCCGAGATAGGGAAACAAGTATTTTGCATCAGTGTTTACTGTGAAGAAGTAAATGGGAGATATAGAATGTGGGGAAATAAATGGTGACATCTTGAAAAATGTCCATATTACAGAGGAGGAGGAGGTGCTCAATGAGTGGCTAAGGAGCTGGTGCAGGGGAAAAGGATTCACGTTTTTTGGATCGTTGTGATCTCCTCTGGAGTAGAGTTGACCTGCATACGAAGGATGGATTGTACCTGAATTGGAAGGTGTCTAATGTCTAGGCAGGGAGACTTGCTGGTGATACTCGGGAGGCATTAAACCAGTGAGGGAGTGGGTATAAACCCAAGAAGATAGTGAGGAAAGAGATATGTCTGAGGCTGGTACAGTTCAGAAATCAAATAGTCAAGGCAGGCAAGGGCAAGGCACAAAATGAAGTCGGACTGAGCAGTTGAACTGCATTTACTTCAATGCAAGAGGCCTGACAGGGAAGGCAGATGAGCTCAGGGTGTGGTTTTGAACATGGCACTCGGATATTATAGCAATTACAGAGGCATCACTCAGGGATGGATAGGCCTGGTAGCTTAATGTTCCAGGGTATAGATGCTATAGGAAGAATAGAAAGGGGGACGAGAGAGGAGGGGGAGTGGCATTTTTGATTTGAGATAGCATTATGTTTTTTCTTAGGGAGGATATTCCTGGGAGTACGCCCAGTGAAGTTATTTAGGTGGAACTGGGAAATAAGAAAGGGATGATCATCTTATTAGGGTTTTCTGCATGGATTTCGTCTGGTCCCTCTGGTTTCCTCCCACAGTCCAAAGATGTGCAGGTTGGGTGGATTGTCCAGGCTGAATTGCCCATAATGTTCAGGGATGTGCACGTTGGGTAGCCCTGGCAAATGCAATGTTACAGCGGGAGGTTAAGAGGCTCTCAGGGTCAGTATCAATGTGATAGGCTGAATGACCTGTTTCCACACTGTTGGGATTCTCTGATAATTCTACTATTTTTAAAATAGTTATAGAAAATAATATATCAGATCTAAAAGTTAAGGTTCTGAATTGGACAAAGGCCAATTTTGATGGCACAAGGCAAGAACATTCACCTGCCCCCTCAAGCCTGCTCTGCCATTCAACAAGATCAGGGCTGATCTTCTCATGGCCTCAGCACCACATTCCTGCTCTCTCACCATAACCCTTAATTCTTTTCCTGTTCACAAATCTACATTTTTCCTTAAAGGCATTCAAGTTAATAACGTCAACTGCACTCGGCAGGGAATTCCACAGATTCACAACCCTTTAGCTGAAGAAGCTCCTATTGAACTCAGTCCTAAATCTGCTCCCCCTTATTTTGAGATATTGCTCTGTACTTTGACCCCCCCCCTCCCCCCCCCAGTGGAAATAGCCTCCCTGCTTCTGTCTTATCTACTCCCTTCATAATTTTATTGTTTCCTCTCCAACCTCCCATTCTTCTAAATTACAATGACTATAGAACCAGTTTTCTCAATCTCTCCACAACCACCAACCCTCTCAACTCCCAACTCGAACTAGTGAACCTCCTCTGTACTCCCTCCAGTGCCAGTCCATCCTTCCTGAAGTAAGGAGACCAAACCTGTACACAGTACTCCAGGTGTGGCCTCCCCAGCACCCTGTATAGCTGCAGCATCACCATCCCTCCAGCAAGGAAGGACAATATTCCCTTCACTGCCTTAATTACCTGCTGCACCTGCAAACCAACTTCCTGTGATTCATGCACAAGGACACCCAGCTCCCTCTGCACAGCAGCCTGCTGCACGTTTTCACCATTTCATCATCCAGTTTGTTGTTAGTCCGACCAAAATGGATGACCTCACATATCCCAACATTGAACTCCATCTGCCAGATCCTTACCCACTCACATAACTGATCTGTATCCCTGTGCAGACTGACAGTGGCCTCTGCAGACATTGCTCTACCTCATCTTTGTATCAAATGTGAACTCTGACACCGTACACTTGGTCCTCAACTCCAAAACATTTGTGTAAATTGCAAACAGTTTTAGTGCCAACACCAATCCAAACACCCATTTATCCCCATTCTTTACTTTTTGTTGGTTAACTGATCCTGTATCAATGATAATTACCCACAATGCCATGCATGTTTACCTTATTCAGCAGCCTTTTATGTGGCAACTTATCGAATGCCTTCTGGAAATCCAGGTACACCACATCCACCGAGTCCCCCTTGTCCAACGCACTTGTTGTATCCTCAAGTAATTCTAATAAACGCGTTAAACGTGACCTGTCTTTCATGAATCCATGCTGTGTCTGCTCAATGAGACAATTTCTACCCAGATATCTCACCACTACTTCCTTGAGAGGTTCAAGCATTTTCTCCACTACAGAAGTTAAGCCATCGGATCCTTTTTGAAAAATAGTGGCACCACATTGGCAGCTTCCAGTCTGTCAAAACCAGACATCCAACAAATTTTAGTGAATTATCACGAGGTCAATGTGTTATTCTCTCTCTGCCGCCCCCCCCCCCCCCCCCCGGCCAAACATCTCTTTTAGTCCCTGGGATGCATTCCATCAAGGCCAGGACACCCAACTACCTTTAGGCTGTTATCTTTCCCAACATTACCTCTTTACTGAGAATGATTGCTTCTCTGTCCTCATCTGCCATTGCCTCCATAGGCCTGCGACAATGAGAGTATATAGACAGTATGTTCCTGTTAAGGCCAAGGCTGGTAGGTGTAGAGAATGCTGCCTGACGAAAGAAATTGAGGGCCTGGTCGTGAAAATGAAGGAGGGATATGGCAGGTACAGAGAGCTGTGTTTGTGTGAATCCCGAGAGGAGTGTAGCGGCAGTAGGAGTATACTCGAGGTAAACTAGGAGGGCAAAAAGGAGACATGAGATAGCTTTAGGAAATAGGTTTAAGGAGCATCCAAAGTGATTGTACAAATACACTAAGGACAAACGAGTAACCAGGCAGAGAATAGGTACCCACAGCAATCAAGGCTGTCTGTGGAACTGCAGGAGGTGAGAGCGATTCTGTATGAGCGGAAAGGTTTTACAAACAAAATGTGCACGTCGGAAAACACAAAGTTGAACGTCCCAGTCTCGTGTTTTCAGTAAACGGGGAATTGCCTCAGTGTGGCTGCAGGCATGAGTGCGCGCCACCATCTTTATTTGGGGCAAAAATTCACTGGACACGTGCGGAGCCACCAGCTTTGTAGGGGGCAAGGTGCAGCCAGGCGCAGGTGCAGCCTGTCTCTGGTACAGAGTCATTGGGCAGGATTTACACAGAGCACATTCAAACTCAGAGAAATGGATGTTTATTTCTGGATTTGTTTCACCATTCATTTAAACGATTTGGTATCGTAAATGAGTTTGCAGGTCATACAAAATTGGAGGTATTGTAGATAATGAAGAAGGTTACCTCAGATTACAATGAGATATTGATCAGATGGGGTTTAATTTAGATAAATATGAGGTGCTGCAGTTTAGAAAAGCAAATCAGAGCAGGACTTTCACACTGAATGGCAAGGCCCTGGAGACGTTTGCGGAACAAAGAGACCTTGGACTGCAGGTTCATAGTCCTTGCAAGTCAAGTTGCAGGTCGATAGGATGATGAAGAAGGTGTTCAGTATATTTTCCTTCATTGGTTCGAGCATTGAGTATAGGATGTGGGAGGTCATGTTGCTGTACAGGACATTTGTTAGGCCACTTTTGGAATATTGTGTGCAGTTCTGGCCTGCCTCCTATCAGAAGGGTTCTGTGAAACTTGAAAGGTTTCAAAAAAGAATTACAAGGATGTTGTTGCGGTTGGAGGATATGAGCTGTAGGGTGAGGCATAAAAGGCTGGGGCTGTTTTCCCTGGAGTGCCATAGGCTGAGTGGTGATGTGATGGAGGTTTATACAATCATGAGGGGCATGAATAGAGTAAATGAACAAGGGATTTACCCTGGAGTGGTGGTGTCCAGATGTAGAGGGCATTTAGGGTGAACGGAGAAAATTTCAAAGGGGCCTAAAGGACAACTCTTTCATGCAGTGGGTGGAATGAATGCCAGAGGAAGTGGTGGAGGCTAGTACAATTAAAACATGTTAAAGGCATCTAAATAGACACATGATATGATTAGGAAGCGTTTACAGGGATATGGGCCAAGTGCTGGCAAATGGGAATAGATTAGGTTCGGATACCTGGTTGGCATGAATGAGTTAGACCGAAGGGTCTGTGTTGGTGCTATACATCTCTATGTGGGATCATAACAGCTTATACAGCTCTGCTTCATCTCTGGGCTCCCTCATGACCACTTTGTCAATATCTAGCTTCCTCAGTCTCGAACAATGCGTGTATATTTGGTCTGTTCAATATTTTACTATTACTTTTACAGACATTTTTGTAAGTTTATTTTTCACTGCCGCACAGCCCCTGACCATGTGCTGCTTATTAATTTTTTTCTGGAAAATCTTTGACAGTCAAGAATTCTTTTTTTCCAATAAGCAAGTGCATTTTCCTTCCATTTCTAACTATCAAATTCTGCACCATTTTCATTCCCTGTAATCCATTTTGCACTCCCTGAAATATCAACTGTGTCTCCTTCCACAGATACCAGTGATTAATGCCAAAGCCCTGTTGCCTGTGGAGAGGGTGATGTTTGACTTTCTTGTACAGCTGCAGTTTGTGTGGTGAAGGTGCTCCCACAATGTGGTTGGGTAAGAGACATTACAGAGTATTCATTACAGCAACAGTGATGATTTCAAGATAATGTCCAATTAAAGAACAGTTTGTAGTTTTGTTATCCTGCTTATAATTTCACAAAAATATTATTGGGAACTTTAGACATAAGGCCAGAGAAGGATGATATTAGGTCAGGTGACCAAATGCATTGCCAAATAAGCAGGTTTTGAGGAATGTCTAAAGGAGGAAAGCAGATCTGTGAGGTTTTAGCTGTGAATTTCAGACCTTTTTGCTTTGGCAACTGTAAAAGCAGCCACACAGGTGAAGTAATGAACTAACAGATCATTGGGAGTCTCGAACAGAATGGGTTGTCGAGATCTCAAAGGGTGTGTGTTGCAGCGAGCTCGGGATGATCACAAGCAGGAATTGAATCAAGAGTGAGAATTTTAAATTGAGGGATGTGGGCCGGATGCTGGCAGGTGAGACTAGATTGGATTGGGATACATGGTCGGCATGGACGGGTTGGATTGAAGGGTCTGTTTCCATGCTGTACATCTCTGTGGCTCTATGTTGTTGATTATGAATAGGAGCCTTTTGATGGATCGACAAATTTTGGTACGAGGGAGTACTTGGGCAGCAGAGATATAGTGTTTCTTGAGATTACAGGGAGGTTGAATGTGGGCAGCTGGCCAGGAGTGTGTTTGGATAATGAAGTCTAGAGATAACACAAGGTGGATGAGAGTATATGAGCTGATACAAGGGTAGAATCAGCTAGAAATAGTGATCTTGGAGTGGGACTGGGCTGTCGCTCTCACCTCACCTCTCGGATTCAGCTGGTTGCCAGATTGTGAATCAGGGCGGTAACACCATCGGGAGCTGAGTGGCCCTGGTGGAGCCTAAAATGAGTGTCGCTCAGCTGGCTGTTGCGGAGCAGCTGCTGCTTGATAGCCCTGTTGATGACATTTTCCATCACTTTACTGCTGATCGAGTGTGGACTGATAGATGGAAATTGGCTGGGTTGGATTGCCCTGTGTTTTTGTGTTGAACATTCCTGGGCAATGTTCCACATTGTCGGTAGATGCCAGTGCTGGAGCGGTACGTGTCTTGGTTGGTGGCAAGTTCTGGAGCACAAGCCATCAGTATTATTGCCAGAATATTGGCAGGGCCCGTAACCTTTGCACGACTTAACCATTTCTTGATGTTATTCAAACTGAATCGAACTGGCTTAAAACTCACATCTGTGATGTTGGAAACCACTGGAGAAGGCTCAGATGGATCATCCCACTTTGCACTTCTGGCTGCAGATTGCTGCAAATGCTGTCATCTTATCTGGTGCATGGATGTGTGAGGCCCCTCCATCAGTAAGGGTGGGGATATCTGTGATGCTTCCTCCAGTGAGTTGTTTAATTGTCCATCACCGTTCACAACTGGGTGTGGCAGAACTGCAGAGCTCCGATCTGTTCCATTGGATGTAGGATCGTTTAGCTCTGTTGCTTGCTGCTGATGCTGTTTGCAAATGGTCCTGTTTGGTAGCTTCACCAGGTTGGCACTTCATTTTTAGGACTGCCTGGTGCTGCTCATGGCATGCCCTCCTTTCCTGTCCATTGTGATGGGTGAGAGCAGGATTTACAAACCCATGAGATTACAGATGGTGCTGGAGTACAGTTCTGCTGCTGTTGATGTCCCACAGTGCCTCAGAGATATCCAGTTTGAGATCCTACATCTCTTCGAAGTCTGTCCCATTTAGAACGGTGATAGTGCCACTCAACACAGTGGAGGTTTTTCTCAACTTTAAGGCAAGACTTTGTCTCCGAAAGGAATGTGTGATGGTCGCTCTTACTGATACTGTCATGGCCAGATGTATCTGCTGCTGGTCAATTCATAACAATGAGATCAAGTATGTTTTACACTCTTGTTGGTTCTCTCACCACCCGCTGCAGACTCAGTTGAGCAGCTATATCCTTTAGGATCTGACCAGCTCTGTCAGTAAATCTGTTGCAGAGCTAGTCTCGATTGTGGACATTGAAATCCTGTACCCAGAGTACGTTTGACACCATTTTACTTCCTCAGTGCTTCCTCCAAATGTTGTTCAACATGAAGGAGAACTGATCCATCAGCCAAGGGAGGAAGGGACGTGGTAATCAGCAGGAGCCATGAGACTTCCTGGTCTCCGGAGCCAATGCTGTGTACTCCCAGGGCAAATCCTCCCTGTCTGTACACCACTGTGCCACCACCTCTGCCTGGTCTGTCCTGCCGGTGGACAGGACATATCCAGAGATTTCAGGAGAAAGTGAAGACTGCAGATGCTGGAGATCAGAGTCAAGAGTCTGGTGCTGGAAAAGCACAGCAGGTCAGGGTGATGAAGGGCTGTGTCTCGAAACGTCGATTCTCTTGCTCCTCGGATGCTGCCTGACCTGTTGTGCTTTTCCAGCACCACACTCTCGATATCTAGGGATGGTGATGGTGGTGTCTGGTCATTATTTGTAAGGGATGATTCCGTGAATATGACTATGTCAGGCTGTTCCTTGACTAGTCTGTGAGACAACTGTCCACATTGTGGCACCAAAAACCATATGTTAGTGAGGAGGACGTTGCACCATTGAGAGGGCTGAATCTGTGGTTGTAATTTCTGGTGCCTTGTTAGTTGCCAACTGGTCCATCCAGTTTCATTCCTTTGTTGAGACTTTGCAGTGATTAATACAGTGAGCAGCTGGCTGGGCCACTGTCAGATTGGCAGGATTTTTTTGGCCATTGACAATGGTTTCATGGAGATCAGAAGATTCCTAATACATTGTTTTTTTTTCTTGAATTCAGATTCCACCATCTGCCAAGACGGGATTCGAACCAGGACTTCAGTCATTTGTTTTAATATTCTGGATAAAAGTTAAATACATCAGGTTTGTTCACTCATTTTAAATATCACTTACCCTGGTTTTGTTTCTTTGTAAAACACTGTCCATTATCCTGTCTCCTCCATCCTCCCCTCCAACAACGAGTGAAGAGCTCATGGAGTTTCTCTGTGACTAAGACTGAGATAATCCGATCTGCTGCTTCCCTCCCTCCCACCCACCCACTAGCCCACTGAGCCAAACTGCCTCACGTGGTGTTCCTGGTTTTTATCCTAAACCTACATCTTTCTCCAGTCTCTTGTCAAGCCTTATCAGAGCTCACCTTGACCCTTTACCCTAATCTCGGTAAACTGACTTTCCAACTCTCTTTCCTCCGCTGCCGCCTCATCACTCCCCTTCGCCAATTCATAGATATTGTTCCTTGTTCTGTCTGTTGGTATTTTTTGGTTATGTCCTTCTCTCCCATTCTGTGGAAAACCAATATTTGACCTCACCGTTGTTGGAAAATCCTGCTCCATCTCCACTCTCCCTTTCCTTTCTGAATTCCTTGCATTTGGTGTCCCTCAACGATCTATCCTTGGTCTCTCCTGTATCTCACGTACATAGTGCCAGGAGGTGATATCGTCCAAAAACACTGTGTTAGGTTTGACATGTACACTGACGATACCCAGTTCTCCCTCCCCATCATCCCTCTCCATTACTCCACTGTTACTCAGTTACCAAACTGCTTACCACATTGCCACTACTCGATTAGCTGCAGTTTCCTCCAATGAAACATTGTCACGGTTAAACCCATTGCCTTACCTTTACCTTTCTGCTGAGCCCCTCCCTCCCACTGGGAACTCTCTGAGGCAAAATGACACTCTTCACAATATTGCTGTTATATCTGACCCCAAGGTGACCTTCTGATCAGACATCCACACAATCACAACACCAGGAATTCCAATCTCTTAAACATTGCTTTTCTCCACCTCACCCCAGCTCCATTGCTACTGAAACCCCTTACCAGCGTCTGTGTCGCCTTATCTTGATGAATCCAAAACAGAACCCTTGATTCCATGACTCAGAATCTGATTTCAGACTCCCCTCTCAGTATTTACGCTCAGACACATCCTCTCAGTATTTATCCTGTCAAACCCCTTAAGAATCCCATCTGTCTCAATGAGATAACCTCTCTTTCTCCACAATCCAGTGAGTAGAGTCCCAACCTTTCCAGCCTTTATTTAAAAGATAATCCCTCCAAACCAGGGATCATCTAATTGAATTTTCCTTGAAATGCCTCCAATAAGGTGACACATTTCCTTATTTAAAGGGACCAAAACTGCTCTCGTTACTGCAGATATGGTGGTGTCACCAGCACTTCCATATGTTACTCTCAGGTATATACTCCAAACTCTCATACTGAAAACCTTTGAAACAAAACGTTCCATTCCCCTTCCTGATTCCCTGTTGTAACTGTGTGGTAGCTTTCTGTGTTTCCTGAACAATTACCCCTGGTCCCTTTGTGGTGCAGCTTTCTACAGTTTCTACCATTTAAATAGTACTTTGTTCTTTTATTATCTCCTCCAAAATGAGCAACTTCCCATTTTCCCAAGTTACACCCCATCTGGCAACTTGTTGCCCCCTTCTCCTGTGCATCTCTCTTTTCATAATCCTCTTAGACCTTTACAGTTATGCCTTTTCTAGGAGATATTCCCCCCTTCCCATTCATCCAAACGTTTACTGGGAGCACTGGGCAGTGGGAAGCAGGCAGAGTTGCTATCTTTTTAGGGATACGCTTTGGAGTGATTGAGAGGATCTTCCTACCCATTGGTCAGGATGAAGACAACTTGCCCATCGTTAGGCATTAGCCTTTCACACCCATGTCTTATTGATGAGGCAGAGCGGCAGCACGGAAGGAAAGAAAAGAAAGTCATTCTTGTTCCCCATATCTCACTGACGCTTGGGTCATTTTCTCCAATGTGTCAAAGAACTGCTGTGTTCAGTCACATGAGATCTCAAGTTGGAATCTCCTAGAAACCCACAGATTTCCCCCTGAGTTGACTGCGGATGTCCTCAAGGGTCATATGTACAGTAATCCTGGGCCACGAGGAGGGGATGGTGTGAGTTTCTAACTTGAACTGAGAGTGACAGATTTTGTAAACTTGTATTACAGGATATTATAGGTGGACATTCAGATGGTAATCTCAGTAAATGTTAATAGACAATAGATAAATGTATGGTTATCCACTTTGGTGGCAAGAACAGGAAGGCAGATTACTACCTCAATGGAATCAATTTAGGCAAAGTGGCAGTACAGAGAGACCTGGGTGTTCTTGTACACCAGTCAATGAAGGCCAGCATGCAGGTACAGCAGGTAGTGAAGAAGGCTAATCGCATGCTGGCCTTCATAAGAAGAGGAATTGAGTATAGAAGCAATGAGGTGCTTCTGCAGCTGTACAGGGCCCTGGTGAGACCACACCTGGAGTACTGTGTGCAGTTCTGGTCTCCAAATTTGAGGAAAGATATTCTGGCTATTGAGGGAGCGCAGTGTAGGTTCACAAGGTCAATTCCTGGAATGGCGGGATTACCTTACACTGAAAGACTGAAGCGACTGGGCTTGGATACCCTTGAGTTTAGAAGACTGAGAGGGGATCTGATTGAGACATATAAGATTATGAAAGGATTGGACACTCTGGCAGCAGGAAACATGTTTCCGCTGATGGGTGAGTGCCGAACCAGAGGACACAGCTTAAAAATACGGGGTAGACCATTTAGGACAGAGATGAGGAGAAACTTCTTCACGCAGAGAGTGGTGGCTGTGTGGAATGCTCTGCCCCAGAGGGCAGTGGAGGCCCAGTCTCTGGATTCATTTAAGAAAGAGTTGATAGAGCTCTCAAGGATAGTGTGATCAAGGGTTATGGAGATAAGGCAGGAACAGGATACTGATTAGGAATGATCAGCCATGATCATATTGAATGGCAGTGCAGGCTTGAAGGGCTGAATGGCTACTCCTGCACCTATTGTCTATTGTCTATTCAATGTGTCATGTAATCCTTTTATGATGACCTGTTGAGTGTCAGGTTTATTATTCGAATGTGTAATTTTTGTGTAAGGATGCCTCAGAGAGAGCAGAATAATCTTAAAGGGGACAATAACCATTTTCTTTGGGGGGGGGAGCTGTTGTTTATTGGTATCAATGACATTGGAATAGAAGAGTTCACATTGTTGGATCATTTGAATCTCTTGTGGGGTAGAATTGAAATCCATCAGAAGGATGGATTGTCCCGGCACTGGAAAGGAAGAGTTGCTAGTGCTATTCAGGAGGCATTAAAATAGTGAAGGAATGTGGGTAAACCAAAAGAGAAAGTGAGGAAAGAGCTAAGTCTGAGGCTGATACAGTTCAGATGTCAAACAGTCAAGGCAGGCAAAGGCATGGCAGAGAACGAGGTAGGACTGAGCAGTTACACTGCATTTATTTCAATGCAGGAGGCCCGATAGGTCGGGCAGATGAGCTCAGGGCATAGTTTTGAACATGGCACTGGGATATTATAGCAATTACAGAGGCATGACTCAGGGATGGATAGGACGAGCAGCTTAATGTTCCGGTGTATAGATGCTATAGCAAAGATAGAAAGGGGGCAACAGAGCAGGGGGATGAGGTATTTTTGATTAGGGATAACATTACAGCTGGGCTTCAAGAGGGTATTCCTGGGAGTACATCCAGGCAAGTTGTACAGGTGGAACTGAGAAATAAGGGATGATCTTCTTACTGGGATTGTACTATTGACCCCTCCTCACCCCTTCCCCAATAGTCAGTGGGGAATTGAGAAGCAAATGTATAAATACATCACTTATCTGTAAGAATAGTATGGTTGTATACAAGACTTGACCTTTTTTATTCATTCACAGGATGCGGGTGTCACTGGCTGGGCCCAAAGGACAGTCACATTGCTGTGGGTCTGGAGTCACACGTAGGCCAGACCTGGTAAGGATGGCAGATTACTTCCCTGAAGAATATTAGTGAATCTGATGGGGTTTTTTTTCGCAACAATCGACAATGGATTCATAGTCTTTCATCGATTCCTAATTCCAAATTTTTTATCGAATTCACATTCCACCATCTGCCGTGGCAGGCTTCACACCCAGAGCTCCAGAACTTTATCTGGGTGTCTGGATTATCCGTTTAGCCAAAATATCACTAGGCCATTTGGCAGGGTGAGTGACTGAGGTATCCGTAGGACAGCACATCAGCACCAAAATTCCCATGGTCTCTGCAGACCATAGAAAGGGCTAGGGAGGGAAATATATTCCTGGTGGTGGGATCTGACTGTAGGTAGCGGAAAAGTCGCTTTATCTGGTGATAAGTGGGGTGGCAAGTGAGGACCGGTGGATTAAATTCTTCTTGTGGTTGGAGGGGTGGTGTAAAGGTGAAGGTGCAGGAAGTGGAGGATATGCATTGAAGGGCATTGTTGATCACGTGGAAGGGAGATGTGGTGCTTGAAGTAGGAAACCTTTCTGCGATGTCCTGGAGTGGAATTGCTTCTCTTGGGAGCACATATGGCAGAAGCAGAGGAATGAGAGTACAGGATCACGTTTTTACTGAATATACTCGAGGGTAATCAGGAGAGTAAAAAGGGGAAATGACATATCTCTAGGAAATAGTTTAAGGAGAATCCAAAGAGATTTTTCAAATACATTAAGGATAAAAGAATAACCAGGCAGAGAATAGGACACCTTAAAGATCAAGGAGGCCATCTATGGAATAACAGGAAGTGGGAGAGATACTATGCTATTCTGTTCTAGAGAGTTTGGAGAAATAATAGTGATAACTTGAAAAGTGTCCATAATACAGAGGAGGTCGTACTGGATGTCTTAAATCGTAGCAAGGTGTATCCCAGAAACTTGTGGAAAGCTAGGAAAGTGATAGCAGTGCCCCTCCCTGAGATATTTATATCATCGTTTATGACAGGTGAGGTGTTGGAAGATGTGTGCCATTATTTTAAAAAGTAGTAAGGAAAGGCCAGGGAGCAAGAGGACAGTCATCCTGACGTCAGTGGCAGGCAAGTTGTTGGAAGGGATTCTGAGGGATAGGATTTACATGTATTTGCAAAGACGAGGAATGATTAGTGATAGTCAACGTGGCTTTGTGTGGGGGAAATTCTCTCTCTCTAACTTGATTGAGTTTTTTTGAAGGCAGACTGTGGACGTTGTCTATATGGACACTGAGCAGACTGGTTAGCAAGGTTAGATAACATTGAATGTTGGGAGAACCAGACATTTGGATACGAAACTGGCTTGAAGGTAGGTGGCGGAGGGTTGATTTGTGGACTGGAGGCCTGTGAGCAGCAGTGTGCTGCAGGAATGGATATGGAGTCCTTAAACAAATGACTTGGATGTGAATATGAGGTATGGTCAGAAGACACCAAAATTGGAGGTGTAGTGGACAGTGAAGAAGGTTAGTTCAGAATACAACGGGATCTTGATCAGATGGGCCAAAGGAGCAAGGAATGGCAGATGGAGTTCAATTTAGATAAATGTGAGCTGTTGTATTTTGGAAAGGCAAATCAGGGCGGGACGTATGCACTTAATGGTAAAATCCTGGGGAGTGTTGCTGAACAAAGAAACCATGGTGTGCAGGTTAATTGTTCCTTGAAAGTGGTGTTGCAGGTAGGAAGGCTAGTGAAGGTGGCGTTTGGTACACTTATATTTATTGGACAATGCATTGAATACAGAAGCTGGGACGTCATATTGTGGCTGGACAGGACATTGATTAAGCCATTCAGGAATTCTGTTTTAAGTTCAAAATTCCCTGTTTTGGGAAGGGTGTTGTGAATCTTGAAAGAGTTCAGACAAGATTTACAACAATTTTGCCAGGGTTGGAGGATTTGAGCTAACGGGAGAGGCTGAATAGGCTGGGGTTAATTGCCCTGGAGAGTCAAAGACTGAGAGGTGATTTTACGGAGATTTATAAAATCATGAGGGGCATGGATATGGTGAACAGCTGGAGTCTTTTCCCCCCAGGTTAGATGGGTCCAAAACAAGAGCACATGGGCTTAAGTTGAGAGGGCAAAAATTTAAAAGGGATCTAAGGGGCCTCTGGAGATGCTGCAAATCTGTCCCAACTCCCCTCCCATTTGCCCTTAGCCCCCCAAAGCTTTGCTTAAAAAGTAAAATTCCAAATATGTTTATGAATAACTGCTGAATCTGTGTCCAGCTTAGCATGGTGTATGTGTGGAATGAGCTGCCAGATGAAGTAGTGGAGGCTGATAGAATTACAACATTTAAAACGCATCCGATTGAGTACATGAATACGAAGTGTTTCGAATGATACGGACCAATTGCTGGCAAACGAGACTCCATTAGTTTAGGATTCCTAGTTGGCATGGACCAATTGGACCAAAGGTCTGTTTCTGTGCTGTACATCTGACACTAATAAATGAAAATAAGATGTGTTCCTCTTTTGTGGAGAGCTAGCAGAAGCACAGATAATTATCCTTGGAGCTAAGAATGTTAAGCAATGATTTCGACCAGGTGCAGATTTGTTTCCAAGGTATTTAATTTGCAGAGAGAGAGAGGAATTGTTAACAGCGTCACAATTTTAGTAACTATTTTCAAGTAATTGGCAACTAATGCAGGGTGAATATGTGAACATTATTTTATTCAGTAAATTCTGAGCAGCTGGAACAGTCTGAATGGCAGCTGGACACAGATTCAGCAGTTATTCATAAACAGATTTGGAATTTTACTTTTTAAGCAAAGGTTTGGGGGGCTAAGGGCAAATGGGAGGGGAGTTGGGACAGATTTGCAGCATCTCCAGAGGGAGAGAGTATAGCCCCAATGGGCTGAATAGCCCCCAGCCCCATGCTCTATGATACTGCCCCATTCACTGTGAATGATGAAGCTCATCCCAGGGCAGAGAGGGAGGATACCACCACTCACCTCACAATGGGCCTCAGGTGATTGATGTCAGCACAGGCCAATAGGAGGCAGAGGGTGGGACTTGTACACGAGGCAGTACCAGTTTATCTTCCAACCAATCGGAGTGAACGAGGGTATCCTTAAGGCGGGAATTAAAGAAAGGCACATGTAGCAGAGATTTGAGAAACTGGAGGAGATTAGAGATAGGTAGCGTTCTGTGGCTGGAGAGGAATTATATAAATAAGGAAGAGTTGTGAGGCTGGATGAGGTGACAGTGATCGGGAGAGTTGTGAGGATCGAGGAATTTGGAGACAGTGATAATTGGAGTCCTAATGTTATACAGCAAGGAAACAGGCCCTGTGGTCCAACCAGTCCATGCCGACCATAATTCCAAACTGAACTAATTGTACCTGCCTCCGTTTAGTCCACATCCATCCAAATATTTCCTATTTACATACTTATCTGAATGTCTTTTAAATATTGTAATTGTATTCACAGCTACCACTTCCTCTGGAAGTTCATTTCATACGTATAATTTTTGTTTTAAACCCTAATGTCTTTTCTCAAATCTTTCTCATCTCTTCTCAAAATGAATGCACCCGAATTTTGAATTCCCCTCTCTCCCGGCCATTCACCTTTATCTACACTCTTCATAATTGTATAAACTTTTTAATAAGGTCACCCCTCAACCTCCTAAACTCCAGTGAAAAAAGTCCCACCCTTTCCTGATAACACAATCCCTCCATTCCCATTAACATTCCAGTAAATCTCTTCTGAACCTGCTCTGATTTAAAGATATCCTTCCTATAACAGCACAACCAGAACTGGGTTTAGAATTCCAGAAGTGGCCTCTCCAACATCCTGTACAACCTCAACATAACATCCCAATTCCTATACTCAAAGGTGTGAACAATGAAGGTAAGTGTGCTTGAACACCTTCTTAACCACCCTGTCTACATGTAACACAAACTTCAAAGACATGAAGCCCTCGGTCTCTTTGTTCCATATCACTACTCAACGCCTTACTTGTAATGAGTGTAAGTCCTCCCTTCGTTTGTTTTATCAAGATGTAATATTTTGCATTTATTCCAATCCAAAACTCCTTTGAGTATAAAGGCAGTAGGAGTATAATTAAGAGGGAAATCAGGAGGCAAAAAAAGGGACGCGAGATAGCGTTGGAAGATAGGGTTAAAGATAATCCAAATGGCTTTTATAAATACATGAAGAACAAAAGGCTAACTAGGGAGAAAATAGAGACCCTCAAAGATCAGCAAGGCAGCCATTGTGTGGAGCTGCAGGTGATGGGCGAGATAGGGAACAAGTATTTTGCATCAGTGTTTACTGTGAAGAAGTAAATGGGAGATATAGAATGTGGGGAAATAAATGGTGACATCTTGAAAAAAAGTCCATATTACAGAGGAGGAGGAGGTGCTGGATGAGTGGCTAAGGAGCTGGTGCAGGGGAAAAGGATTCACATTTTTGGATCATTGTGATCAACTCTGGAGTAGAGTTGACCTGCATCAGAAGGATGGATTGTACCTGAATTGGAAGGTGTCTAATATCCAGGCAGGGAGATTTGTTAATCCTACACGGGAGGCAGTAAACCAGCGAGGAGTAGGTGTGATCGCAAATAGATAGTGAGAAAAGAGGTATCTCTGAGGCTGGTACAGTTCAGAAGGCAAATAGTCATTGCAGACAAGAGCAAGGCACAGAACAAGGTGGAATTTAGCAGTTACACTGCACTTATTTCAATGCAAGAGGCCTGACAGGGAAGGCAAATGAGCTCAGGGTATGGTTTTGAACATGGCACTGGGATATCATGGGTATTATAGAAAGGACTGGTAGCTTAATGTTTCTGGGTATAGATGCTATAGGAAGAATAGAACGGAGGACAAGAGGAGGGGGAGTGGCATTTTTGATTAGGGACAGCATTATGGTTGTGCTGAGGGAGGACATTCCTGGGAGTACGTCCAGTGAAGTTATTTGGGTGGAACTGGGAAATAAGGAATGGATGATCTCCTTATTGGGGTTGTCTGCGTGGGTTTCATCTGGGTTCTCTGGTTTCCTCCCACAGTGCAAAGATATGCTGGGTAGGTTCGATTATCCTGGCTGAATTGCCACAGTGTTCAGGGATGTGCAGGTTGGGTGGATTATCCAGGCTGAATTGCCCACAGTGTTCAGGGATGTGCAGGGTGGCCCTGGCTCTGAGGGTCAGTGTCGATGTGATGAGATGAATGGTCTTATTCCACACTGTCGGGATTCTCTGATAATTCTACTAGTTTTAAAATAGTTACAGAAAATAATAGACCAGATCTAAAAGTTAAGGTTCTAAATTAGACAAAGGCCAATTTTGACAGCACAAGGCAAGCACTTTCAAAATTTGTTTGCGGGAGGTTATTCCCAGGGAAAGAGACAGCTGGAAAGTGGGAACATAAGAACATAAGGAATAAGAGCAGGAGGAGGCCATCTGGCCCCTCAAGCCTGCTCTGCCATCCACAAGATCAGGGCTGATCTATTCATGGCCTCAGCTCCACATTCCTGCTCTCTCACCATAACCCTTAATTCCTTTCCTGTTCACAAATCAACATTTTGCCTTCAAGGCGTTCAAGTTGATAACGTCAAATGCTGCACTCGGCAGGGAATTCCACAGATTCACAATCCTTTAGCTGAAGAAGCTCCGCCTGAACTCAGTCCTACATCTGCTCCCCCTTATTTTGAGGTTATGCTCTAGTTTCACCCATCCCCAGTGGAAATAACCTCTCTTCTTCTATCTTATCTACTTCCTTCAAAGTTTTATTTTTTCCTCTCCAACCTCCCATTCTTCTAAATTACAATGACTATAGAACCAGTTTTCTCAATCTCTCCACATACGCCAATCCACTCAACTCCCAACTCAAGCTCGTGAACCTCCTGTGCCAGTACATCCTTGCTAATGTACGGGGACCAAACCTGTACCCAGTACTCCAGGTGTGGCCTTCCCAGCACCCTGTACAGCTGCAGCATAACAATCCCTCTAGCAATGAAGGACAATATTCCCTTCACTGTCTTAATTACCTGCTGCACCTGCAAACCAACTTCCTGTGATTCTTGCACAAAAACACCCAGCTCCCTCTGTACAGCAGCCTGCTGCAGGTTTTCACCATTTCGTCATCAGTTTGTTGTTCGTCCAACTAAAATGGATAACCTCACATTTCCCAACATTGTCCTCCATCCACCAGATCCTTACCAACTCACTTAACCGATCTGTATCCCTGTGCAGACTGACAGTGGCCTCTGCAGACATTGCTCTCCCTTTGTGGGCGGCACGGTGGCACAGTGGTTAGCACTGCTGCCTCGCAGCGCCAGAGACCCGGGTTCAATTCCCGACTCAGGCGACTGACTGTGTGGAGTTTGCACGTTCTCCCCGTGTCTGCGTGGGTTTCCTCCGGGTGCTCCGGTTTCCTCCCACAGTCCAAAGATGTGCAGGTTAGGTGAATTGGCCATACTAAATTGCCCGTAGTGTTAGGTAAGGGGTAAATGTAGGGGTATGGGTGGGTTTCGCTTCGGCGGGTCGGTGTGGACTTGTTGGGCCGAAGGGCCTGTTTCCACACTGTAATCTAATCTAATCTAATCTAATCTAATCTTTGTATCAAATGTGAACTCTGACACCGTACACTTGGTCCTCAACTCCGAAACAGTTGTAGTGCCAACAGTAATCCAAACACCTATTTATCCCCATTCTTTATTTTTTGTTGGTTAACCGATCCTGTATCAATGATAATTATCCACAATGCCATGCATCTTTACCTTATACAGCAGCCTTTTGTGTGGCAACTTGTCGAATACCTGCTGGAAATCCAGATATACCACATCCACCACGCCCCCCTTGTCCAACGCGCTCTTCAAATAATTATCTTCAAATAATTTCAGTAAATGTGTTATACATGACCTACCTTCCATGAATCCATCTCTCAATGAGACAATTTCTACTCAGATATCTCACCACTACTTCCTTGAGAGATTCAAGCATTTTCTCCACGAAAGAAGTTACGCTAACGGGTCCTTTTTGAAACATAGTGGCACCACATTTGCAGCTTCCAGTCTGTCAAAACCATCCCAGAATCCAACAAATTTTAGTGAATTATCACGAGTTGTATTAGCTGTTCCACCCCCCACGCCATTTCTTTTGTTTCCCTTGGATGCATTCCATCAAGGCCAGGAGACCCATCTACCTTTAGGCTGTTATCTTTTCCAACATAAACTCTTTACTGAGAATGATTGCTTCTCTGTCCTCATCTGCCATTGCCTCTATAGGCCGGCGACGATGAAAGTACATAGACAGTATGTTCCTGTTAAAGCCAAGGCTAGTAGGTGTAGAGAATGCTGCCTGTCGAGAGAAGTTGAAGGCCTGGTCAAGAAAATGAAGGAGGGATATGGCAGGTACAGACAGCTGGGTTTGAGTGACTCCCTAGAGGAGTGTAGGGGCAGTTGGAGTATATTCGAGGTACACCACGAGGGCAAAAATGGGACATGAGATAGCTTTAGGAAATAGGTTTAAGGAGAATCCAAAGTGATTGTACAAATACACGAAGGACAAACGAGTAACCAGGCAGAGAATAGATACCCGCTAAAATCATCAAGGCTGTCTGTGGAACCGCAGGAGGTGGGAGAGATTCTATATGAGATTCTTTTACTGAAAGAGGATGTGGCAGCTAGAGTGTTGGGAGAAATAAATAGTGATAACGTGATAAGTGTCCATGTTACAGAGGAGGGGGTACTGGATGTCTTAAACGGTAGCAAGGTGGAATAATCCCTGGGACCTGCTCAGGGGTAACCCAGAACTTTGTGGGAATCTAGGGAAGTGTTTGCTGGACCCCTCGCTGAAATATTTGTGTCATTGATAGTCACAGGTGAGGTGCTGGAAGATGGGCACAATTATTTGAGAAAGATGGGAAGGAAAGGCCAGGGAACAATAGACCAGTGAGTCTAAAATCAGTGGCAGAGAAGTAGTTGGATGTGATTCTCAGGGACATGATTTACATGTAATTGGAAAGGCAAGAAGTGATGAGGGAGAGGCAGCATGGCTTTGTACATGGAAGTCACTAACTTGGACTCCAGGAAGACACAAGGTTCTACATAACAGACCGGTTAGCAAGTTTGAGACTGTAGAATACAGGGAGGACTAGCTATTTAGATACAGAATTGTCTAGAAGGTCATAGAGATGTATAACATGGAAACAGACCCACAGTCTGTACCGTCCATGCCAACAACTTACCCAACCCAACAACTGTGTGAGAAATATGCTGTCAGGCTGGGTGCTGGGTCCACTGCTTTTTGTCATTTTATATCAATGATTTCTATGTGAATATATGAGGTATGGTTAGTAGGTTTACACTAGACACCAAAATTGGAGGTGTAATGGACAGTGAAGAAGGTTACCTCAGTACAATGGGACTTCAATCAAATGGGCTAAGAGGTGGCAGATGGGTTTAATTTCGATAAATATGGATTTCTGCATTTTGGAAAAGCAAATCAGAGCAGGGCTTGTACACTTAATGAGGAGGACCTGGGGAGTGTTGCTGAACAAAGAGACCTTGGAATGCAGGTCACATTTCCTTGAAAGTGGGAATCTTAGGTAGGCTAGTGAAGAAGGTGTTTTGTTTTGAGTATAGGAGTTGCGACATTATTTTGGAGCTGTACAGGGCATTGATTCAGCTACTTCTCGAATTCTGCTTTCAGTCCTGGTCTCCCCGCTATAGGAATGATGTTATGAAACTTGAAAGGATTCACAAAAGATGCACAAAGATGTTGCCAGGGTTGAGAGTTTGAGATATAGGGAGAGGCTGAATTGGCTGGGGCTGTTTTCCCTGGGGCATGGGATGCTGAGAGCTGACCTCAGTGGTTGATACACTCGTGAGGGACATGGTGAGGGTGAACAGCCAGGGTCATTTTTCCCACGTTAGGTGGGTCCAAAACCAGAGAGCACAGGCTTAAGGTGTGAGGGAAAAGATTTAAAAGGGATATGAGGGGCAATGTTTTCAAGCTGAACATGGTATTTTTATGGAATGAGCTGCCAGAGAAAGTGTGGAGGCTGGTACAATTGCAACATTTAAAAGGCATCTGATTGGATATGTAATCAGGCAAGTTGGAGAAGGATATGAGCCAAGTCCTGGCAAATGGGATGCGATTAATTTAGGATATCTGGTGGGCATGGACAAGTTGGACCAAGGGGTCAGTTTCTGTGCTGTACATTTCTATGACACTAATAAATTAAAATTAAGATCGGTTTCTCTTTTCTGGAGAGTTAGCAGAAGGTCAGAAAATTCTCCTTGGAGCTGAGAAGGTTAAGCAGTGATTTCAACGAGGAGCAGAATTGTTTCCAGGAAATTTAATTTACAGAGAGACAGTATGAGAAATTGTTAACATTGTCACAATTTTTATGTACTACTTTCAGGTAACTGGCAAGTAATGCAGGGTAAAAACGTGAAGATTATTTTACTCAGTAAGTTCTGAGCATCTGGAACAGTTTGATCGACAGCTGGATGCAGATTCAGTAGTTATTGTCAAAACAAATTTGCAATTTTCCTTTTTAAAGGAAGGATTTGGAGGGTTATGTCCAAATGGAAGGTGAGTTGGGACTGACTGGTACCATCTCCAGAGGGAGAGTGTACAGCCCCATTGGGCTGAATAGCCCCCAGCCCCTGTGCTCTGAGATACTGTCCCATTCACTGAATGACAAAGCTCATCACAGGGCAGAGCCATAGACATGTTTAGCATGAAAACACACTCTTTGGTTAAACTGGTCTATGCCGACCAGATATCCCAACCCAACACTTGGCACATATCCCTTTACTCTCTTACTATTCATATACCCATCCAGATGCCAAATGGTATAATTGTACCAACCTCCTCCACTTCCCGAGAGAAGATTCCATCCACGCACCAACTCCACTGTGAAAGAAATTGCCCCTCAGATCCATTTTAAATCTTTCCCTTCTCATCTTAAACCTATGCCCTCACGCTCTGGACTCCTCCATCCCAGGGAAGAGACCTTGTCTATTTATCCTACCCATGTCCCTCATGATTTAATACACCTTTGAGGTCACCTCTCAGCCTCTGATGCACCTGGGAGGATCCCACCACTTCTGTCACAATGGAGCCTGGCTGATTGACACAGCTTCAGACCAATAGGACAGTTGGCGTGATCCTCCAGCCAATGGGAGTGAATGAGGGGTGGGTCCAGCGGGTCAACACCTGACCATGAGCTTTGCAAGCGCAGTGTCACTGTGAGGGGTCTCAGTGAGTGTGAAGGGACTGGGAGGGTTGATTTGCACTGTTTCTGTCTGCTAGACCTGAAAAAAATACTCGGGGTAAATTAAAACCAAAAGAACTGCGGATGCTGTAAATCACACACAACAACCAGAAGGTACTGGAAAAGCTCCGCAGATCTGACAGCATCTGTGAAGAGAAATCAGTTTGCATTTTGGATCCGGTGACCCTACCTCAGGTACTGATATTACTGAGAAAAAACTATTGGTTTATATGGAGAAGGTAAGAGTTAAGGAGTAAATGATAGGTGGGGATAGAGTCCAAAGAGAGAGAGAGAGAGAGAGGAGCAGTTGGACAAAGGAGTGGATATTAACCTGGCTGGGGGAGGGTAAATAGCTGTTTGTGGGGACTGTTCGTGGCTAACCATAGGTAGTGTGTAATAGCAGGCTCTGTAATAACAAGGCCTGATATGTGGGGTAGGGGGCAAAGACACTAGAACGTGGGAGAGTTCAGGACCTAAAATGATTGAATTCGATGTTGAAGACAGAAGATTGCAGGGTCCCCGAGTGGGAGATGAGGTGTTGTTCTTCCAGCTTGCTTTAAAGTGTGGCACTGGAAAAGCACAGCAATTCAGGCAGCATCCAAAGAGCAGGAGAATCGACATATTGGGCATATAAGCAAATCATCAGAAATGTGGGAGTGGGGGCAGCGGGCTGAGCGATAAATAGGGAGGGGTGTGTGAGGTTGGGGGGAAGGGAGCTACGAAGAGACTAGGTAGAGGTAGATGGGGTAGTGGTGAGAGGGTGGAATGGATAATTGTGAAGGAAGATGGACAGGTGGGACAGTTCAAGAGGCCAGTGCCGAGTTGGAGGTTTGACTCTGTGATGAGGTGGGAGAGAGGAAATGAGGAAACCTTGATGCTGTGTGGTTGATAAGTCCCAAGGTAGAAGATGAGGTGTTCTTCCACCAGGCGTTGGGTGGCTCTCATTTGGGGGTGGATGACACCCAGGAATTGCATGTCCTTGGCAGCGTGGCGGCGGAGGGGGGTAGCTGAAGTGGTTGGCCACAGGGCAGTGAGGTTGGTTGGTGCATATTCCCTGAAATATTCCACAAGTTGGCATCCTGACTCCCCACTGTAGAGGAGACCACATCGAGAGCAAAGGACACAAAAAGTGAGGTGTTTGGATGTGCAGGAAAATCTCTGTTGGATGTGGGAGGATCCTGTGGTGCCTTGGATGGAGGTGAGGGGTGAGGTGTGGGCACAGGTGGTAAGTGAAGGTGCTGGCAGTGGACGATAGTTTGGTGGGTCGCATGGATCTAATGAGGAAGTGACAGAGGGGATGGTCTCTGGAATGCTGAAAGGGGTGGGGAGGGAAATATATCTCTGGTGGTGAGATCTGATTGTAGGTGGTGGAAATGGCAGACGATGATGCATTGTATCTGGGTGGAAGGTGAGGACTAGGGGGATTCCATCCTTTTTGCAGTTGGAGGTGTGGGTGCTAAGGGCAGTGGTGTGGGAAGTGGAGGAGATACACGGGAGGGGAAATTGCAGTCCTTGAAATCGGAGGCCATTTGGTATGTTCTGAAGTGTTCTGCCAGCTTGCATCAAGCTTCACTGGAACACTGCAGTAAGCATGAGACAGAGATGTTGGCCTGGGAACAGCCTTGTGTGTTACAGTGACGGGCAACTGGATGCTCCGGGTCTTTTTTGCAACAGAACGTAGATCATCAGCCGCCTTTTCCACCACCGCTACTGAGATGCTACCAGGTTCCTGCCTCCTCCATTAACAGCTTTCCGCCCTCCCAGCCGGATCGTTATCCACTCTTTTGTCTTTCCAAATGTTCCAGTCTCTCTTTGGGCTCTGTCTCCACCTATTATTTACTCTTTAACCCTTATCTTCTGTAGTCCAAAGATGTGCAGGTTAGGAGAATTGGCCCAGCTAAATTTCCCGTAGTGTTCAGGGCTGTGCCTTAGTCCGGGGAAATGGTGAGTAATAGGGATGGGGAATGGGTCTGGGTGGGTGTGGAATTGTTGGGCCAAAGGGCCGGTTTCCTGTGGGGATTCTAATTTTCCCAGCTGTCATCGGTTCTGAGGAAGGGTCACTGGACTCGTGATGACCCTTGGTGTGTGCAGGAGGAGGAAACGGGAAAGGGGAGAGTGGCAACAGAAACTGGATGAAATGTATCAGTGTAGACTTTGAGGATTTAATTATACTCTGTGCAGGTCGTTAATCTGAATTAGAAACTCTTGGTCCCACGTTTGCAGCAAAGTGGAAGATGGCTTGGGCCTCAGGCAGTGAGAGGTGCTGGGTTATGGTTGCCATCTTTATCTGGGGTCAAGGTACAGCAAGGAGCATGCACGTGTCCTCTTCCTGGGTGGGGGCTGTGCGATTTGAAGAGGAACATCCAACACATATCAAAAGAAGTGTTTGCCTTCACTATTCATCTTGCACTGACTGTGAGCTTTGTTTTGTGAATTCATTTTATAGGAAATTAATTGAGAATAATTGAGACTGTGATCTCAAAAGTAAGTTTCTACAGTCCACAGAGTCATCACGACCTAAATATCATTGGCATTTAATTGTGAAAGGAGAAAGGTTTGTCTGTTCTGTCTGTGGGAAAATATTTTCAATATTTTTGTCAAGCAAAAAGCAGAAAGATGTTCAAGTCCATGGTTGGATCACCCTTTGGGTATGTGTTTAATTCTTGGCCCTGTAGCTGTGGAAGGAGATATTGGCCTGAGAGAGAGCACAGTTTTATCCATATTACACCTCGTCTCTTTGTAGGAATGTCAGATTTAGTCCCAATCATCCACTTTATGATGTTAACCTGTAAACTCCCTACTTCCAATTCCCTGCAAATTTCTCATTGAAATTCCTTGTGGACTCAAATTCCAGCACCATTTCAGGTGGGATGTTCCAGATTCTGACAACTGTCTATTCATTCAGAAACTGCTGAAGTCCATTTTGACTCTGGGGTTACAAAGGGCTGAATTGAAAGATGAGATGCTGTTCCTGAGCTCCCAGTGAGGTGCATTGGAACAGTACAGGAGGCTGAAGGCAGTGTAGATGTGAGCAGACAATGAAAATGACAGGGCTGCAGTGTGAGGGCTGCTTGGATCAATGAAAGTGTTTTTGAGTTGGATGTAAACAGAGTGAGATGAGACAGGGAGAAGGTGAAGCTAAAACTCCGTTTTACTTCAGGCCTTTCAGAAATTCACAGTCCCAATGGGAATAGCCAATTTGTCAGTGATACCTGCGGAGTATTTATGGTTTTAAAAATACGACATATCAGCTTAAATAAAGTTTTTTTAATTATAATGGGCATGTTTGAAGTGAAGGAAGGTTGCTCACTCATTTAAATTCTCTTTTTGGGAGTAACTGGATGAATGTAGTGAGATGTTGTTACAAGAGCCTTCAGACCTGTGGTGTGCTCCTCTTGCACAATGTGGGACATAAGGGACGCTTCCAGTGTCCGTGACGGTTATGTGTGCAGGCAGTGTGCCCATCTGTAGCTACTGGGAAACTGTTTTTCAGACCTGGAAATGAGAGTGGACTCACTGTGGAGCAATACTGAGAATGTTATGGACAGCACGGTTAGTGAGTTAGTCACACTGAAGATGAGGGGTACACAGGCAGAAAGGGAATGGGTGACCATTAGATCAAGTAAAAGGCTCAGGAAGGAAGTGCAGGACTCCCCAGTGATCATTCCCCTTCTCAAGCGGAAATTGTGCACCGCTTGGGATTCTGTAAGGGGGGAACAGGTGGGGTGGACTCTCGGGGGAAATCAACAGCCAGGTTCATGATACCACAGATAGCTCCGCTGCCCAGAACTGGAGGAAGGAGAATGGCAGAGCTGTAGTGACAAGGGATCCAGTAGTCAGGGTCAGACTTTGGCCACAGACATGAATCCAGGACAGTGGAATTGAACCCAGGTCCATTTCTTGATAAGTGCACAGACCAATAAAGGTCAGCGTCCCAAATGCAACCTTCAGCACTTGACCACCCTGAAGCTCTACTTTCCAGGGACGATGCACTTGTTCTGAGCCCTTCAGAGGGATTGAAGGGGACAGAGAGAAAACAGGAACAGGGTTGTGTTGCCGATCTATAAAATAACTGTCTCCCTCGTCTCTCGGTTTCTCCCCCTGCCTTGGTCTCCCACACCCCTCGTGCCTCCTCCCCCACCGCAGGGAAAAGACCTTGTCTATTTAGCATAACCATGCCCCAACTGATTTTATAAACCTCTATAAGGTCACCCATCAGCTTCTGACACTCCAGGGAAAACAATGTATTCAGCCTCTCCCTGTAGCTAAGATCCCCCAACCCTGGCAACATGCTTGTAATTCTTTTCTGAACCCTTTCAAGTTTCACAATATTGCTTTGATAGGAAGGAGACCAGAATTGCACGCAATATTCCAAGAGTGACCTAACCAATGCCCTGTACAGCGGTATTATGACCTCCCAACTCCTATGACTTCCCAACTCCTGTACTCGGTACTCTGACCAATAAAGGAAAGCATACTAAACACCTTCTTCACTATCCAATCTACCTGCGATTCTGCTTTCAATGAGCTATGAATCTGCACTCCAAGGTCTCTTTGTTCAGCAGCACTCCCGAGGACCTTACCATTAAGTGATACACCCTGCTAATATCTGCTTTTCCAAAATGCAGCACCTCACATTTATCTAAATTAAACTCTAACTGCCAGTCGTCAGCACATTTGACCCTCTGATCAAGATCCCGTTGTAATCTGAGATACTCCCCTCCAATTTTGGTGTCATCTTACTAACAATACTTCCTATATTCACATCCAAATCATTGATATAAATGATGAAAATTAGTGGATCCAGCACCAATACTTTGCGACACCCCACTGGTCACAGGTCTCCAATCTGAAAAGCAACCTTCCACCACCACCCTCTGTCTTCTACCTTTGAGCCAGTTTTGTATCCAAATGGCTAGTTCTCTCTGTATTCCATGAGATCTAACCTTGCTAACCAGTCTCCCATGGGGAACCTTGTTGAACACCTTACTGATGTCCATGTAGATCGTTTCCACCGCTTTGCCCTCATCAATCCTCTTTGTTACTTCTTCAAAAAAATGGACTCATGTTCATTAGAGGGGATTTCTCACACACAAAGCCGTTATTAATATCCACGACTTAACTCTGTACATTGGGATCTGTATCACCCAGTTATGTGTGTTAATATTCTGGATAAAGTTCACGTACACCAGCTTTGTGTTAGTGACTGTGTCTTGAATCTTGTTAATATCACCAATGCTGGTTAGTTCCTTTTGAAAGGCAGTCCCTTCCGTCTGCTCTGTCTCCTCCATCCCCACCGTAGACAGTAAGTGGGAGGACCTCATGGAGTTTTCATGTGAGTGATTTTGAGAAAATCTTCCCTTCATTCCACTAGCCCACCAGGAAATGGTGGTAGTGTCTTTACCTCTGAACCACGAGTTTTGGGTTCAAAGTTGAGTAACAGCATCTTTGAAGAGGCTGATTGGAAAACATGTCCATGCTCCTAACTGTCCCTGCCTGAGCCTCCAAACAGAACCTTCCTGTAGTTTCTCTCCTGTCAGACTCTCCCATTGCAGAGTTTGTCCAGGATCCCCCTCCTGCTGCTGCACTGCTCCTGTCCCTCACTGACCTGTCCATCCCCCAGTGTCCTCCACATTCATTCATTGTTCACAATCCCATTGTCCCAGTCCTCCAGCCCCGCCCCCTCCACCCTATTGGGCAGCAGCTGTTGTCAATTACCCAGGCTCCTGTGTGATCTGGAGGATGCTCTGTAGGAGGGGAGACCAGTGCACGGGCGCAGTGCTGGCCAATTTTTGGCATATGTGCAGTATGGGTCAGTGCCAGGGAGGGAGGCTGTGGATGTGTGGGATTAATCTGTCATTGGCTGCTCCCTCCCTTCCTCCCTTTGAGAACAGGACCCAGGGGAATGGTCCCAGCCCTGGTGTCGTGACAAGTGGCCAGCGTATCAGTGGGGGGAGCATTTTGTAGAAAGTTATCAGAACTTGTGTGAAGATTCAGGAATGTTATGGAAAGGAACAAGGATGGGCCTGCAATTAAAGTTCTAATTTGGTTCATTTTAGTTCAACCAGATATGATTTGGCCAGTGTGTGCAGGATGGTTCTTATCAGAGTGTCGGTGGGGGGAAAATAAATAAGAGATTCCAGATTGGGGAAAAAAAATCAGTTTGGGTCTGACCAGGAAGGAAACCCTGGGAAGTGGGAGGAGGATTCACCAACACCCAGGAGGCTCTGAGTCAGAGTCATAGACTTGATTAGATTAGATTTCCTACAGTGAGGAAACAGGCCCTTCAGCCCAACCAGTCCACACCGACCGCTGGAAGAGTAACCCACCCAGACCCATTTCCAATGGCCGATTCAGCTGACCTGCGCATCTTTGGATTGTGGGAGGAAACCGGAGCACCCGGAGGAAACCCGCATAGACACGGAGAGAATGTGCAAACTCCACACAGACCGTCACCCAAGGCTGGAATCGAACCTGGGACCCTAGTGCTGTGGGGCAGCAGTGCCATCGTGCCCCCTCTTTTCTTTTTGGTTCTTAGCCTGCAGGCAGGAGCTAGGAAGCTGAATTCAAGGAGAGGAGAGAGTGTGTGAGAACTGGGTGTGGAGGAAAGGAGTGAGGAGATTGGTTTGGTCTTCAGTTAACAAGAGAGATAAATTGTGAGACTGAGATTTAAAGCTTTTGGGGGAACAAAGAAACTACAATTTAGTACGATCACTCTCTTATGAATTTCTATCCTGTGTTAACTGTGGTGACCTGTTTTCTCTGTTGTAGAGTTCTGAAAGGGCGGATTTGTGGATGAGAAATTCAAATTGAACTTCCTGTTTGGTTTTGATGGTTACTTGATCCGTGCCGACCTGAATATCATTGGCCTTTTCATGTGGAAGGAAAGGTGTGTATTCTGTCCGTGGGCGAATATTTCAAATGTCAGTGTGACTGGAAACATTACTGAGACACAGCCAAGTTCTTGTTAGTGTGGTGACTGTGGAGAGAGAGTTCATTTGTTTTTAAAAGTCCAAAAAACATGGCACATTTCCCAGGAACAATTAAGTTACAGATTTGTTTTGTATGAGTACAAGTTTTCATTAACCATGCAACCAGAAAGAGACCAGGATACCTGCACCATGGAACAAAAGATGAAAACAGGATTGTTGTGAAGGAGTTTATTATCGATCATGGTTTGTAATCCATTGGTGTTGTCACGTCGGTTCCAGCGCCGTGGAGAAATACTGGAAATGTGATGGATGTAATGTAGGTTTCAGTTATTAAACTGTAAAAAGTGCAGAAGAAATTTACAAGGATTTTTGCCAGGGCTCAAGGGTTTGAGTTACAGGAAGAGGTTGGACAAGCGAGGATTTGTTTTGTTTAGAGCAGAGGAAACAGAGGGGGTGGGATATTTTCTAGAAGTCTATAAGACCATGAGAGGCCTGGGTAAGGTGAATGCACGCAGTCTTTTGCCCAGGGAATAACGGACTGGAGGGCATCAGTTTAAGGTCAGAGGAGAAATTATGAAAGGGAACCTGAGGGGCACCTGTTTTACACAGAGAGGGTGGTATGTATATGGACTGAGCTGCCAGTGGAAGTGGTTGAGGTGGGTACATTAACAACATGTGAAAGACATTTGGACAAACACATGGATAGCAAAGGGTCAGAAGCAGATGGGCCAAGTGCATGGAATTCGGGTTCGTGTGGATGGACATTCTGGTCAGCATGGGACAGTTTGGGCCAAAGGGTCAGCCTCTGCTATAGGATGCTCTGACTCCAAGTATATTTACTATTTCTCCTGCTATCTCTGGTAGCACCCTGGGATGTATTTCATCTGAGCAAGGAGACTTGTCTACCTTTCGCTCCATTAGCTTGCCCAGCTCTAACGCTTTTGTGATGATGGTTGTTTCTTGGTCCTCACCTTCCTCAGTCTCCTTATCAATTACTGGCATGTTCTTCGTATTCTCCACTGTGAAGACTGACTGCTGTGTCCTCATATTCCTGAACCCTACTGGATAGGAATAACTAGGCACAGAAATCTGAGAGGTCTTTTTTGAGTCTTTATTGATGAGAAATGCCAGTTACCTGGATAGTGTACATGCAGAACACCTCCAGGCAGCATCAGGTAACTCCCCGCCTGTCGGATGTGCCACTCCCATTCTTATACCTTTGTGGTTTGTGGTTTTGAATGGAGGCTGTCTCTTAGTATTATCTCCATGGCAACGGCAGTTAGAAAGTCGAGTTCAACTCAACACTTTGTGGTTAAACCACATACCCCTCCCCCAGGGCCCTGTGGCTCAGTCAGGTATCTGACAGGCACTTCAGTTTCAGTGGGGCTGTCTGTCAGGATTCTGATGTGGAAGAGCCGGTGTTGGAGCGGGGTGGGCAAAGTTAAAAACCACACATCACCAAGTTGTACTTCCAAATAAACCTGTTGGACTATAAGCTTTTGCAGTGTGCTGTGAGTTTTAACTTGATCAGGATTATCTCTATGGTAACAGTTAAGTGCTTCAACAATTGCAGAGGCCATATGTTACCCACATAATAGGTTCCCCTCGAGCAGTGTAAACTGCTATTCTGATCCTTGGATAGCTACTCAATCCCATCTAGCTTTCTGTGGATCTTTAAAGTTTTTCTAATCTCCTAGTCTCTCCTTGGTCTTTGCCAATTTGTATGCTGTCTATTTAAATTTGATAGAGTCCCTTATTTCCTTAGACACCCATGGCAGATTACTCCTTTTCCTACAGTCCTCCCTTTTCACTGATATATGCTTTTGCTGAGCAGTTTGAAAAATTCTTTGATATTCCTCCACTGTCTGTCAACTGTCCCACCCTAAAGTCTTTGCTTCCAGTCTACATTAGCCAACTCCTGCCTCATCCTATTGTTGGTCTCCTTTGTTTAAGCACAGGATCTTGCGATTGGATTTAATCTTCCCGCTTTCCTTCTGCATTCTAAATTTAAACATACTTAACACAAGTCTTTTATCAGATTGCGAGATGAGGCGATGTTACCTGGGTGTTTTGGTTTTCATTGTCAGAGACATTCGCTTTGTGATAAGTTATAGGATAGATATTCACAACAGAGTATTCTGGACGGTGTGAATGTACTACACAGTCTAAAACCATAAATCACTGTCTCCCCTCAGTTTACATGATTTGGAGATGCCGGTGTGGGACTGGGGTAAACAAAATTTTAAAAATCACACAACGCCAGGTATAGTCCAACAGGTTTAATTGGAAGCACACTAGCTTTCGGAGTGTCACTCCTTCAAGATGATCCATTTGAACCTGTTGGACTATAACCTGTTGCTGTATGATTTTTAACTCACCTCAGTTTAAAATTGCAAAATCATTATCTCCGACATACTTCCTCACTATCTAAGTTTGGAACGCTAATCCACCTGACTATCCTGCTTTTTCCAAAAATTTCCTTTGGTGAAGGTGGTGAGTTTTGGATTTAGCTTTCCAGTTATTACCGTAAGAAGATAACCACTGGGCACAGGGGAGGCAACGTAGCCCTTCGAACCAGCTCCACCATTTAATATGGTGATGATTGAGCTCACCTCGCCCTTCAACTCATTGCAAATTCAACATCTGTATCTCTTCAGTAAATTTGCTCATTGTCCTGGCATCCACCGCATTTTGAATAGGGAATTCCACAGATTCACAGCACATTGAGATAAGTACATTCTTCTTCATGAGAATAGAATAGAGTCCCTACAGTGCAGAAATAGGGTATCATCCATGGAGTCCAACCCTGTAATGAGCATCCCATTCAGACTCACCCATTCCCTGTATTTCCCATGGTTAATGGCTTAACCTATACAGGCATGGACACTGTGGGAATTTAGCATAGCCAATCCACTTAACCTGCACATCTTTGGACTGAGAGATGAAACTGGAGCACCCAGAGGAAATTCGCACAGACACGGGGAGAACGTGTAAACTCCACACAGTCACCTAAGGCTGGAATCAAATCCAGGTCCCTGACGCTGTGAGTCAGCAATGCTAACCATTGAGCCACCCCTGCTTAAATCATCTCCTCCTATTAGCCACCCCATGCCCCAGTTGGCTGAATCTATATTCCTTACATCATAAAATCAGGTTGTGGAAGCAGATGTCTCAGTAAAACCCAGTGACAGTCCATATGTTCTGTGTGTCTGAATGGGGATCCTATACACAACACCCTGCAGTCCACACTTTTCATTTTCTTTCCAGAGACATGGCTCCAATGGCTTCATGGGGACTATAACTCCCACAATCCCTGAAGCAGGGACCACACGTGTGTGGGGAAACCCGTCACTGTACATGTATAGAATGTTGGCGGGTTTTGGAGCATGTGTTTTTAGTAAATATACTTTGCGGAAAGTATTTCACACTGTGTGCTTGGCTGGAGGAGGAATGCATCTGCTTACAATATTGAAACGTTGGGGGTTCAAATTGTCACCACACCCATGGAGGACCATTCTCCATCCCCAATTCATTGTAACAGTGGGAATCAACTAATGGGGAACGAAGAAGGATCTGACCCATTCTCCCAGACTGAAGGTTCCTCTTCTTTCCAGGATCTGCCACCTCCCTTTTCCTTTTGTTTCATTCTGCTGTTACATTATTAACTTGCAGCAACTGATGGGAAAGGAAGTGAACCCAGAAAGGGTGCAGAGTCTAACCAGGGACGGGAAATGGTGGTTTATCAGCAACTCCCGTGAGAATGGGGAGGGTGTACATTAGGGGGTAGCAGAGTCAGAATGGTGGGAGAGAGTAAGTGGGCTGGAGGGTTACAGCTTTGGGGGAAGAAAGAGGAAACATATTCCAGAGAAACGAGAATTAATTGTCTGCTCTGAATTTCTAATCTGTATATATTTCTTTATACAGGGTGCTAGATGGTGAAGATTTGCAGACTGAAATCTCAACATCATGTGCCGATCGTCATAAAGTTAACCAGAATTTGAAGAACCAAAGATGGAGACTCGCTGGGCCAAAATCCTGCAACACTCTCCCTCCCAGCATTGTCGGTCTATCTGCGCCAAATGGACTGTGAATGGCACAAGACAGCAGCTCACTACCATCTTCTCGAGGGTAACGAGAGATGGGGAAGAAATGCTGGCTGAGCCAGTGATGCCCATATCCTGGAAATGGTTTCTATCTCTAGTTGCTGAAACCCAATTGATGTTACTGCAGGATTAAGAGGGAGGTTGAGTGCATCCTCCAGGAAGAGCACCATCACATTACCCCCACCTACACCCACACAGTAACACAGCAACGTGTTACTGGAACAAAAGGCAGTGAAGCCAAAGGAGGGCTTAGATATAGTTCTTTGAGATAAAGTCATCAAAGGGGATTGGAACACAGCAGGAACAGGAGACTGAGCTGGATGGTCAGCTGCTTCCCATTGAATGGTGGAGCAGGATCGAAAGGCTGAATGGCCTCTTGCTGCTGTCTCCCAGGTATGTACATAACCATGGAGCCCGGCTAGGAAGGAGAAGGCAAGGCAGGGATTCTCCAGGCGATTGCACTTCCACATCAGTTTTCAGTGAGGGAAGGTTTGATGGATTTTATTTAACATTTAGGTCTTTCACACAAGGTTTGTGACTTTGTTTTGCTTTTAATGTAAACACTTATTCCACAATAAATAAATCTAAAAGAAAAGACACGGAATATCTAAATATAAAAGTTTTAATATTTCAAATGCCCTTCAGAACAAAATCGTGTCTACTCCCGTACACCATCACTACCCAGTTACTCACACTCCAGGGAAACATTCCCTCCCTTTCTGAACCTTTGTTTTGCTTTAACCGCTTTTCAGTTCGAGTTCTGTGTGCTGTGAAGCGTTCTTTTTTCTTCTACACAGAAGTGTTATCACATACGGCGGAGCAACCTTCCCACCATCAACATCATCATTACACCGTTTTGGCTTTTGTTAATATATAATCACCGGCAGTAAACCATTTGTAAACCAATTGAATATTTCCAAACAAAGCCCATTACGGGCCAAGCAAATCATAACAAGTGACAGAATGGGAAGGGACTGTATCAAAGTAGAGTTCTGGGGATTGGTCAGCGGTAGAGATAAAGCACTGCATCCCCTGCAGTGCCCACCTCTATCTAAAGGCATCGAGAGCATTGATACACACGACATGTTCCTTCGCCAAGGACACCCTGCTGTGTAGCCTTTATCCTCAATCATAGAATAGAATCCCGACAGTGTGGAAGGAGAGCATTGGCCCGTCAAACCCCACCAACCATCTGAGGAACATCACGCCCAGAGCACTCCATCCCTGTAACACTGAATTTCCCATGGCTGATTCACCTTGTCTGCACATTCCTGGATCCTATGGACAATTTAGCACAACCGATACACCTGAACTTCACATGTTTGGACTGTGGGAGGAAACCAGAGCACCTGGAGGGGACCCACATTATCATGGGGAGAATATGGGGACTCCACACAGGCCGTTGACCAAGGGTGGACTCCAACCTTGTACCTGGTGCTGTGAAGCAGCAGTGCGACAGTCACAATTTATATCAAAACAGATGATACCTGCTCATTGTCACGTTGCTGTTTGTGGAGACTTATGCCCAGAGAGACATCCCAAGGTTCAGAAAGTGGCAATATAAATTCAGTCAACTCCAGCCCAGTTAATGTTATTAACAGCCGCACATCAATACTCCAACAGTGTCATCATGTACACGGTCCAGTGCTGACTCTGATGAACAGTAACTGCAGAATCAGAGTCCTGCAGTGATGTGTGAACCCTACCCCACACGGAGCAGGGGGATGACCATTTCCCTGTGTGCATTTACTGGTCTCTCAGTCCTGTTGAAGATGCAGCAAATCCCTTGTCATACAGAGAGGTAAACAGCTCCTACGTAGTGTGGTCTCGCTGTGGTCTCAGTAGGCCAGATGAATCACTGAATCCCTTCTCGCACATTGAGCGTTTGAATGGTCTCTCCTGTATGGGCTCACTGGGGTCTCGGGGGAGGGATGAATCACTGAATCCCTCTCACACACTGAGCATCTGAATGTCAGTTGAGGGGCACCCTCTTTCGATACAATCTATTAATAGTTGTTGGAACTGACTTACCTGGCTTTAACCAAGTGGTCAAAGAATTATAACTGTCATAGAAACTGGTATCATGGGTCAAGAAGTGTAAGTAATGGAGGAGCTGTCAGTTCTGCTGGTTGAGTGCACAAAGTTGTTTAAAATGTTGCTAACTTACTTTCAGCATCATGATGACAGTAGGACACATAACTGAGATCACTGCATTGTTCAAGTTTTCCACGTTCAAATAACTAAAGGGAAAGCTGGAGCTGGGCGTTGTGGGATGAGAGAGAAGTCAGGGGGACAAAAAAAAAACAAAAGTTGCGATTGATAAAAAAAACCTTAGTCCCACTCAGACTCTGTCCTGCAGTTTTGGCTTTGCTTCTTCAAAGCCTGGGAAATTCACTTTCTCTCAGTGATCCAGCCTCTTTTCCAGCTTCTCCCCATTCCCTTGGAGACACGAAAGCAGAGCTACAGCTTTAAATTGCTCATTTGAGCCACTGAAGCATGTGCAGAGGCTGGCTGTTTAAAGGAACACTGTCCTTCACTGCTGTTCTCATTTAAAGGATATAAACAATGTGTGAGACAGACTGATGTCAACCTTGAGAGCAGAGAAATAGGATCCTGATCAGAAACGAATAATAGAGTAAATTACGAACTGTTCTCAATTCCTCCTGCAATATTATTGCAATAAGGACAGAGATGAACTTGTTTTACAGCCAAAGGATTCACGGATGGGAAAGTCACACTTGAAAGCAATATGATAGCCACCCAATTCCACAGGTCCTGATCATTATGGGTAATATGGAAGGGAATCCTCTTTCCTCATGCTTTTCTTCTATCTTTTCCCCATTCTTCCTCTTCCGATGTTGAAGAGAGGCATGGTGGCAGAGTGGTTCGCACTGCTACCTCACAGCGCCTGCCACCCGGGTTCAATTCCCACCTTGAGCAACTGTCTGTGTGGAGTTTGCACATTCTCCCCATGTTTGCATAGGTTTCCTCCCACTGTCCAAACATGTGCAGGTTAGGTGAATTGGCCATGCTAAGTTGCCCGTAATGTTAGGTGTAGGGGAATGGGTTGGGTGGGTTACTCTTTGGAGGGTCGGTGTGGACTTGTTGGGCCAAAGGGCTTGTTTCCACACTGGAGGGAATCTAATGTTCACTTCATTGTACCTGGCTCCATTAACAGTGGATTCCTAATCTCAACCTTTTCCAGAATGAAAATGTTTGTCTAAATGTCGCATTTGCATCGTTGCCAATTACCTTGCATCGGTGCCTCACCATTCTTGATTCTTTCACAAATGTGAACAGTTGGATTATGATTCCTTTTTAGCAGCTTCCCTTCCATCCAGGCTGCAGGAGGAGTCCATGGACAGTGTTCATATTCCCTGTGACAGGTTCTAGCCTCTGTGCAGTTCCCTGAATGGTCAGCTTCCCAACATTCAGTGACGTATCAGTTCCATGTTCCTGATCCTGAGCTGTGCACGGTGGAAGCCACAGGGATGTTGAAGGGTCTTCACTTGGTTAAAACTAATCTGTAGAACCAGAATGCACAGCGTGAGAGAGGCGGGTTATTGTCTGAACAATTGTTAGAGGAGAATATGAGAGTCTACTTGGCCCATCAAGTCCACTCTGCCATTCATCAAAGTCATAGCTCACCCAATTGTGGCCTTCCCTTCATTTTCCTGGCAGGATTTGCTTCTTCTCTGTCCATTTGTCTGTGTCTGATTATCCAGCGAGATGAAGTGTGCGGGGACAAGCAGTGGACTTGATACCTTCCAGAGCTATTGGACCCTTAGGACACAGGGTGTCTAACAGACACGGAGAAACACATTCTGATTAAATTAGGTAGCTTCCCATGTCCCATTCCGTTGTTTTGGACTTTTTTGCTGATTTTGGTTTATTTTAAATTTTGGTTTATTTTAAATTGATTGGATTAAAAATTAAGTATAGAAAACAGCGAAGAAGAAGCCCCTTCAGATCGCTATACAGAGGCTGTAAGCTCTCCCATTGCCTGTATAAAAAGCCAATGGACTGTTCTCAGCCCCTGCCCAGTGCTCTCTCCTTTCACATTGGTGAGGGTGCTGTCTGGGTGACAGGTTCTCATTCCTGATGAACTTGACTGAATCCTTTGGTAATTAAACAACAATCAGATAGGTTTTATGGTTACTGACAAACCCACCAATTACTACATTAATTCCCCTGATTTCACAAGCTGCCTTTCAGTTTATTTGAAGCGCTCTGCGAGAAGGTGTCTGTTGGCCCCAATGTAGAGGAGACCAACAGATGCAATAAATGACATGTGTGGCAGTGCAGATGCACATTTGATGGATGTGGAAGGATCTAATGGAGCCTTGGAAGGATGTGACGGGGAAGATGTGGGTGCAGGTTTTGCAATTCCTGTGTTGGCAAGGGAAGGTGCGAGGAGGGGAGGGTGGGTCATTGGAGGGCGTGGACTTGACTAGGTAGTCGTGCAGGAAACAGTTTTTCTGAAATGTGGATCGAAGTGGCGAGGGAAATATATCCCTCAAGTTCAGTGTTACTGACACTTTTTACAAACCCACTGACTCCCACAGCTATCTGGAATATACCTCCTCCCACCCCATCTCTTGCGCAAATGTGATCAGATATTCCCAATTCCTCCACCTCAATCGCATCTGCTCCCAAAGGAGAAGCACAGCGGTTCAGGAAGCATCTGAGGAGTAGTAAAATCGACATTTTGGGCGAAAGCCCTTCATCAGGAACACAGTGAGAGAGCCTGAAGGCTGGAGAGATAATTGAGAGGAGGTTTGGGGTGGGGAGAAAGTAGCATAGAATACAATAGGTGAGTGGGAGAGGAGATGAAGGTGATGGGTTAAGGGGGAGGGTGGAGTGGATAGGTGGAAAGGAAGATAGGCAGGTAAGACAAGTCATGGGGATATTGCTGAGCTGGAGGTTTGGAGCTGGGGTGAGGTGGGGGAAGGGTAAATAAGGAAACTGGTAAGTGTACATTGATGCTCTGGGGTTGCAGTGATCTGAGGCGGAAGATGAGGCGTTCTTCTTCCAGGCGTCGGTTGTGAGGGAGTGGCGGTGTAGGAGACCCAGGATCTCCATGCCCTCGGCTCAGTGGGAGGGGGAGTTGAAATGTTGGACCACAGGGCAGTGTGGTTGATTGGTGCGCGTGGCCCAGAGATGTTCCATAAAGCGCTCTGCTGGGAGGCGTCCTGTCTCCCCAATGTTGAGTAGACCGCATCGGGTGCAATGAATATAATAAATTATATTGGTGGATGTGCAGGTGGAACTTTGATGGCTGTGGAAGGCTCCTTTGGGGCCATGGATGGAGGCGAGGGAGGAGGTGTGACGCAGATTTTGCAATTATTGCGGTGGCAGGGGAAGGTGCCAGGACAGGAGCATGGGTTGTTGGGGGGCGTGGACCTGACCAGATAGTCACGGAGGGAACGGTCTTTGTGGAAGGCGGAATTGGGTAGGGAGGGAAATATATCCCTGGTGGTGGGGTCCGTTTGGAGATGGTGGAAATGTCAGCGGATGATTTGGTCTATGCGAAGGTTGGTAGGGTGGAAGTAGAGCACCAGGGGGTTCTGTCCTTGTTACGGTTGGAGGGGTTGGGTCTGAGGGCGGAGGTTCAGGATGTGGACGAGATGCATTGCGGGGCATCTTTAACCACGTGGGAAGAGAAATTGCGGTTTCTAAAGAAGGAGGCCAACTGGTGTGTTTTATACTCTATGCTACGTTCTCCCCACCCCCACCCTATTCTCATTTATCTCTCCACCCTTCAGGCACTCTGCCTGTCTTCCTGATGAAGGGCTTTTGCCCGAAACTTCGATTTTTCTGCTCTTCGGATTCTGCCTGAACTGCTGTGCTTTTCCAGCACCGCTCTAATCTAAACTCGGCTTTGCAGCATCTGCAGTCATTGTTTTTACCCTCTGCTCCCAAAGGACAAGTTCCACCACAGAACACACCAGATGGCCCCCTTCTTTAAAGACCGGAACTTCCCAAACTATGTGGTTGAAGATGCCCGCCAAATCATCTCATCCATGTTCCGTACCTCCATCCACGAACCCGAAATCTCCAACCACAACAAGGACAGAACCCCCCAGGTCCTCATCTTCTATCCCACCAACCTCTACATAAATCACATCATCCGTGACAGTTTCGCCATCTTGAAACGGATCCCACCACCAGGGATAGGTTCTCCTCCCCAGCCCTATCCACTTTCTGCCAAGACCATTCGCTCTGTGACTACCTCGTCAAGTCCACGCACTCCAATGTCCCACCCTTCCCTCCCAGCACCTTCCTCTGCCACCGCAGGAATTGCAAAACCTGCTCCTACATCTACCCTCTCATCTCTGTCCAAGGCTCCAATGGAGGGCGAACATTTCCAGTACACCTGCAACATTCTACCCCAACTCCCCATGACAAAACACATCAACTCCCTTCCCCCCACTCTCCCATGGGCATGCAGTTCCTCCACCGCCATTCCCTCAACATCCGACGCCTCATCTTCCACCTTGGGACCCTTCAAACCCAGGGCATCAATGTGGTCTTTACCAGCTTCCTCATCTCTCCACGCCCACCTTATCCGAGTTCCAACCTTCTAGACTGGCACCATCCTATTGACCTGTCCCACCTATCTATCTTCCTTCCCACCTATCCGCTCCACCCTCTCCTCTGACCTATCACCTTTAACCGAACCTCTATCCACCTATTGCACTCTCAGCTAAATTCTTCCCAGACCCAGTCCTCCCGTTTATCTCTGCACCCTCGAGGCTCGCAGCTTTATTTCTAATGAAGGGCTTTTGACCGAAACGTCATTTCTTTTCCTGCAACCCGGATGCTGCCTGACCTGCTGTGCTTCTTCAGCACCACTCTAATATTGATTCTGATTACCAAAATCTGCAGTATATACTCCTGTCCAAATGATTCCCCTGTCCATTGATCTTTAGCGATCGAGAATTCCCACTCCATGATCTCTTTGTCCGTCTACACCACACAGAATCCTCACTGTTGTTGTTTCTTCTCCCCAAATTCATTAACGTCCATTGATCTGGATTCAATTCCATTCAGCAGTTTGCTATTCCACCTGATTGATACATCCCTGCAGTCCCTGGCATTCTTCACCATAGTCAATTGTTGCATCATCAGCAAAGTTCTAAATCATGCCTCCTACAACTAAGTCTAAATCACTGATCTACATCAGAAAACAGTGGAACTCCACTGGAACCACGCATGCAAACAGGTTTCATTGCTGGTTGGGATTAACGGCTGCAATAACAGCAGAATCAAGCTCCTGCTGTCATTTGTAAACTTGCTGGTGACTCTGGCAGTTGGTCTTCTGAGGGATCACTTCTCACACATGGGAGTGGTGAAAGACCTATGCGCACTGTGACTGAGTAAGTGAGTTTACACCTCAGCGGGTAATTGAATCCCTTCCTGCAGTCACCCTATGGCCATGACTTCATGGCGCTGTGGCTATCCTTGTGTCTATTTACTTTGATAATCAGTTGAATTCGAGTCCACACAGACACGATTCTCACTTCGCCTGTTGTCCATGCATTTTTATTCTTCCTTAATCTCCCACGGAATGTGGCTATCATTGGTCTGAAGAGCATTTATTGTTCATTCTAATTCACCTCGAGCTGAGTCAGAGGGCATTCATGGCTGAACCACATTGTTGTGGGTCTGGAGTCACATGTTGACAGAACTCATTACAGTCGGCAGATTTCCCTTTCGAAGGGACATCAATGAATGAGTTTTCAGCAATATGAAGTTATTGTCTCTGTTTCTGAGATTGGGTTTATTTTCCAGATTTTATTCATCGAATTTAGCGAACAGCAGCTGCCACGTTCCAGTCTCCAAAGATTACTCGCCCAATGGATCACCGCTGCACTAACAACTCCCTGCTGCATTTCTCCATTCAAAGAATGACATTGTCAATTCAGATTATCCCAGATGGAGCGAGAATAGGACGCGTTTCTGTGTGGAATGGAAGCAATGTACGCTGGATTGGAGTGTTTACTGGAGCAAGAGACTGATGTGGGGACGATGTGAGCAAAAGCAGTTCTTACTGTCAAAGTAACAAAATGCCACTTTGTGAAGGAAAAACTCTTAAAATGCTTTCAATACATCGACCTCTCACTTGAAGCTCCAGCACGCTTCCTCTGAGCCAATTGACCAGAAGCACTCCCAGCCTCAGCATTTCACGCTCTTGGATAAGTAGACAAAGTATTTTCCCTGGGGTCGGTCATCCAGAACGCGAGGGCATAGATTTAGATTGAGAAGGAAAAGATATAAAAGAGACCTCAGGGGTAACTTTTTCATACACAGGGTGGTGCGTGCATAAGTTGCCAGAGGAAGTGGTGGAGTCTGGCGCAATTGCTACATTTCAATGGCATTTGGATGGGTATATGAATAGGAAGGGTTTGAAGGGATATGGGCCGGGTGCTGACAGGTGGGACGAGATTGGGTTGGGATATCTGGTCGGCATGGACCAAAGAGTCTGCTTCCATACTGTGTATCCCTATGACTCTATGACTCCATGACGGCACCTTTACCAATCATGTCACTGGTACCACAGAATAGCTTCACGTGCTCATTTCCACCCCCACTTCCGGTTTGGTATTCGTGGCTGCGCCACGAAGTTTGCCTGATTCCGCTTCTAGGAACTAGGGTCATGTGACTGACGGCAGTAATGGGTGCTTCCTTGTGTGGGGAAGTTGGTGAAGAAACTGTTATTAACACAAAGTTAATAACACATTGTTATTGAAACATACATTACACCAATATCCCGCCCTATCCCCTTAAAGACTGTGTTTTCTAGAAATCTATCAAACTCAGTCTTCAACACGCAGTTCTCGATGGAACCACCACAGCGTCAGGGGATATCGAATGTAAAGATTCAGCTAATTCTGAATTCCCACATATCTGGTATCGCGCGCCTAATATTCGTGTTGTGCATCTGCTACTCTTCCTAACATCTCCTCTGTCACTGTAATTATTGCTGTTTTTAAACGCGTGTCTCTGCATGAAACACTGATGCTTTGAATGTTAAAATATTCTGCATTGTGGCCGCAGTAAGCTCATTCCAATCCGAATCACTGCATTTTACTCCTTGTGACTCATGCTGAAGAAACACAGAAAGGCATTAGTTGATTTTACATGAACAAATTCTCTGAGATTATGATTTTTTACCCATCAAATCCCTCTCTCACACACACCTCTGCGAGTCATATATCAGGATTGAGACTCACCCATTCTCGGAGAAATCCCTCCCTCCCGCAATCACTTAACTCCTTTAAGTTCCCCCTCCCATTTCCCTTACAATCACTTTCACATTGACCCCATTCAGTCTGTGCTGCTGTGCTCACTGTTGCTGGGTGACCATGCCCAAGTCTCACCATCGGGACCTTCAAACCAGTTGATCCATTTCGATACCGCGGTTGTGAGATCAATCCTCATGTCGCAGCTTTTACTGACGATTATTGAAACATCAGTCTCAGGAAAAGGGCACAGGACAACATTGAGGAAAAGAAACTTTATTCAAAAACCATCAGTTTCTGTGGACTTTCGTATCATTTATTTTACTTGTTCATTCAGCTCTAGCGAGACTGTTGTGTGTAGTTATGCAATTCACATTATAGCAGGGATGTGAGAGCGCTGGAAACAATGCAGGGGAGATTTGCCAAGATATTGTCTGGGCTGAAGAAGAAGATTGGACAAACTGGAGTTGTTTTTCTTTGAGCAGAGGAGATTGGGGGGGGGGGGGGGGGGGCGGCATGATTAAGATGTACAAAGTACTGAGGGATATGAATAGCGTAGACTGAAATAAATGTTTTACTTTGATGGAGCTTTCGATCACGGGAGGCCACCGATTTAAGGTCAAAGGCGGACACATTATAGTGAATTCGTGGAAAAATGTTTTCAAACAGTGGGTAGTTGAAATCTGGAAAACAGTGTATGCAAGACTCGGAGCGGCAGAAATCCACATAACTTTCCGAAGTATTCAGATGTGAATTTGTGATGCCAAGACATACAAGGCTATCGGTCAAGTGATTTTAAAAAGGAGTTAGGATAGTTACGCGATTCTTATTGAGCAATACAGATACTCCGTTCTAAGTACGGATTTTTAATACCTGTCCTACCATTCTCGAAGGGATATGTCACATGAAGAACTGTGCTGTCTGAATCAGCTTGGGGGAGTCCGACTGCTCCCGGGGAGACAGACTGACAGTGACAGTGTAAGCACATGACTTCTGTCAGCTGTACCTAGTGTCGGTGTTGGCATGAAAATCATTAAGTACTTTAGCTCCGTAATTAGGTGTTTGCTTATAGCAGGAAGCTCAGGAAGATATGCATTTTACCGCCCTTTCCCCACTAGCCCATACAACTGAATACCAGCACAATGCAGGACAATTTCTCTCTGTACATCCTCGTCCAATTCTCCTTGACACCCAACACTTCCCCATATGGCACCATTCCACAAAATCTTTCCACATATCATTCGTTCCAAAGGTGTAATGCTGCACGGTTATGATGACCCTCCTTATTGTGTAAGGTTCCAGTGATTTATCTGCCCATCACTCAATTTAGCAAACTGCATTTTCTGCTCACAATATTATCTCGTCTGGACTGGGAAGAGAAAAACGGAGTGGGTGGCAAACGTGTGTACACCTACGTTCTGTCTGCAATCAAAAAAAGACCCTGAGCTTCCAGTTTCCTGTCACTGCAACAGCCCACTGTGTTCCCATGCCTCCATTTCAGTTTGGTCTGTTGCAGAGCCCCCGCATAGCACAGCGTGAGTTGGAAGAGCGGCATGTCATTTCCTGCTGACAGACCGTACAATCTTCAATACCCAACATCGATTTCAATCATTTTAGACCCTATCCACCTTCTTTCATTTTCCTACCCACCTACACATATCATTCATTCCAAAGGCGGATCGTGTGGCTCGAAAATTCCTCCTAGATGCACTAAACCTGCTGATTTTGTTCAGATATTTCTGCTTTTCTTCGGATAATTTTGTTCTGTTCTGATTGCCAGCCTGAAGGAAACGTGTGTTTACATGGGAGCGTGGTCAGAGTAGATTTAACAAGGTGGTGCCTGAGCTAGACCATTCCCTCTGCGAAGATAAGCGAAAGTGAGGGCTGCAGGTGCTGGAGCTCAGAGTCGAGAGTGTAGTGCTGCAAAAGCACAGCACGTCAGACAGCATCTGAGGAGAAGAGAATCGATGTTTCGGGCACAAGCCACCGCCATTCCATTACCAGCCGATGCCTGGAGGAAGAACGTCTCATATTCCAACTTAGGACCCTGAAGACACTCGGGATAAATGTGTATTTCACCAGCTTCATCATTTCGCCTCCCCCCACATTATCCCAGGCCCAAATCGGCTCTGCTCTCAGGACTCGTCCGTCAATCCTCCTTCTGAACTATCACATTCTCTCTCACCTTCATCCACTTTCCCATCACCTGACCACCAACCCCATTCCTCTCCCTCAACCCCGACTCAAAATCCTCATTCCTGATGAAGGGCTTATGACCGAAGCATCGATTCTCCTGCTCCTCGGATGCTGCCTGATTGGCTGTGCTTTTAAAGCACGACACTCACGCCACTGCAAAGATGGATGAGCTCGTCTTGGCCTCTTTATCTGAGAGCGGAGAAAGCTGAGAGAGAAATTGATTAATGTGCACAGAAAGCGATTAGGTATGTGTGACAGTAATACACTTCTTACGGAAAGGGTTAATAACCAGGGATATCGATGAAAAGCTAAAGAGAGAATGTTCAGAGAAGATTTAGGAAGAATGTTTACATCCTGAGAGTGTTGTTTTTCTGGAACTCACTATTTGAACGTGTGGTAAAGCTAAGAGTCATCAAAACACTTCAGGAGTATTTAGCCGAACACTTGAGGAGCTAGAGCATGCACGGATAAGGCCCGGGTACTGGGAAGTGGTGCGAGGATAAACCGAAGTTAGATGAAAGACTTGAACACCGTAACGTTGGGTGCAGTAAAATGGTGGTTAGCGCAGCTCTGCAGCCCAATGAAAGACGTGTTGGACCTCTACTGCATTGTTAAGATTGCGATTGAACGTTTGTGGGTTTGAATCCCACCAGAATCGGAGTGTAGTTCAGATTTCAGCTGAATCAATGATTGTTCTGCTGACTCATCATCATTTCCCATCGTCTGGAGTTCTCGCCCCTGCTACTGACCAGAGAGGACTCCTCACCTTCTTGGTGGTGAGTTTTGAGGGAATCGTATCATTTAAAACATGATCAGCCAAGAATCCCATTGCATAAGCTCAATGTCTCTAAACACATTTTGCTCCCACAGTTGCAGTTTTTCGGTTTATTCAGTGTATTTTTCCCTTTGGGCGATAGGTTGATGTGGATTGGCTGGGAAAAGACATTAACGTGTTCGGTCAGCCATAATTATGTTAAATGACGTGGTAGCGCAGGCGGGTGAAATCGGCCACTCCTATTCCTCTCTGTCTGTGCTGTTTCTGACAGAGGGTTTTAAACAATAACATGATGAGGACACTGTGAGTCTACACCACGGAATACCAAGGACCTCCCCTTTAACCCACTGCTCTCACAGCTGGAATACACAGCTTCTGTTGCAGCTTTAGATCAGACAATGGAGGATTCTCCCAGGCGCTCTGTCAGACTGCATGTTCCTTCACACAGGTTTCCCACTGGACACATGGAGCAAGCAAGCGTGTGGATATTGGGGATTCAGCGAAAGATTTTCCCTTTTCCTGGCCAGAGTTCTGGCCACGGTAATAAACATGAATTTCGGGCATTATCTATCTCACTTTGGATTCTTATCACTTTACAATTTAAACTGAAAATCAATTTACTCTTGCATGATATTCTTCTATCTTCAGTATTCATGAAAACTGTGCAACATGTCCTTGGATGTAGCCATGATGAAGATTGATGATGAGTGCAGTATGTTTCATGTTGTCTGTAAGAACTTGCGGAAGGAGGTGAGTGAAGTGTCGTTTAATCGAATTCTGTGCCAAATTGAAGCCGACCGAATGAGAAGTCCTGTGACAGCGATAATATCACATTGTCTGTAAACAACACAGTGACCCACGGAAACACAGTTTTCAATTAAGTCTATTTTGTACAACGTTTTTCTCTGTCCCATTTCCTGAACCTGATGCTCGAGTAGTCACAGGTCCATAACAGTTCCTCCTCCTCTGCCTTAGCTTTAATTTCAGAACCACAGCAAAAGTAGAACAGGCGGGTCGAAGATCCCAGGGGTACGATTAGGGCACGTTAAGGCTTGCTGTCGGCGGCTCCAGTGGAGCAACCGATCAGCGCTTGGCACTGAACAGTGTGTTAAAATGCCGCAGTTGTAATTTCAATCCTTATCTAAAGCTGGTTTTACTGACGTTGATCAGGAATTATTGGAGCATCGGACTGAAGCGTAGTTGCAGAATAATGTCGAATAAAGCAGCATCTATTCTAAAACTCCAGTTTCTGATTTGTGGAATTGTTCTGTCTTTGGGAAAGGTATCAATTATTAACCGTAAAACTGCACATATTCCCCAGGTGATTAACCATCTGTGGATCGAGAAACAGAAGTGATATTTTAGCTTGATGAACTTTTTCAAATCTCTGACACTGCACTGGATTACATTCTTGGAAAGGCTGTCAAACTCGTTTCAGATAATCGTGTTTGCTGCAAACTCACACAGCTAATTAAACAGTTCAAAATGAATTCGATTTATCTCGTTCGGTAGACTGAATGTTGTCAGTGAATCTGGTAAATTCATGACAAATACTTTTGCTGCTGTGCAGAACAGTGAGTTCCAACAGGAATAAGGACGAGTCTTGTCGCTGGATGTTTCGGGAGGAGATCAATGAGTATTAAATGGACTCAGTCCCGTTCCTGATCATTGTGACCAAATGTCCAAGGCAACAGATGGCAAAGATAATTGTGCTTGACATTGACAGGTCCATTCTTACTCACTAGAGTCACAATTGCATTACAGATCGCATGAGCAGTGGAGATGATGATCCTAATGGCAACCTGAGAGAGTGCGGCAATTAATCCCACGTTGTTAGTCTCACTCTATGCCATAAACCAGCGGACTGAGCTAACCCGCTTCTATTTAATGCAAAGCTAAAACAAACAGCTCAGTACATTAACAATTTGTAGTAGTTCACGTCGAATCAGCTGCTACACCTTTCAACACCACCAGCTCTTCTTACACTTAACATGTTCAATTTCTATGCAATTTCTTTCCGATGAACGCTAAACAATTTGTGAGTGTGTCACTTTTGCCTCCCCATCCAGGCAGCCCAGAATCCGTGCCCCTGTCAAATTCGCTCATTGTGTGTCTGCAACTGGCCTTTGAAATATGCTGGAATCATCTTCTATTTTTTTTCTGTCTGAAAAGTAATCTCCGATTTCAAAATCTCAGAATAAAAAGTACCTGCTGCAAACTTCGTTGTCGTTCCTCCCTGGTTTTGAAGCTCTAACCTCTAGTTATGCACTCACCTGAACCAGGTAATTTCCCTCTTATTTACCCTTACCAACCTCGCATCCGCTGGAAACCCTCCATTAGGACACAACTCAGTCATTCCTGATATATGTCGCGTGAATCTTCATCTATTCCACCACCGCATTAAATTCCTTGTTTTCTTTTCTTGTGGCTATACCTCCCAGTAAATCTCATTTCCATCGTCTCTAACGATTTTGTATCAAGGGAACTCTGACCATATCCTTCCTAACCAAATTGAACCCCCCAACCCCCGTGTATTTCATCAGTAAATTTCGCCCCGAGAAATGATGCTGGGTCTAATTCAACTCATGAAAACTTACCACAATGCTATGCAATCTCATTACTGCTACAGGAAAGATGAAGGCTATTTCACTTACAGCTGAATCTGTTGGCTGCAGCAACATTGGGTCAAATCGCAGTCACACAGGTGACTGTTGGTCTCATTTTTATTTCTTCTCAACGTGTGCTGACGTAACACAGTGCGAAATAAATTAATATTGTTAGACATAAGTAAGGGGGCATGTTAAATCTGAGGTTATGAGAAGAGGGCAGTTTTGATTAACATTGACCAGAGATTGTTCAAATCTCAGGCACATGAGATTGATAGAGAGCGATGTTGAGAGAAATAAACTGTCTTGGCAAATGCCGGTGTTATGAAGTTGTGGGTGTAACGTACTTTTAATGGTGCTGAAATAGCTGGCTAGCACAAGGAGTCCAGAACAAGGCAACAACATCACATTTGATGAAAACACTAAGAACTGTGTTACATGGATACAAAAAACAAATTTGAATTCGGCCAATCAGTTTAAATTATGTCCCAATCAAGTTTAAATTTGGTATTTTTACAATGTTAAAACCAATGAAATGGTACGACGTTTTGTGGGACAAATATCGGACATTTGGAACAGTTGCCCAGAGCGACAAAGAACAGCAAAGAGAGCAGCTAAAAGACCAACAGATGGAGGATGCTAGTAAAATCTCCAAGAGGTGCCTATCTGGAGAAAAAAGATTGTACAGAAAAAAAGCATCAACACCGACCTGGAGAAAAAATCTCCAGAGGAGGATACAAAGAGAACATTCGACAACGATCTGGTTGTTAAATTTGAACTTTTTTGTAAAAGTTATTGGGATCAGAGTGAGGGAAGGTATTGTAGGGCAGAAGGTTTAGAGAAAGGAGTTGTAGGTTGATCATTCTCTGTCAATAAAAAGCAATAACGTTGTTATGTTTAACTTTAAGTAGTGATTTTTGGGTTGTTTCTTTGTCTCTGGAATTTTAACAGAATACAGCACGGGGTGAATCCTTTCTGCTTTGCTGGTTTCCATTAGCAGAGGGGGTTTACCCCATCACGTAACACCAGTTTCTGTAGTTGCTTTGTTGTTTTGATAATTTGTGCATTTTGCCTCATTAACGATTTTGAAGTTGTCCCCTCTACACAAAACGTCCGTGCTTTTATGCCATTGTACAAAAGGTGCAGTGTGTCTAAGCGACAGGGATCCCGACAATAACATGGAAACAGCACTGCGCACTCTCCTCGAGTCTGGAAAACGATCCCAACACAGATAATGTTACATCCCGCTCTCAAGGGGCTTTTCATTCCATCGCTTTCAATTCCTCACAGAGTTCCGTTTCAACAGATTTTGTCACTGAGTCATTTCTTTGTTTTTGTTCAAATCCGGTGAGCAGAGGGTCCCAGTTGGAGCGTGCTGAGCCCATAACCCAGAGGTTAGACCATACTCTGTGAACTGTACTCTGCTTTTCATCATTTCACTAACTGCATGTAGATGTATCTATGCTCTGCAAATGTTCACGCCTTTTTTAAGAAGCAAGATAAACAGTTCCTGGTTCCTGCTTTTGTTGTCACACAGACTAAGATTGTAAATGCAGGGAACATGCACTGGTCGTGACTATTTGCTCTCCCACATCCGTTTTCTGCCCAGCAGGTGGTAAGATGATGGTCTGGATCGCTTTCTTCTGTTCCCTGTCACTGCGGGATGATGCGAGCTGTGAAATCTGTTCTCTGAGCTGGCGATAACGTGATAAAACGTATGCACATCAGGTGCAACGTGCCTGAGCGACAGGACTCGCTGCAGTAACATTCCATGCTGATTCAGACAGCAGAGCCCTCGCTATGACTTCGAGAAGGACAAAGACACAGATGACTGGAAGAGATTCTCTCTTTCCCTGCAGTTCTTCACATTTCTATCTGTCTCAGATGGCGTTATTTGCACAAGTTTCCCTAAAGATTATTAAGTCCTGTGCATGCGCGATCTCTCTTTTGTACAGCTTTCCAGAATTTCCATAACTCCCACTACCTCTAACCCCCTCCCGCGCTCCACAACCCCGTGTTTGATAGTGGGCTGAAAAGCGTGTTCATGTTTCTCTCCCACAACACTAATTGCAAATTGAAGATGAGTTCGTCCAGCTACCAATTATGGGAGTCCGCTCGCAAAGGAAGTGGCTAGCACAGCCTCCGGGGAACCGGAAGTCAGAATGGCAAGGATCTGCTATTAAAACTCAGTGTGGCCTTCCCTCCGAAACAACAGAAATACCCTATTTTTTAAACAAGGAAACTCACCTGATTTATGGATCATGCTTCTGTTAAGGTTCCGGTTTGTTGGTCTTGGTTGTGATATCGCCTCGGGTGGGTGATGTACGTGTGAGAAGTCACACTTGTGCACTGGAGTTTTGCATATGGTTCTATTTTTGACTCAGAAGGTATAATTTTGATGGGCTCGAGTTCAGAACAAGGCACCGAAGCTTAAAGACACACAAAAGCAACTTCTTCGAGGTCGTTACAAGACTGAGAAATGGATTCCCTAACTTCAAATGATGCTGATCCTGTTAATGTGGATTTTGCCGAGTGCACGTCCTGTGTGGAGTAACCTGAAAGCCTTAATCTGTCCAAAATTTTGTTTTACTTATGCTGTGATCTGCATGTCCTTGATTAGTATGATCTGCCTTTACCAATCGCAGACAAAAGTTTTCACTGTACTGAGGCTCATGTGATAATCAATCAATCAAATAAAGTCAATCAATCGACCGATATAGACATTTCCTTATTGTTTGGGGGCTGCATAGCCTCACTTTGCACTGTGACATATTTTGTGATTCTGAGTGAAATAACAGTTAAACCAACAGAATATGGCAAGTTAGTCACCGGTTATATTGACACAGCCGGGACACATCTGCGCCACATTGTGTCACACAATAATAGTGAAGACCTTTTGAAATCATTCTCTGAGGTACAAGCCACACGCCAGACCGAAAAGCTGAAGACTGTGTGAGACTGCTGTGGTCAGCGCTAACAGAGCCGCCCAGTGGGGCGTATTGGGCTCATAACCATGAAATTAATGGATTGAAAACATCCTCTACTCGTTGACAATTCCATGTTTCAGTGTGTGTACTGCCCCCTCCAGTGTTTCTCTATAATAGATCTCCATTCTACGCATTGCGTGCTGTGTCATTTCTGCTTCCTTTCATTCAATGTATCTGAAATGAATATTTCATACCGATACACGGGGGAAATTTACACAAATGAGGAAACACACTTGTGAAGTTCTGGAACATCTTTTCCTGTTCTCTGTCGGTGTGCTCTGATCTGATTCGCAAAATCTCTTGCCAGAGCTGGGAATAAACTGGTGAAGGTGAGATACATCAGTTGTAGAGTGCTCTATGTGCATGACGCCCTGCAGTTATTCCCCACGCCGTTTCACACAGCAGTGTTCTTCCTGTGAAATGAAAAGCTGTGAATTACAATTGGATCAATTTGTTGGAGACAGAATTGCGATACAGGGACAGCTCTGCATTATTAGGACATACATCACCAACTATGAATAACCACAGGGATATACAAGCGTCAGAGAGTCGCTAGGGACTCGATGGGCTGAACAGCTTCTATCGGCGCGTGACTGACGCCATGGATTGATGCTGTCCCTCTTCCTGTCTCTGGGCCAGAATGGCTGATGGTGAAACAAAGTCTCATTGTTAACCCTATCTTCTGCGTTAAACTGTCCCCACGTCCCTGCAGCTCAGGGACGTGGGGATGGCTCTCAGTGAGTGAGACTTTCAATCGGATTGTCTTTATCTAGGAAAGTTGGGGATCAGATGTTCACTGCTGCCCGATTGCAGCAAAGAAGCCGATGTTAGTGTTACAAAAGCCTTTCTGCAGGATTGCTGTGTGAAGATGGATTTTGAACAGCAATCGGGCTGCACAAACATGCCCTCACATGACTTTACCTGAGGGTGGAGAGTCCGGATTACATTTGTGTCTTACCCACCAGCTCAACGTCTTTATCGTTGGCTCAGATAAATGATATTTACAGGAAGCTCCCAATCAAATTTGCTGATTCGCAGCACTTGATGGAACTGGCCGTGCCGATGACAGCGAGCTTTAGAGTGTAACCACACTTGCCTCTCCTCACACTACTTGCCGGTGGAGGGAAATAGCTGAATACTCTGCCGATGGAGACAACTTAGTCCAAGCAGAAGGGATAAACAGTACTGTTCTGTGAACAAGGAGGCAAAATGTCAAGGCAATATTCTGAAAACACTTTGATGCTTAAAAATCTGAGAACAAATTGGGATGTAGTTGGACCTGACCGAATCTCAGCAGGTTTGGTGTGGCAATGTAAGATTGTCTAGGCCATGATCTTCGCTCAGCAGCTTGTGTTAATACTGGCATGGGAGAATGTCTTACTTCAAGTTGCCATCGAGCCTTGGTTGTTTGACTTCACTTTTGCACGGTCGTCCTATCAACTGTCTGATAAAAAGATGTAAATCATTAAGTTGCACCCTTTGAACTAATTTTAAGTTTTGGGGTCAGAAGTGTCATTGTAGTGGGCATGGCACAGTACCACATGTGGTGGAAGTCAAACAAGTGTTAGAGGATTTTCACCCACAGAATCCCACTCTGAGTAAATCCACCATCTGGATATTCGCATAGTTCTGGGTGTGAAACTTTAGGAAGTGGGGACGTGAAATGATTGAAAACAGCGCTGAACAGGTTGATGAGAATGGTGTGGTATATGAGGAATATCAACAATAAAGGTCATTTGGAAAGTTGGGGCAGGACTCCTTGGAGAGCAGAAGGCCAAAAGCTGGCCTTGTTCAATCTTTCCAAGACATGAGTAGGTGAGACAGGGGGAATAAGGAAGGGGGAATGCTCCTTACGCTTGAACGGATCGAGAACGATTCGGCAGAGTTTTAAAGATATTAGTAAAAGAAGAAAATGTACATGAGGAGAAATGTTTTCACATCGGTAGTGGTTAGGGTCTGACATTGACAAAGACGCAGTTTCAATCGAGTTCTTGAAAAACTATTTCAATGTTCATGTTGAAAGCAAAAATGTGTAGAGTTACAGGGAGAAGGCAAGAGAATGATTCGAAAAGAGAAGCACATTTATCTCTGTAGAGAGCCAGCACAGCTAAGGTGTTTTGTTACACATTTGTGATTCTGACTGGAATCACAGTTCAACCAACAGGATGTAGGGAGTTAAACAATGGTGATATTGGCAAAGCCGGGACACATGACACAATAGAAGGTTATCCAGCAGGTACATGGCACAGGGAGGATGGCGCTGTCTGAAAATACAGCAGGATGTCCTGCGGATCAGACACAGGAAATTTCACTATTCGAACCGAATCAGCCCGATGAAGGGGACCCAAGGAGCCGGATGCGCCTGCTTCAGAACTCAATTACTAAAGAAGCTTAGGCTCGAGTCCCCCCACTGCAATTTCTGTGGCTGTGGCGTGTTCAAATAAAAAGCAGGACTGGGAGTTTGCTTTACAGAGACGGGGCACAGTGTGCATCTTGTCATGATCGTGTTCGCTTCCCACACGGTAAATCGTAGGCTCAAGCTGCTTTACGTTCCTGGCAAGTTGAGGTATTAACAAATTGGGTACGATTCCTGGAGAGTTAACTGTGGTGTGGGAGAGTGCAGATTGTCTCAAAGTGTCTGTGCTGTCATGGTAGTACTCGCTTCCAGCACAAAAAACCGCAAGCAGCTCTACTGCTGCTTTATGTTCCAGGCAAGTTAAGCTTGTACTGGAACCGAATGCAGACTGTTATTTCATCGCTGTTGTGAAACAAAGTTCTGCGGTGACTCGACTCGCCCTAATTTGGTTTTCTGGCGAATGGAAAAATCGTTCCGAAGAATTTCGGTGTTATATGTTATTGAATTTCTCCCATTTCCTTCATTTCCGTCCTGGAAGGGACAGTCGAGTCTGTGATCTAATCGAGACTGTAAGTGGTGAAATTCACTTTTAATGGCCCATTCTTATTAGGTTCTTTCTTTCTCTCTTTGCAGCATTGTCTGTGAAATGGTGGTGCACGAAGTCTGCAGTATGTTTGAAAGAGTAGTTTGGAATTGCCCTGTTGTTAGTTGTGAGATAACTTTATAACTCATGCCGTCGGGCTGTCTCACATTTAGCATTCATGCATCTCTGTGTCTGAAAATGCATGAGGTATGCCAGTTTTGTTTCTGTTCCGTGTTAAATGCTTTCAGTTTTGCGATTCGCTCAAAACATTACGAGGTAACAGGGTTTCTGAGGTAACTTCCAGCAGCAAAAATTCTCAACTGAGAATCTGGGAAAATTTCACGGAGTATGGTCAGTCGGAGCAAAAGTAAGAAAGTCGTTCGTTTCTGCAGTGTTTCACAATACTACCTCTCCCGTGAGCAGTCGAACAGACTAAATGATAGTGCCACAGACTGCGACGGCAAGCTCCGCTAAAAAGTAATCCTTTAAAGCCGGTGGAAGCAACATGACGTAATGGGGGTACATCGTGGAAAAAGATACTTCGGTGGACCTCATCCGTGCTCACCAGATCGCCAAAGTTCACTCAGCAACCAGAGACGTGAAGGTGACTCAGGCGTGAAAGCTCTTCACATCGAGAACAAAAAGCACTCAAGGGCAGTTAGCACCTCTTCCAGAGTGGATGGTGCGGTGAGGTAATTACCTTGTGACTTCTGTTACTATGTTCAGAAACTGCGGTTTTGATTGAGGTGAACAGAAACTGCATTTCTAAAAAGCACCATGGAATTTAACAAAATTTATCGAGTCGCTTGTCGTCGATTCCCACATAGGTTTCCAACGCAGTTGGTATCCATGTGGCTCATGTCCAGGTGTGAACATCTCTGCAGCACATTGCACGGTTAAGGTAAAAGGCAAGGAAAGTGGCTTCTAGAACTGGCTCCGAGGTCAGAGCATTCTCACAATGTGATCTGTCGTTCTCGGATTGTAATGTTACCTCCGGTTTTCGGGTGGAGAACATTCTTTGGGACTCTTATTCTGAAAAAAAAACAGACACAGTGACTGAAACTATGCTGCACGGTATGATGTGGATTACGGCCTGCTCAGGTTTGTGCATTTTCCCTGTAGTCCGGTGTGTTTGGTGTTCCGTGTAAACGTGAAAGTCGTCCTGTTTCGAGCAATGGGTGAAATCATTTAGCAAAGCGAGATTCGAAATTGCAGTAATGTCAAGCAGCTCATGGTTATTTGACCAAATCATAAGCGAACCCATATTCTCGAGCACTCACAGATACATTTGTAGCTGAAAAGAGTCTGAGAAGATAGACTCAGTTTACCATTGATTTTTGTCTGGATTGATGGGCTATCAATATCTGCTGCGAAATTGACATTGTAGCTGTGCCAGTCCGAGAGGACATCCCAGCAGCTGTGCGAGTCCGAGAGGAATCATGGAACCCTTATCATGTGACTTTGCATCTGTTGTTATGCAGGAGCACAATTGGAAATACAAGAAAATGAGGAGGTGCGGCCGGCTGGTAGTGTGGCCGAGCGGTCTAAGGCGCTGAATCCAGGTTCCAGTCTCGAAAGGGGCGTGGGTTCGAATCCCACCACTGCCATTTCTGCTGATCAACTCCAACGCTGCAGCTTGTTAAAATGCTGTTTCGGTGCCCACTGAAAATTGATGTTGAAAACAAAAGTAAAAGGGGTTTGCTTCCCAGGGAACTAACTGTGGTGTGGGATACTGCCAAATGTCTCTACTGTCATGATCGTGTTCGCCTCCCGCTCGGAAAATCGCAAACAGTTCTGCCATCCCAGGCAAGTTGAGCTTTTTGAAAGAGTCGTTTGGAAATGCCCTGTTGTTAGTTGTGAGATTACTTTATGACTCATGCCCTCGGACTGTATCACATTTAGCATTCATGCATGTCTGTGTCTGAAAATGCATGAGATATGCCAGTTTGTTTGTGTTCCGTGTTAAATGCTTTCTGTTTTGCGATTCGCTCAATACATTTCGATTTAACAGGGTTTCTGAGGTAACTTCCAGCAGCAAAAATTCTCAGCAGAGGATCTGGGAAAATTTCGCAGAGTATGGTCAGTCGGAGCTAAAGTAAGGAAGTCGTTCGTTTCTGCAGTGTTTCACAATACTACCTCTCCCGTGAGCAATCGAACAGACTAAATGTTTGTGCCACAGACTGCGATGGCAAACTCCGCTAAAAAGTAATCCTTTAAAGCCGGTAACATGACGTAATTGGGGTACATCGTGGAAAAAGATACTTCGGTGGACCTCATCCGTGCTCACCACATCGCCAAAATTAAACAAGTCCCGTTCCCCAGCATTTGGCCCCAATCCCTCTAAACGCATCATATCCAGAAACTCACCCGATTACCTTTGCAATTTTCTGAGTGTAATAGCCTCCTCCACTTCCTCTGGTAGATCATTCCAAACACGCACAACCTTCTTTGTGGGAAATGTGCCTCAGGTCCTTTGTCACTTTCAGCCCAATCACCTTAAAGCTATGCGCTCGAGTTTTCAACTCACACCAACTTGGGTAAAACTCAGTTAACCACCCTTCCATAAGGTCATGTTGCAGCTGTTACGCTGCAGGGAAAGTCGTCCAAGCCTATTCCACCTCGCCCTACGGTACAAACATCGACGACAGCTTTGTCTATATTTTGTCATCAATTTAACGTGTCTTTTTTTTTACGTTTTCAAGATGTCAATTACGCTGGACAACAACGAGCTATTGGAAACAAAAAGGTGAAACGTAGAACGGATTCAACTTTCAGTGTTGGACGCCATTGAGTCGCAGCACTGCCGACTCCGGCTTGTTTCTGTAGTGTAGTGGTCATCACGTTCGCCTCACACGCGAAAGGTCCCCAGTTCGAAACTGGGTAGAAACTGCTTTGTTCTTCAACTGCAGCCTTTTACATGGAAAAGAGCTGAGCTTTCTTGCATGCTTTCCCATCTGCAAACCTGCCTTCGAATTTCCTTGAACAAATCTGCTCTGGTAGTGAAATGTAATGCAATTCCATTTCATTCCAGTGCAAAGCGTTGTTAAGTTTTTCTCCAACCTGGTTCTGATCATATGCCATTCTGTTGGAGAGTGTAGTTACCGCCTTCTGATCCTTCCACGAAAAGCAGTACCGCATTTGCCTTCCTTGCGCAGGCGGCTCGGTTCAAAGACAGGAAAGAAGCAGATGCTCTGGTGTCACAGCGCACCACGAATTCCTGAACTTGTCTGTTTGTCAAATGTACCCCAAGGTCGTCTCAGAAAGACCTCATTTGGAAGCTGTCAATCGTGATTCAACGTGCGAGAATTGGCACCAGATATCCTGAATCATGTTTTGGAGCAATTCGCACGTTAGTGGCTCATTCAATCAGCAACAGCAATGAAAGAAATTGCACTCTCAGAGGAACCTTTCGACTTGCGCATTCATAGCGTCGCTAGTATTAAGGTCCGCCCCGAGATCTAAGTCATGTTGGAACTGAAACGGAGGAATCGACAGAGAGGCTACAGAATGACATCGCATCCATTTGGTTTTCTTTAAATTACTGACGAGCAGGAAAATGTAAACGGGGAGGGCGAGTGGAGAAGTGAGGCAGTTGCAGCTCTGGTGAAATTCCTTCTTTGTGATTCACTCAGCAACCAGAGACGTGAAGGTGACTCAGGCGTGAAAGCTCTTCACATCGAGAACAAAAAGCACTCAAGGGCAGTTAGCACCTCTTCCGGAGTGGGGGGTGCGGTGAGGTAATTACCTTGTGACTTCTGTTACGATGTTCAGAAACTGCCGTTTTGATTGAGGTGAACAGAAACTGCATTTCTAAAAAGCACCATGGAATTTAACAAAATTTATCGAGTCGCTTGTCGTCGATTCCCACATAGGTTTCCAACGCAGTTGGTATCCATGTGGCTCATGTCCAGGTGTGAACATCTCTGCAGCACATTGCACGGTTAAGGTAAAAGGCAAGGAAAGTCGCTTCTAGAACTGGCTCCGAGGTCAGAGCATCCTCACAATGTGATCTGTCGTTCTCGGATTGTAATGTTACCTCCGGTTTTCGGGTGGAGAACATTCTTTGGGACTCTTATTCTGAAAAAAAAAACAGACACAGTGACTGAAACTATGCTGCACGGTATGATGTGGATTACGGCCTGCTCAGGTTTGTGCATTTTCCCTGTAGTCCGGTGTGTTTGGTGTTCCGTGTAAACGTGAAAGTCGTCCTGTTTCGAGCAATGGGTGAAATCATTTAGCAAAGCGAGATTCGAAATTGCAGTAATGTCAAGCAGCTCATGGTTATTTGACCAAATCATAAGCGAACCCATATTCTTAAGCACTCACAGATACATTTGTAGCTGAAAAGAGTCTGAGAAGATAGACTCAGTTTACCATTGATTTTTGTCTGGATTGATGGGCTATCAATATCTGCTGCGAAATTGACATTGTAGCTGTGCCAGTCCGAGAGGACATCCCAGCAGCTGTGCGAGTCCGAGAGGAATCATGGAACCCTTATCATGTGACTTTGCATCTGTTGTTATGCAGGAGCACAATTGGAAATACAAGAAAATAAGAAGGCGCGGCCGGCTGGTAGTGTGGCCGAGCGGTCTAAGGCGCTGGATCCAGGTTCCAGTCTCGAGTCTCGAAAGGGGCGTGGGTTCGAATCCCACCACTGCCATTTCTGCTGATCAACTCCAACGCTGCAGCTTGTTAAAATGCTGTTTCGGTGCCCACTGTATATTGATGTTGAAAACAAAAGTAAAAGGGGTTTGCTTCCCAGGGAACTAACTGTGGTGTGGGATACTGCCAAATATTTCAAAATGTCTCTACTGTCATGATCGTGTTCGCCTCCCGCTCGGAAAATCGCAAACAGTTCTGCCATCCCAGGCAAGTTGAGCTTTTTGAAAGAGTCGTTTGGAAATGCCCTGTTGTTAGTTGTGAGATTACTTTATGACTCATGCCCTCGGACTGTATCACATTTAGCATTCATGCATCTCTGTGTCTGAAAATGCATGAGATATGCCAGTTTGTTTGTGTTCCGTGTTAAATGCTTTCTGTTTTGCGATTCGCTCAATACATTTCGATTTAACAGGGTTTCTGAGGTAACTTCCAGCAGCAAAAATTCTCAGCAGAGGACCTGGGAAAATTTCGCAGAGTATGGTCAGTCGGAGCTAAAGTAAGGAAGTCGTTCGTTTCTGCAGTGTTTCACAATACTACCTCTCCCGTGAGCAATCGAACAGACTAAATGTTTGTGCCACAGACTGCGATGGCAAACTCCGCTAAAAAGTAATCCTTTAAAGCCGGTAACATGACGTAATTGGGGTACATCGTGGAAAAAGATACTTCGGTGGACCTCATCCGTGCTCACCACATCGCCAAAATTAAACAAGTCCCGTTCCCCAGCATTTGGCCCCAATCCCTCTAAACGCATCATATCCAGAAACTCACCCGATTACCTTTGCAATTTTCTGAGTGTAATAGCCTCCTCCACTTCCTCTGGTAGATCATTCCAAACACGCACAACCTTCTTTGTGGGAAATGTGCCTCAGGTCCTTTGTCACTTTCAGCCCAATCACCTTAAAGCTATGCTCTCGAGTTTTCAACTCACACCAACTTGGGTAAAACTCAGTTAACCACCCTTCCATAAGGTCATGTTGCAGCTGTTACGCTGCAGGGAAAGTCGTCCAAGCCTATTCCACCTCGCCCTACGGTACAAACATCGACGACAGCTTTGTCTATATTTTGTCATCAATTTAACGTGTCTTTTTTTTTACGTTTTCAAGATGTCAATTACGCTGGACAACAACGAGCTATTGGAAACAAAAAGGTGAAACGTAGAACGGATTCAACTTTCAGTGTTGGACGCCATTGAGTCGCAGCACTGCCGACTCCGGCTTGTTTCTGTAGTGTAGTGGTCATCACGTTCGCCTCACACGCGAAAGGTCCCCAGTTCGAAACTGGGCAGAAACTGCTTTGTTCTTCAACTGCAGCCTTTTACATGGACAAGAGCTGAGCTTTCTTGCATGCTTTCCCATCTGCAAACCTGCCTTCGAATTTCCTTGAACAAATCTGCTCTGGTCGTGAAATGTAATGCAATTCCATTTCATTACAGTGCAAAGCGTTGTTAAGTTTTTCTCCAACCTGGTTCTGATCATATGCCATTCTGTTGGAGAGTGTAGTTACCGCCTTCTGATCCTTCCACGAAAAGCAGTACCGCATTTGCCTTCCTTGCGCAGGCGGCTCGGTTCAAAGACAGGAAAGAAGCAGATGCTCTGGTGTCACAGCGCACCACGAATTCCTGAACTTGTCTGTTTGTCAAATGTACCCCAAGGTCGTCTCAGAAAGACCTCATTTGGAAGCTGTCAATCGTGATTCAACGTGCGAGAATTGGCACCAGATATCCTGAATCATGTTTTGGAGCAATTCGCACGTTAGTGGCTCATTCAATCAGCAACAGCAATGAAAGAAATTGCACTCTCAGAGGAACCTTTCGACTTGCGCATTCATAGCGTCGCTAGTATTAAGGTCCGCCCCGAGATCTAAGTCATGTTGGAACTGAAACGGAGGAATCGACAGAGAGGCTACAGAATGACATCGCATCCATTTGGTTTTCTTTAAATTACTGACGAGCAGGAAAATGTAAACGGGGAGGGCGAGTGGAGAAGTGAGGCAGTTGCAGCTCTGGTGAAATTCCTTCTTTGTGATTCACTCAGCAACCAGAGACGTGAAGGTGACTCAGGCGTGAAAGCTCTTCACATCGAGAACAAAAAGCACTCAAGGGCAGTTAGCACCTCTTCCGGAGTGGGGGGTGCGGTGAGGTAATTACCTTGTGACTTCTGTTACGATGTTCAGAAACTGCCGTTTTGATTGAGGTGAACAGAAACTGCATTTCTAAAAAGCACCATGGAATTTAACAAAATTTATCGAGTCGCTTGTCGTCGATTCCCACATAGGTTTCCAACGCAGTTGGTATCCATGTGGCTCATGTCCAGGTGTGAACATCTCTGCAGCACATTGCACGGTTAAGGTAAAAGGCAAGGAAAGTCGCTTCTAGAACTGGCTCCGAGGTCAGAGCATCCTCACAATGTGATCTGTCGTTCTCGGATTGTAATGTTACCTCCGGTTTTCGGGTGGAGAACATTCTTTGGGACTCTTATTCTGAAAAAAAAAACAGACACAGTGACTGAAACTATGCTGCACGGTATGATGTGGATTACGGCCTGCTCAGGTTTGTGCATTTTCCCTGTAGTCCGGTGTGTTTGGTGTTCCGTGTAAACGTGAAAGTCGTCCTGTTTCGAGCAATGGGTGAAATCATTTAGCAAAGCGAGATTCGAAATTGCAGTAATGTCAAGCAGCTCATGGTTATTTGACCAAATCATAAGCGAACCCATATTCTTAAGCACTCACAGATACATTTGTAGCTGAAAAGAGTCTGAGAAGATAGACTCAGTTTACCATTGATTTTTGTCTGGATTGATGGGCTATCAATATCTGCTGCGAAATTGACATTGTAGCTGTGCCAGTCCGAGAGGACATCCCAGCAGCTGTGCGAGTCCGAGAGGAATCATGGAACCCTTATCATGTGACTTTGCATCTGTTGTTATGCAGGAGCACAATTGGAAATACAAGAAAATAAGAAGGCGCGGCCGGCTGGTAGTGTGGCCGAGCGGTCTAAGGCGCTGGATCCAGGTTCCAGTCTCGAAAGGGGCGTGGGTTCGAATCCCACCACTGCCATTTCTGCTGATCAACTCCAACGCTGAAGCTTGTTAAAATGCTGTTTCGGTGCCCACTGTATATTGATGTTGAAAACAAAAGTAAAAGGGGTTTGCTTCCCAGGGAACTAACTGTGGTGTGGGATACTGCCAAATATTTCAAATACATTTCAACAACAGGAAATGCCCTGTTGTTAGTTGTGAGATTACTTTATGACTCATGCCCTCGGACTGTATCACATTTAGCATTCATGCATCTCTGTGTCTGAAAATGCATGAGATATGCCAGTTTGTTTGTGTTCCGTGTTAAATGCTTTCTGTTTTGCGATTCGCTCAATACATTTCGATTTAACAGGGTTTCTGAGGTAACTTCCAGCAGCAAAAATTCTCAGCAGAGGATCTGGGAAAATTTCGCAGAGTATGGTCAGTCGGAGCTAAAGTAAGGAAGTCGTTCGTTTCTGCAGTGTTTCACAATACTACCTCTCCCGTGAGCAATCGAACAGACTAAATGTTTGTGCCACAGACTGCGATGGCAAACTCCGCTAAAAAGTAATCCTTTAAAGCCGGTAACATGACGTAATTGGGGTACATCGTGGAAAAAGATACTTCGGTGG